>NC_059216.1:28152386-28484886 GCF_020615455.1 Coregonus clupeaformis | reverse complement strand
TTTTGAGTGAAACCTCCTTCCATCAGCAAGGGCATTGAAGATGAAACGTGGCTGGGTCTTTCAGCATGACAATGATCCCAAACACACCGCCCGGGCAACGAAGGAGTGGCTTCGTAAGAATCATTTCAAGGTCCTGGAGTTGCCTAGCCAGTCTCCAGATCTCAACCCCATAGTAAATCTTTGGAGGGAGTTGAAAGTATGTGTTGCCCAGCGACAGCCCCAAAACTTCACTGCTCTAGAGGAGATCTGCATGGAGGAATGGGTCAAAATACCAGCAACAGTGTGTGAAAACCTTGTGAAGACTTACAGAAAATGTTTGACCTGTGTCATTGCCAACAAAGGGTATATAACAAAGTATTGAGAAACTTTTGTTATTGACCAAATACTTATTTTCCACCATAATTTGCAAATAAATTCATAAAAAATCCTACAATGTGATTTTCTGGGGAGAAAAATCTTATTTTGTCTGTCATAGTTGACGTGTACCTATGATGAAATTTACAGGCCTCTCTCATCTTTTTAAGTGGGAGAACTTGCACAATTGGTGGCTGACTAAATACTTTTTTCCCCCACTGTATATAGTGATACAAATGTGATTTGTTGAGCGGGATAGGATAAACTTGAAATGCTATAGAAAACAATTATGACAGAGTTAAAGAGTTTTACTGTGTGATGACCCTGAGTGATGTTTACATAGTAGTAAAATCTGAATGTGATGTGGTGGTGAGTGAGATTATGGGGAGAGCAGAGATGGAGACAAGCTAATGGCAGGGGGATTGATCAACCCTCAAACGTATCGTCAGCACAAAACGAGCCCTGGGCCTGAAACACAGATGTAGATATTTATTATATTTTATCTACGTAACTGTGTTGTAAATCAATAGAGATTGTTTCCATTATGGGACAGGCCAATAGCAGCACCCACCCGTAGTCTGCGCTCCAGCAGGTATATCTCACTGGTCATTCCCAAAGCCAACACCTCCTTTGGCCACCATTCCTTCCAGTTCTCTGCTGCCAATGACTGGAACGAATTGCAAAAATCTCTGAAGCTGGAGACTCTTATCTCCCTCACTAACTTTAAGCATCAGTTGTCAGAGCACCTTACCGATCACTGCACCTGTACACAGCCCATCTGAGATTAGCCCACCCAACTACCTCATCCCTATATTGTTATTTATTTTGCTCTTTTGCACCCCAGTATCTCTATTTGCACATAATCTCTTGCACATCTAGCATTCCAGTGTTAATACTATTGTAATTATTTTGCACTATAGCCTATTTATTGCCTTACCTCCAGAACTTGCTACATTTGCACACACTGTATATATCTATTCTGTTGTATTTTTGACTTTATGTTTTTTACCCCATATGTAACTCTGTGTTGTTTTTATCGCACTGCTTTGCTTTATCTTGGTCAGGTCGCAGTTGTAAATGAGAACTTGTTCTCAACTGGCTTACCTGGTTAAATAAAGGTGAAATAAAAATAAAAATAAAATAAAATAGGTACTACATAGGAATAGTGTTGTGCATGTTTTGGCGTTGAGATCAGAGAGCCAAGCCCTCTAGATAGAACTCGAGGCTAATCTGATTGCATATGGTGTAGTAAAACGTCAGTAGCCACAAGATTGAACTAGAACTTCTGCTTATGGCTGTGAATAAAAAAGCCATTACTTTCTAAACACCGTAGAGTTTCTGCAATTCAACCTTGTAGATCCAGCCCTAATCCTTTCATTTGTTTGCTTGTATCCATTGTTGTGTTACCTCTGTTGCATTTCCTTCCCAGTGTCAATAGAGCTGTAGACTGAAAATCACAGCCATGCCAGTGTTTTCCTATTAGGTCTGTGGCAAAATTAGTTTCCCAAAAGTTAAACGTTTTTATTTAATTGATATTAACAGATTTAAAGACTCCAGCTCAATTTTCTTTCACTCGACAATGTGTGACTTACAGTTAGTACATTCATCTTAAGATAGCTAGGTGGGACAACCACATATCACAGGTATAGAAAGTATATTTATCCTCAATAACATAGCTATCAGTAGAGTCGGGGGGGTCAAGTACAAGTGCTGTTTTTATTTAATTTTGGGGGGGGGGTCGAGGTGAGGAGGAGGAGGATTATTTAAGATACTGTTTGAAGAGTAAGGGTTTCAGATGTTTTCGGAAGATGGGCAGGGACTCTGCTGTTCTAGCTTCAGAGGGAAGCAGGTTCCACCATTGGGGTGCTATGACAGAGAAGAGCTTGGACTGGGCTGAGCGGGAGCTGCCCTCCTACATGGGTGGGAGGGCCAAGTGACCTGAGGTGGCAGACCTGAGTGCTCGGGTTGGGGGGAAGGAGAAAAATAGTTGAGTGTCATCCGCATAGCAATGATAGGAGAGACCATGTGAGGATATGACGGAGCCGAGTGACCTGGTGTATAGCGAGAAGAGGAGAGGGCCTAGAACTGAGCCCTGGGGGACACCAGTAGTGAGAGTATGTGATGCAGACACAGATCCTCTCTACATTACCTGGAAGGAGCGGCCTGCCAGGAAGGATGCAATCCAAAAGTGTGCATAGCCTGAGACACCCAGCCTTGAGAGAGTGGACAGGAGGATCTGATGGTTCACTGTGTCAAAGGCAGCGGATAGATCTAGTAGGATGAGAACAGAGGAGAGAGAGTCAGCTTTGGCAGTGCGGAGACCCTCCGTGACAGAGCGAAGAGCATTCTCGGTTGAGTGACCTGTCTTGAAGCCTGACTGGATCATTCTGAGAGAGAAAACAAGAAAATGTTTTAGAGACAGCACGCTCAAGTGTTTTGGAAAGAAAAGAAAGAAGGGATACGGGTCTATAGTTTTTGAGTGTTGGTTTCTTGAGGAGGGCCGCAACTCGGGCCATTTTGAAGTCAGAGGGGACGCAGCCAGTGGTCAGGGATGAGTTGATGAGGGAAGTGAGGAATGGGAGAAGGTCTCCAGAGATGGTCTGGAGAAGGGAGGAGGGGATGGGGTTGAGCGGGCAGGTTGTCGGGCGGCCAGACCTCACTAGTCGCAGGATGTCATCTGGAGAGAGAGGGGAGAAAGAGGTCAAGGTGTAGGGTAGTTCAGTGTGAGTGAGACCAGTGGACTCAATAGGCTGAGTGAATGAGTAGCAGATGTCGTAAACCTTTATTTCAACGTGATTTACAAAAGTCGTCCGCAGAGAGGGAGGAGGGAGGGGGGTGGAGGATTAAGGAGGGAGGAGAAGGTGGAAAAGAGTTTCCTAGAGTTAGAGGCAGAAGCTTGAAATTTAGTGGCAGAAAGTGGCTTTAGCAGGGGACACAGAGGAAGAGAAGGTAGAGTGGAGGAAGTGAAAGGATGATAGTTTAGTTCTCCTCCATTTTCGCTCAGCTGCCCGCAGCCATGTTCTGTAAGCTCGCAATGAGTCACTCAGCTACGGAGCAGGAGGGGAGGGCCGAGCGGAGCCGGCTGGGAGGAAAGGGGACAGTGCGAGTCATGGGATGCGGAAAGGGAGGAGACTAGGGTCGAAGAGGCAGAATCAGGAGACAGAAGGGAGAAGGATTTATCAGAAGGGAGAGATGATAGGATAGAAGAGGAGAGAGTAGTGGGAGAGAGAGAGCGAAGATTGCGACGACGCATGACTATGTGGGTAGGGGCTGAGTGGTTAGGGTTGGCGGAAAGGGAGACAGAAAAGGAAACAAAGTAGTGATCAGAGACCTGGAGGGGGGTTGCAGTGAGATTAGTAGGCGAGCAGCCTCTAGTAAAGATGAGGTCAAGCGTATTGCCTGCCTTGTGAGTTGGAGGGTATTGGGAAAGGGTGAGGTCAAAAGAGGCAAGGAGGGGAAAGAGAGAGTTGGAAAGAAATGAATCGAAGGCAGATGTCGGGAGGTTGAAGTCATACTATCAAAACAAACTATCTGTTGATAAGCAACTGCTTGCTAAAGTTAGGGTTAGGTTTAGAATAAGGGTTAGGGTAAGGGTTAACTTTAGGGTTAGGATAAGGGTTAATAAAGTTTAGCAGATAGTTCGTTGAAATGTTAGTCTGTAGAGCATCTAGATGGACTGTCCAAATAAAGTGTTACCGATAAGTATATGTATATATTTTTTACTTTCTAAATACACTTTCAAAACAAATAAAAGTTTATTGGTTGCATACACAGATTTGCAGGTGTTATAGTAGGTGCAGCGAAATGCTTATGTTACAGTACAAATATGCAAATAATAAACAAATCTAAACAAGAAATAACAGTGAAAGTGGTAGTAGATATAAAGTGCAATCGGAAATATTCAAACCCGTTGACTTTTTCCACATTTTGTTATGTTACAGCCTTATTCTAAAATGGATTAGAATGTTTTTTCCCCTCATCAATCTACACAAAATACCCCATAATGACAAAGCAAAAACAGGTTTTTAGAAATGTTTGCTAATTTATAAAAAAAAATACAAAACTGAAACATCACATTTACATAAGTATTCAGACCCTTTACTCAGTACTTTGTTGAAGCACCTTTGGCAGCGATTACAGCCTTGAGTCTTCTTGGGTAAGACGCTAAAAGCTTGGCACACCTGTATTTGGGGAGTTTCTCCCTTTCTTTTCTGCAGATCCTCTCATGTTCTGTCAGGTTGGATGTGGAGTGTTGCTGCACAGGTATTTTCAGGTCTCTCCAGAGATGTTCGATTGGGTTCAAGTCCAGGCTCTGGCTGGGCCACTCAAGGACATTCAGAGACTTGTCCCGAAGCCACTCCTGTGTTGTCTTGGCTGTGTGCTTAGGGTCGTTGTCCTGTTGGAAGGTGAACCTTCTCCCCAGTCTGAGATCCTGAGCGCTCTGGAGCAGTTTTTCATCAAGGATCTCTCTGCACTTTGCTCCATTCATCTTTCACTCGATCCTGACTAGTCTTGCAGTCACTGCTGCTGAAAAACATCCCCACAGCATGATGCTGCCACCACCATGCTTCACCGTAGGGATGGTGCCAGGTTTCCTCCAGACGTGAAGCTTGGCATTCAGGCCAAAGAGTTCAATCTTGGTTTCATCAGACCAGAGAATCTTGTTTCTTATGGTCTGAGAGTCCTTTAGGTGCCTTTTGGCAAACTCCAAGCGGGCTGTCATATGCCTTTTACTGAGGAGTGGCTTCCGTCTGACCACTCTGCCATAGAGGCCTGATTGGTGGAGTGTTGCAGAGATGGTTGTCCTTCTGGAAGGGCGGCAGGTAGCTTAGTGGGTAAGAGCATTGTGCCAGTAACCAAAAGGTCGCTGGTTCTAATCCCGGAGCCGACTAGGTGAAAAATCTGTTGATGTGCCCTTAAGCAAGGCACTTAACCCTAAATGCTCCTGTAAGTCGCTCTGGATAAGACCGTCTGCTAAATGACGTAAATGTTCTCCCATCTCCACAGAGGAACTCTGGAGCTCTGTCAGAGTGACCATCGGGTTCTTGGTCACCTCTCTGACCAAGGCCCTTCTCCCCCGATTGCTCAGTTTGGCCAGGCGGCCAGCTCTAGGAAGAGTATTGGTGGTTCCAAACTTTTTCAATTTAAGAATAATGGAGGCCATTGTGTTCTTTGGGGACCTTCAGTGCTGCAGAAATGTTTTGGTACCCTTCCCCAGTTCTGCGCCTTGACACAATCCTGTCTCGGAGCTCTACGGATAATTCCTTCGACCTCATGGCTTGGTTTTTGCTCTGACATGCACTGTCAACTGTGGGACCTTATATAGACAGGTGTGTGCTTTTCCAAATCATGTCCAATCAGTTGAATTTACCACAGGTGGACTCCAATCAAGTTGTAAAAACATCTCAAGGATGATCAATGGAAACAGGATGCACCTGAGCTCAATTTCGAGTCTCATAGCAAAGGGTCTGAATACTTACAGTGAGGGAAAAAAGTATTTGATCCCCTGCTGATTTTGTACGTTTGCCCACTGACAAAGAAATGATCAGTCTATAATTTTAATGGTAGGTTTATTTGAACATTGAGAGACAGAATAACAACCAACAAATCCAGAAAAACGCATGTAAACATTTTTATAAATTGATTTGCATTTTAATGAGGGAAATAAGTATTTGACCCCCTCTCAATCAGAAAGATTTCTGGTTCCCAGGTGTCTTTTATACAGGTAACGAGCTGAGATTAGGAGCACACTCTTAAAAGGAGTGCTCCTAATCTCAGTTTGTTACTTGTATAAAAGACACCTGTCCACAGAAGCAATCAATCAATCAGATTCCAAACTCTCCACCATGGCCAAGACCAAAGAGCTCTCCAAGGATGTCAGGGACAAGATTGTAGACCTACACAAGGCTGGAATGGGCTACAAGACCATCGCCAAGCAGCTTGGTGAGAAGGTGACAACAGTTGGTGCGATTATTCGCAAATGGAAGAAACACAAAATAACTGTCAATCTCCCTCGGCCTGGGGCTCCATGCAAGATCTCACCTCGTGGAGTTGCAATGATCATGAGAACGGTGAGGAATCAGCCCAGAACTACTCGGGAGGATCTTGTCAATGATCTCAAGGCAGCTGGGACCATAGTCACCAAGAAAACAATTGGTAACACACTACGCCGTAAAGGACTGAAATCCTGCAGGGCCCGCAAGGTCCCCCTGCTCAAGAAAGCACATATACAGGCCCGTCTGAAGTTTGCCAATGAACATCAGAGGAGAACTGGGTGAAAGTGTTGTGGTCAGATGAGAACAAAATGGAGCTCTTTGGCATCAACTCAACTCGCTGTGTTTGGAGGAGGAGGAATGCTGCCTATGACCCCAAAAACAACATCCCCACCGTCAAACATGGAGGTGGAAACATTATGCTTTGGGGGTGTTTTTCTGCTAAGGGGACAGGACAACTTCACCGCATCAAAGGGACGATGGACGGGGCCATGTACCGTCAAATCTTGGGTGAGAACCTCCTTCCCTCAGCCAGGGCATTGAAAATGGGTCGTGGATGGGTATTCCAGCATGACAATGACCCAAAACACATGGCCAAGGCAACAAAGGAGTGGCTCAAGAAGAAGCACATTAAGGTCCTGAAGTGGCCTAGCCAGTCTCCAGACCTTAATCCCATAGAAAATCTGTGGAGGGAGCTGAAGGTTCGAGTTGCCAAACGTCAGCCTCGAAACCTTAATGACTTGGAGAAGATCTGCAAAGAGGAGTGGGACAAAATCCCTCCTGAGATGTGTGCAAACCTGGTGGCCAACTACAAGAAACGTCTGACCTCTGTGATTGCCAACAAGGGTTTTGCCACCAAGTACTAAGTTTTGCAGAGGGGTCAAATACTTATTTCCCTCATTTAAAAGCAAATCAATTTATAACATTTTTGACATGCGTTTTTCTGGATTTTTTTGTTGTTATACTGTCTCTCACTGTTCAAATCAACCTACCATTCAAATTATAGACTGATCATTTCTTTGTCAGTGGGCAAATGTACAAAATAAGCAGGGGATCAAATACTTTTTTCCCTCACCGTATGTAAATAAGGTATTTCTGTTTTTTATTTGTAATACATTTCCAAAAATGTCTAAAAAACAGTTTTTGCTTCGTCATTATGGGGTATTTTGTGTAGATTAATGAGTAAAAATATACATTATATCAATTTTAGAATAAGGCTGTAACTTAACAAAATGTAGAAAAAGTCAAGGGGTCTGAATACTTTCCAAAGGCACTGTATTAGAGTGAGCATGTGTGAGAATCCAGAATATAAATATTTGATGTGTATAGAGAGTATATAATTTGGAAAATAAAATGGTATGTACAGTAGTAGGTATATTAGATTGATTATGTATGTATTCAGTATATTCATACACAGTGAGTAAACAACAGTATATAAACAGAATATGAGGTAACCAGCGTTCAATGACTCTATATAGTGTACATGGGGCATTGGTCACAAGGTGCAGGGCTGAGTACTGGGCAGATAGCCAGCTAGTGATGGCTGTTCAACAGTCTGATGGCCTGGTGATAGAAGCTGTTTCTCAGTCTCTTGGTCCTGGCTCTGATGCACCTGTATAGTCTCTGTATGCTAGATGGTAGCAGAGTGAACAGACTGTTTGCCGTACAAGGCGGTTGAAAAAACTAAAAAGTAGCTAATTTAAAAAGTATTCAGAGTAAATGTCATTAAAGTTACTTTTACAATTAAAAACATTAACCTTGATAATTAGCTAATTTTGCTACATTTACCTGAATGTTGTTAAATGTGATCTTTTCCAAGCAATAAATAGAAAAAGGAAGTGGGAATGAATGTACAGTATGAACTAAGTTCATTTATTGTATGTAATACAAAACAAACATGTACAAATAAAGTGTGACCTTACAATGTATTCCAAAGTGGTCCTCGATGGAAAAAACATATAGCACATCTGATGATTCACTTCACTTCTCTCTTAATCTCGTCCACCAGCCGGCTCTCTTTCTGTCGAACCATCTGGTTTCACAGCGCCTCAGAATGGAACTTGACTGGAAGTCTATGGCAGGAGCGGAGAAAACAACCACTGGTTTTAATTGGCTGATCTCTCAGTCCATCACCATCTGGCATAACCTTTGGAACCTCCCCCCTACATTGTGGACTTCAAAGCGCGAGCAGAGCAAGTGATTTACACAAGGAAGTGAGTTAGGAAAATCTGAAAGTATGAACCTTAGAAATAGTTTTCACACATAAACATTATATTCCCTCACTCAGAATCAATTGGGCTTCCCAAACATTATATTGTCAATGTGATAGAACATTTACTTTGATTTTGACATTTTTAAAAGTCCAATTTAATACAGCTGTAGCAGGTTTGCTCTCGATCCCGCCTCGATTTTAACCACACCCCTTTCAAGTTCCACTTTGCTCTATGCTCCAGCAATTCAAGCCTGGGGATGAGGTTACTTCTCTCTGAACTTGCTGTTCAGTTTAAGCAAGAGCTGATTTTCAAAGTGAATTGAGTCTGTAGCGAAGAGCACAAAACAGATAAAAAGATGCTCACAGGCGGCAGAGAAAGGCAGGACTGTGTTCAGTCTGAGGGACAGCTTATTTGTGTATGGAAAGGTAGGTACCCATCCAGCTCCCCTCAACTTTGTGACCTTTTGGACATCAGTGATGAGAAAAAATAATCTTAATCAGATGAATGCTGCCTCTGTTGCTCTGTCTCGTCCTCTGTCATTGTGTCAAAATGATGCTTTATGTAGAACAAACCTGTATAGTGGCAAATGCACAACATACACATATTGAATTCTTCTGCAAATTCTGCTTTATGTGGCAACTTAGTTCATCATATCACTGAAAACGTTACCCTCCAGGATACGTACAGCATCCAATGTCACAGGAAGGCCAAAAAGATCATCAAGGACATCATCCACTAGAGCCACCGCCTGTTCACCCCGCTACCATCCAGAAGGCGAGGTCAGTACAGGTGCATCAAAGCTGGGACCGAGAGACTGAAAAACAGCTTCTATCTCAAGGCCATCAGACTGTTAAATAGCCATCACTAGCCGGCTAACACCCGGTTACTCAACCCTGCACCTTAGAGGCTGCTGCCCTATATACATAGACATGGAATCACTGGTCACTTTAATAATGTTTACATACTGCTTTACTCATTTAATATGTACAGTATATAATGTATTCTATTCTACTGTATTTTAGTCAATGCCACTCCGACATTGCTCGTCCTAATATTTATATATTTCTTAATTCCATTCTTTTACTTTTAGATTTGTTTGTATTGTTGTGAATTGTTAGATACTACTGCACTGTTGGAGCTAGGAACACAAGCATTTCGCTACACCCGCAATAACATCTGCTAAATATGTGCATGTGACCAATACAATTGGATTTGATTTGATTACAATATCCCAAACACAGACTTTCCGTACTTGTTATTCTCAGATACTGAGACTGAAGTGAGTTTGTCAGATATTGTCAGACCTAAAAAGTTGTCTAATGTTGAGCTGAGTCTATGTCTCACTGTACTTATTGTGTAGCCTCACACTGCTACAGTATATGCAAGAGGAAAGTAAAAGGTGTATGGGGGTCTCTAGTGGCCAGCACCTGTAATGCAACTGTAGCACATGGGGATGTGTGAAACTTACTCCTACGCCTTAAGTGTCCTGCTTGCGATGCCTCATTAGCTAGCTTTTGAGGTGGCGCGATCGGCTAAGACGCTTGAGGGAGGATGGTCATGTGTGTTTGTGAGGCAGAGGTCCTGAGTTCATGCCAGGTATGGGCCGAATCGGGAGGAAGTGTTACTCCCTAAGCAAGCAGTGTGATGTCCTTTACACAAATGTATAGTACCAAAATTATAAGAAAAGACCTACAGTGACCATATACACTCAATGGCCAGTTTATTAGTTACACCCATCTAGTACCAGGTCGGACCACACTTTGCCTCCAGAACAGCCTGAATTCTTTGGGGCATGTAAACGTTGCTCAATTGGTATCAAGGGACCTAACGTGTGCCAGGAAAACATTCCCCACACCATTACACCACCACCGCCACCAGCCTGTGCCGTTGACACCAGGCAGGATGGGGCCATGGACTCATGCTGCTTACGCCAAATCCTGACTCTGCCATTAGCAACAGGAACCAGGATTCTATAAGTTGATTCGTTGGATCATGTTTTTCCACTCCTCAATTGTCCAGTGTTGGTGATCGCATGCCCACTGGAGCCGCTTCTTCTTGTTTTTAGCTGATAGGAATGGAACGGAGTGGGGTGTCTGCTGCAATAGGACCAACAAAGTGACAAGGAACAACAAATTGTGCTTTCCGAGAAGCCATTCTGCACACCACTGTTGTAATGTGCCGTTATTTGCTGTTTGTGGCCTGCCTGTTAGCGTGCACGATTCTTGCTATTCTCCTTTGACTTCTCATCAACTAGCTGTTTTTGCCCACAGGACTGCCGCTGACTGGATGTTTTTTGTTTGTCACACACCCTAGACACTGTATGCGTGAAAAGCCCAGGAGGCCGGCTGTTTCTGAGATACTGGAACCGGCGCGCCTGGCACTGACAATCATACCACGCTTAAAGTTGCTTAGGTCACTCTAGCGTTACAGCCTGAATTCGAAATGGATTAAATGTCATTGGGTTTTTTACAGAAATGTTTGGCTATCGACTAGGAATGCCTTGGGGATTGACTAGTCGATCGCGATCGACCAGTTGGTGACCACTGCTCTACAATTTCAGCAGCCAAGGTTGATCGCCCAGTTTTATTCCACATGGCTTGGCATTTGGCAAAGGCTGAATTGGCAGCGGATCTACTCTCCAGGGTTTCTTCATCTATCCAGTGGGATGTGACCCCGATGTAACTTTGTTGAGGAGTTGTCCAACAATTGGTGGTGGTGTCAACATAATTGACTCTACCGAGGTGCACCATAACAGCCTTCCTCATGTGATTGACAGCTTAATGTATTATTGAACGTCAGTAGGTCTGGAGATGACTTTCCACTGAGGTTGCAGGGTGGTTATCAACTCTTTAAAGTTTGTTTGCTCGACCTTGCTGTTGACCCTCACAGATTAAATTAATGACAGCCTTGTCAACAGTTTCCTATGAGACACCTCTGCGTCCTCCCACTGCCATCATGTCAGATACGGTGCCTTCAGAAAGTATTCATACCCCTTGACTTATTCCACATTTTGTTCTGTTACAGCCTGAATTCAAAATGGATTAAATATTTATTTTTTTGATAATAATAATATGCCATTTAGCAGAAGCTTTATTCCAAAGCGATTTACAGTCTTGCGTGCATAATTTTTTTTTTTTGTGTATGGGTGGTCCTGGGGATCGAACCCACTACCTTGGCATTACAAGTGCCGTGCTCTACCAGCTGAGCTACAGAGGACCACCCATCTACACACAGTACCCCATAATGACAAAGTGAAAACATGTTCCATAAATATTCACACCCCTGAGTCAATACTCCTGGGGCGGCAGGTAGCTTAGAGGTTAAGAGCGTTGTGCCAGTAACCGAAAGGTCGTTGGTTCTAATCCCCGAGCAGACTAGGTGAAAAATCTGTTGATGTGCCCTTGAGCAAGGCACTTAACCCTCATTTCTCCTGTAAGTTGGATAAGAGCGTCTGATAAATAAAAATTGCCCATTATTCTTTAAACTCTGTCAAATTGTTTGTTGATCATTGGTAGACAACCATTTTCAGTTATTGCCATAGATTTTCAAGTAGATTTAAGTCAAAACTGTAACACATCTACTCAGGAACATTCACAGTCTTCTTGGTAAGCAACTCCAGTGTAGATTTGGCTTTGTGTTTTAGGTTATTGTCCTGCTGAAAAGTGAATTAATCTCCCAGTGTCTGGTGGAAAGCTGACTGAACCAGGTTTTTTTCTAGGGTTTTGCCTGTGCTCCATTCCGTTTCTTTTTTATCCTGAAAAACTTCCCAGTCCTTAACGATTACAAGTATGCTCATAACATGATGCAGCCACCACTATGCTTGAAAATATGGAGAGTGGTAATCAGTAATGGATTTGCCCCAAACATAACACTGTATTCAGGACAATAAGTTAATTGCTTGCATCTGTGTGGTACAGAGATTATGTAGTCATTCAAAAATCATGTTAAACACTATTTTTGCACACATAATGAGTCCATGTAACTTATATGAGTCCATGTAACTTATTATGTGAGTTGTTAAGCACAGTTAAGCACAGTTCTTATTTAGGTTTGCCATAAAAAAGGTGTGGAATACTTAGACTCAAGACATTTGAAACTGAGGTATCACACTTGTGTCCGTGTCTAATCTGTGTAAACGTCTTGATCAAACCCCCTGGTCTGCCACAAGTGGTGGAGAATACGGGCAATCTGACAACGTGGTCAGACCAGGGTAGACGTTTACGCAGTACCAGCATGGACGAGTTGATAGCTCAGTTCGTCGGGCCCAACGAGCGCAACAGGACATTCAGGAACGAACGCTGGAAGAATAGAGTCTACAGAATGTCTGCCTACTTGAGGGAGTCAGGAATCTGCGAGGAGAAACGCGGACCGAATCGCCTCCCAATCAGTTTTTAATCAAGCTACGGAAGACAACGACATCGAGATCTATCTCTGCACATTGGAATGGATAGCACTCCAGGAAGGATGGCCCAAGGCGAAGTGGGCGAGTCTGCTGGCCCCGTTCCTGTCCGGAGACGCCCAAAAAGACATATTATGACCTCAACACCGAACAGGCGGCTAACTACGACTGTCTCAAGAGGGATGTTCTCAGCCGCTACGGGTACAGCCTGGCCCGTCGGGCCCAGCTGGTCCACGACTGGAGGTTTGTGGCCGACCCTTCCCCCCGAACTCAAATGACGACCTACTGCTCATCACCAGGGCATGGCTCCTAACCTACGTAGCCACCCTCCCTATTATCGACAAAGGGATCATGGATCGCTTCTTACAGGTGCTTCCTCACGACATGAAGAGGGCGGCAAGCCTACATGCACCACAGACCTTGGAGGACCTCTTGGGAGCCATGGAGTTGCACCAGAACACCGAGGTCCTGCTGAAGGGGATGTGGGCCAAGTCCGGGAGCAGTCGGATGGGACGGAACGACGACCCCACCACCGTACTCCCCAATCCGACAGTCAGCCAGGCTAAAGGACTGCAGACCCGCGGAGAGACAGCCATGGGAGAGTCGACCCGCTGCCAACGACCCCAGGTGGATGAAGACCAGAGGAGGTGTTTTGAGTGTGGAGCCAGGGGATACCTCGCATGGAATTGCCCGGGCCGAGAGGAGTCAATACCATCAGCGGACCCCGGAGACAAGCCGGGCCACGCGGTAAACTATGTCACCTCCTGTTGGGCCCACAGCGACCCACAAGACCCATGGTCCCGATGAAAGTCAATGGTCACAACACCCACGCTCTGTTGGATTCCGGGAGTGTGGTAACGCTGGTACAAGCGCGCCTGCTGGTCCAGCCGACCGACCGTGGGGAGGAGATGTCCATCTCCTGTGTCCATGCCGACACCAAGCGGTCATCGATCGGGCAGGCCACCATCGTGATGCCACAAGGGAGCGGCCAGATGGTGGTGGGTGCCGTACCTGAGTGGGACGAGATTATCCGCTGTGGAGGCACGAGCTGGGAAAAAGAGTATGAGCCAGAGACCGATGAGAGTGGTGACGGACCATCGCCTGCGCGGCCTGGAAGCAAGCGGTTGCCAACCCTGTGTCTATGGACCCGGAGTCGGGGTCCGAGGGGGCACCGGAACCAACCTCACCTGGTGAACAACCGGAGGAGGAGCCCATGCTCCCCCTCCTCGATTTAGAGGGACCTGCCAAGACACCAGCCCTGAGCCCCCTGAGGGGACAGTTCGGGACTGCCCAGTGGGAGGATCCGAACTTGATAAATGATAGCGGTGGATGGCCAGCTTCTTCCGGGGGTGTGTGACTGGCGATACCCCCATTTCCAAATCAAAAATAACCTTTTTTTATCAGGTGTCACACGAACAGGGGGAACTGCGAGAGGTGCTGTTGTTGCCCCGCCAGTACGTTGGAACCGTTCTTCAGCTGGCCCACACCCATTTGTTGGGGGCGCACCTGGGAATGGAGAATACCCAGGAATGGATTGCTGCCCGGTTCCACTGACCCGGGATGAGGTGGGCCGTGGAAGACTATTGCCGCAGCTGCCTGGAGTGTCAAATTACCGCCCCAAAAGCACACTTCCGGAACCCGCTGGTTCCCCTACCGATCATCGTAGGGCCGTTTGAATGCATCGCCATGGACATAGTGGGTCCCCTGGTAAATATGGCCCGAGGACACTGGTACATTCTGATAAAAGTAGATTATGCCAACGAAATCCCGAGTCCATTCCCCCGTGGGCGGTAGTCTCCAAGGGAATCGCCCGGGAGCTGTTCCATCTCTTCAGCTGGGTGGGCATCATGAACGAGATCCTGACCGACCAAGGTACCGAGTTCATGTCCCAACTGATGAAAGATTTGTGTACTCTCCCACAGATAAAGCAGATCCGGACCTCTGTCTTTCACCCGCAGATTGATGGGCTCGTCGAACAGTTCAATAATATGCTCAAACAAATGCTGCGGAAGGTCATCGAGCGGGACGGGAAGAACTTGGACCAGCTACTACCCCACCTAATGTTTTCGATCCGAGAAGTGCCCCAGGGATCCACTGGGTTTTCCCCTTTTGAACTCCTCTACGGGAGGAGACCACGTGACCTACTGGATCTCGCCAAGGAGGTGTGGGAAGCCCAGCCGACCCCCTTACACAGCGTGGTGGAACACTAGAGATGATGAGGGAGCGGATGACAGCCATTTGGCCAGTGGTAAGGGAACAAATGGAGAAGGCCCAGCACGACCAAGCCAAGGTCTACAATCGGGGGACCCAGTCCCGAGTGTTCCAGGTGGGTGACAAGGTGCTAGTTTTAATCCCCACCGCAGAAAGTACGTTCCTGGCAACATGGCACGGTCCGTACAAGGTGACGATAAGCTGGGACCCGTAAATTACCACATACGGCATCCGGGGTGACGGAAACCTCAACAGATTTACCACATGAAGCTATTGAAGAGGTGGCACTTGAGGACAGCCTTGGCTGTGCTGTGGTCAAAACCTGGGATGTCGACGGAACCAGTGGTGGTCCCGAGCAATGAGGACCTCGGACCGGCCCAGAAGCAAGCGTTCCGGGAGCTCATCGATCGGAACACTGCCGTGTTTTCCGAAACGGTACAAAAGAGGCCATACCGGAGGAAGGCAGTGAAGCAGGAGGTGGAGGCTATGCTGAGGATGGGAGTCGTCGAGGAGTCTCACAGCGCATGGTGCAGCCCCATCGTGTTGGTGCCCAAACCGGACGGTAGTCTGCGTTTCTGCAATGACTTCCGGGGGGTGAATGACATCAGTTTGTTCGATGCTTACCCCATGACGAGGGTGGACGAGCTCATTGACCGGTTGGGAAAGGCCCGGTACATCAGCACCCTGGACCTGACCAAGGAATATTGGCAGGTACCCTTGGCAGCCTCCTCCCGGGAGAAGACGGCATTCTCGACACCGGACGGCTTATACCAAAACCGGGTCCTCCCGTTCGGTCTCCATGGAGCCCCGCCCACGTTCCAGCACCTGATGGACCGAGTCCTCCGACCCCACCAACAGTACGCAGCGGCCTATTTGGATGACATCATCATCCACAACTAAGGTTGGGAAGAGCACCTGACACACCTCCAGGCAGTACTGGATGCGCTCAGGCAAGCCGTGTTGACAGCGAATCCCAAGAAATGCAAGCTGGGGTTCGACGAGGTGGAGTACCTGTGGTATCTGATCGAATGGGGGAACGTCAAGCCCCAGAAGAGGAAGGTCCAGGCGGTTCGTGACAAAGACACAGGTCAAGTCCTTCCTGGGGCTGGCGGGATACTAATGCCGGTTTTATCGATCTGACCAGGGCCCGACTCCCGAAAACAGTGAAGTCGTCGGATGAGGCCGAAGCAGCGTTCAGGCGCCTGAAGGAAGCCCTGTGCTCCCATCCAATTCTCATGACGCCCAATTTCCAGGTGCCGATGCTGGTGCAGACGGATGCCTGCGACACGGGACTAGGGGCTGTCCTGTCCCAGGTACACGATGAAAAGGAACACCCCATCATGTACATATGCCGGAAGCTGATACCCAGAGAAAATAAGTACTTGATTGTCGAGAAAGAGTGTCTAGCGGTGAAGTGGGCACTAGAAACTCTTAAGTATTACCTGTTGGGCACCCATTTCAACCTGTTCACAGACCATGTTCCCCTGGTCTGGGGAAAGGACACGAACAATGAAGTCACCAGGTGGTTCTTGTCCCTTCAACGCTTCTCTTTTTCTGTTGTGCACAGGTCAGGGGCGAAGCATGGGAATGCGGATGCCCTATCGAGAGGGGCTCGGTGTTCTACCCCAGAGGAGACAGCATTCCCCGGAGCTCAGAAGATGGTAACACGGAAGAGGTCTCCTGGAGGAGACCTGTTTTCTATTATTTTTCTTTGTTCTTTTAATAAACACTTCTGAAACTGAGGTATCACACTTGTGTCCATGTCTGATCTGTGTAAACATCTTGATCAAACCCCCTGGTCTGCCACAAAAGTTTAGGACCCAGGCTCCAGTTATAGTAAAGTTTTACCCAGCAAACATACTTTTTCTGTGATTTACGTTCCATTACTGTGGTAGAGTTGATAACCTTTGCTATGAACGGTAAGAAGCCAACCTTACTGATGCATATATCACTCGTTGGCCTATCCCTCTGGCACAGATCTACTACTCACAGGGATCCTCTCAGGATCCCTCACCCTTGACCCATCCTCCTCTACTTTCTTCACTGCCTTAGCATACGACACCTTCTGCACTACTTTGACTCTAGCCACCTCAACCTGCCTCTCTCACACAAGACACTTCCAATCCCCAGCAACATGGGCACCCCTACAGCTGACATACACCATTTTATCCACTGAAACTACACAATCCTCTATCCCATGCCCTCCTTCACACTTCCCACATCTTGGAATCTCCCTCCTACAAACTGTTGCAACATGACCATAAACGTTGCACCTGAAACAGCGCAGTGGATTCGGCACAAAAGCTCTAACATGATAACTGATTTCTCCTAACATGGCTTTGTCGGGTAAAGACTCTGACTCAAAAGGACTGACAGTGACTCCTCTGTTTCACCACGCTCCCCATCGGGTCTGCGTCACACCATTCAATTGCACCACCTCCACACTTAACGCTACTCCAGACATCCCTCCTTTCAATTGTGCCCTGTTCCTTAGAGCAAAGCAAGAAACAAATTGCGTGACACAGAGTGCCTGCTCCTTCTGGTCAGAAGAAACACAGACAAATATCACAAGTCCATTACAGGTTACAGTCACTGATTCAACTGCACCCAACTCCTTTCTCACCCACCCTGAAACCACAAATGGATCCGCCAAAAGGCAAGGGTCCACTTTCTCCAAAAATGTCAATCCTACTGGTCCAGGTTCTTCTCTACCACGTCTGGCACCATTCTTCCTCAACACACATCTTCCCACTACACTCGGCTCTTCTCCTTTTTCCTCGCTGTCCATAACCACCTCTATCCGTTCACCATGCTCTTGCCGCGACTTCCTCCGCTGCATTGCTGGCAGAGCACGCACTGATGGCGTTTCTCTAAAACCCAACTTATTTTCCTTAGCCCAATTTACAATTCTGTCTATCTCTGGCCTCTCCATGCTTCCTTCACCTCCACACCTGTTGATAATATTAAATGTGGGAATGGGTGCTGTCCTCGTTGAACGTCAATTTGCCTGACGGTTTAGATATCCATTCATCATGATCTGTTAAACATTATGGCACAACAAGCTTAATACTAATATAGAAATATACTTTTATTTCTTCAAACATGCATACAACATTGTGTGAAAAAAGTGTAATTACCCACAATCCTCTAAAATCAGAGTCACGTGGCAAGATAGGAAATGCAAGGTGATTAAGACCAGACTGAGTTCAATCACAAATGTTCTCTCTCTTTGGTTATCGTCATTAAATATTGAGATTTTGGGCAACATACTGTATTAAGTTGGATTTATTCTTACATTATTTTGGTAAAATGAAATGAACAAATCATTGATACGACTTCATAATTGTTTTAAAATATATTTTGGGGGTATTTTGACATTTTATTGAGACAGTTATGAAATGACAGAGGGGATGCAGATAGGTGGGAGAAACAGATTGAAGGGGTGTGTCACGATCGTTGGAGGAAGTGGACCAATGCGCAGCGTGATGAGTGAACATACTTTTATTATATTTACCACACGAAACAAAACGATACGTGAAGTCCTAGGTAACAGACACAAACCATACACGGAACAAGATCCCACAACACACTGTGGAAAACAGGCTGCCTAAGTATGGTTCCCAATCAGAGACAACAAGCAACAGCTGATACTCGTTGCCTCTGATTGAGAACCACCCCGGCCAATACAGAAACACATGAGCTAGATAATCAGCCTAGAACCCAAAACACATAGAAACAACACACCCTGGCTCAACATAACGGAGTCCCAGAGCCAGGGCGTGACAGTACCCCCCCCAAAGGCGCGGACTGCGACCGCGCCAAACATAAACCGAACAGGGGAGGGCCGAGTGGGCATTCCTCCTCGGAGGCGGTTCCGGCTCCGGGCTTGACCACCACCCTCCGTAGCGCCCCTGGTCCGGTCTGGCCCCGCTGGCTTGAGCTGGACTGGACATCGGTGGAGCGGATTGCTTAGGCTCCGATGTGGAGCAGCTGACCGGTACCTGACCAGGCACCGGTGACCCAGGCACGGGCTGTGCCGGACTGACGACGCGCACCACAGGCTTGGTGCGGGGAGCAGGAACGGGCCGGACCGGGCTGACGACGCACACCACAGGCTTGGTGCGGGAGCAGGGACGGGCCGAACCGGGCTGACGAAGCGCACTACAGGCTTGGTGCGGGGAGCAGGACAGGCCAGGCCGGGCTGGCGACGCGCACCATTGGCTTGGTGCGGGGAGCAGGAACAGGCCGGGCCGGGCTGGCGACGCGCACCATTGGCTTGGTGCGGGGAGCAGGAACAGGCCGGGCCGGGCTGGCGACGCGCACCATTGGCTTGGTGCGGGGAGCAGGAACAGGCCGGGCCGGGCTGGCGACGCACACCACAGGCTTGGTGCGGGGAGCAGGGACGGGCCGAACCGGGCTGACGAAGCGCACTACAGGCTTGGTGCGGGGAGCAGGACAGGCCAGGCCGGGCTGGCGACGCGCACCATTGGCTTGGTGCGGGGAGCAGGAACAGGCCGGGCCGGGCTGGCGACGCGCACCATTGGCTTGGTGCGGGGAGCAGGAACAGGCCGGGCCGGGCTGGCGACGCGCACCATTGGCTTGGTGCGGGGAGCAGGAACAGGCCGGGCCGGGCTGGCGACGCGCACCATAGGCTTGGTGCGAGAGGCAGGAACAGGCCGGACCGGGCTGGCGACGCGCATCACAGGCTTGGTGCGAGGGACAGGAACAGGCCGGACCGCACTGGGAACACACACCACTGGCCTTACCCGGGGATCAGGAACGGGCCTGACCGGACTGGCAACACACCTCAGTACCTCTCGCCGTGCCTCTACATTCTCCTTCCCTCTACTCGCCAATGGCTCCCGTAACCCGGTGGCCTTCTCTCCTCGTCCACTAACTCGCCCCTTATCTGCCTCCATCAGTCCCGTCGTCCACGGTGTGAGCCCCCCCCTAAAAATGTATTGGGTTCGTCTCTCCCCCGTGGCTATGGCCTCCATGGCTCTCGCCAGACTCTCCAGCCTCTACTCCCAAGTCCAACCTCTCTCCTCCTCACGCGGCTTGACCCAGTCGAGGTGGATATCCGCTAGAGTTACCTCTGGCGTTGGCTCCTGGACACGCTGCTTGACCCAGTCGAAGTGGATATCCGCTAGAGTTACCTCTGGCGTTGGCTCCTGGACACGCTGCTTGGTCCAGTTTTGGTGGGATCTTCTGTCACGATCGTTGGAGGAAGTGGACCAATGCGCAGCGTGATGAGTGAACATACTTTTATTATATTTACCACACGAAACAAAATAACAAAACGATACGTGAAGTCCTAGGTAACAGACACAAACCATACACGGAACAAGATCCCACAACACACTGTGGAAAACAGGCTGCCTAAGTATGGTTCCCAATCAGAGACAACAAGCAACAGCTGATACTCGTTGCCTCTGATTGAGAACCACCCCGGCCAATACAGAAACACATGAGCTAGATAATCAGCCTAGAACCCAAAACACATAGAAACAACACACCCTGGCTCAACATAACGGAGTCCCAGAGCCAGGGCGTGACAGGGTGGAGCAGGGAATTTAACCCCAGTCTTCGGGCTCTGCACAACTTACTAGACCACGGGCTCTGTACGACTTGCATTCATTTTTATGAATTATATGCTGTTGTTTATTTCTTTTTTGGCAATTTCAATTCACCCCAGAATAATTTCTTACAGTGTGGCTGTGTGGTTGGGTTGCTAAAATTCCAACAAAATGTACCATCTTACCGCCCCTCCTGTTTCTAATCTGTCCAAATAAAGCATTATCATCAATCCATATTTAGGATATAAACCGTTTGCATTTATAAACCATTAATTGTATGAGAAATACCGTTTTTGTGTTTTGATGCTACCTTTTACATGCACTGAAATGCCAAAAGGTGTTTCCACAACACTCTCTTAAAAACATCAATATTCAGGTTGAAGAACCACTTTGGGTGTTTCAGAGTACTTAATTTCTGTTTTAAAAAACACATTCTGTGTATTAAAACACTTATATTGGGTTTACATTCAAACACCCTCCAAACACCAGATATCAGCATAGGGGCACTACTTTTCATGGTTTCATTACACAATCATGGTGTTTGGTGACTTTCTATTTTTGGCTCTTCCTGCCAATATGCGGGAAGAGCAGAATGGAGGCGGGAGGGCCTTGTAGTCTTCCCAGAAGGGAGAATAACAACGGTCAAGCGTCTTCTCTCAGCGCGTAACACATGAGATGTGTCATTGGAATTCTGGGAGAATCTTCCTCCAAATCCTTTGGTAAGTCCCCAGCTACAACAAATGCGGACTCAGGATATGAGGTTTCCAGTTTGCTTAAAGTCCCGTATAGTTCCTTGAGTGCCACCGTGGTTTCGGCTTGAGGGGGGATATAAACGGCCATGACAATAACCAATTAAAATTATCTTGGGAGGTAATGGGGGTCAGCATTTAATGGCGAGGTATTCCAGATTGGGAGAGCAAAAGGTCTTCAGTTTTTGTACGTTACCACAATCACACCATGAGTTATTAATCATGAAACATACCGCTCCCCCTTTTCCCAGAGAGTTATTTTGTCCTGTCCGTGTGATGTATGGTGGACCCAACAGGCTGTAGGAACGGAGACAGTGTAGAAGATGAGATCTGTGTCTCTGTGATACAAATTATTTTACAATCTCTCGTGTGCCTCTGGAAGGAGATCCTTGCCCTGACCTCGTCTACCTTATGGTCTAGAGACTGCACTTAGCAAGTAATATACTCGGAAGCGGTGGGTGGTTTGCCCTCCTTCGGAGTCTGACCAGAATGCTACCTCTTCTCCGGCAGCGTCTTTTAGGTAGAGCACCCGGGATGAGTGGAGCTGCTTCGGGTAATCCAAACAAAGGGTCCAGGTTTGGGAAGTCACATTTATGGTGAGTGGTGGCTGATCTAATGTCCAGAAGTTGTTGTCGGATATAGGAAATTATACCATAAATGTTCTGAGCAAATCAAGTAATAAATAACACACAGCAAAGTTGGCTAAGAGATAGAACCAAGGCGACCGTGTCTGTCGGCGCCATATTGTCTCAAACACTACTTTATCTGAAACAATGAGTTTCTAGTCTGTGTCTTATATGAAGCATATCATAACACAAATATTAAATATTTCTGTGTGTGGTTTACCACAGTACCATGAGCATGATGTTAATGGCCTGATCTCTCATGAGATACCATAACAACTGTATGCACCAGCCATGTCATCCACATGAAGGCCAAAGCGGTCATTCTCAGCATGGGAATATCTTGAATATTTATCTACAGATACCTCCCCTGGGGGGACAAACACCATGGCGGAGAGGCTCTTCCCGGAGGTTAACATGACGAATGGCTCGCTGCATTTCCCATAAGTCACTCTTCATGTTCAACGTTAATATTAATCAGAGGGTCGGAGGAGAAACACAGTCAGCATGGCAAGAATTTGTGATTAATACAGTATGCTTACACACACAGATGCACGTATGAATGCACACACACACACACACACACACACACACACACACACACACACACACACACACACACACACACACACACACACACACACACACAGCTCCAGACTGTTCCCTAGTCTGCGTTTGAAGCAGCAGCCCAGCAAAATGCCAGCAGCCTTTAAGGTGGTGCTAGAGATGCTGTATTGATACCTAAGGCAGTATTCCTATGTGTGGGAGACACACTGAGAACCAGCCTGGGGCGTGACATAAATTATGCTATCTGCCCACTGGAGTGACACGCCCAGGAACACACCACACAGTCTTAGGCACTAGGTAATGGAACTACATAAAAAAATCTGATTTGGACAGGTTTAGGAGGTAAATAATGATGGCAGATATTCTATATGTGTGGGTGTGTACACAGCATGTACATACTCACTTTGTTTTAGTGCTTTGTATTTGTGTTTGTGAGGGGGTGTGTTTGTGTTAGTATAATGTGACTGGCTTTCTCCACTACATTAGCTAGGATCAGTCCTGTAATCCCTCTAAAGAGGCTTTCTGCACTGGCTCTGGGAGCACCCCTCTTTACAGAGATCAATGAAGAGTTATATCTTAGTATCAGGGCTTGGGTACTCACACTCAAACCATAAAAGACTAAACTTACAGGAGGCCGAGATGGGCAAGTATTATTTAGTACAGGCTTATTGCCCAGTGAATAAAAAACATTGCTATTAGGTGCAAAAGAGTGCTAAACAGAAAGGCAAATCTGGGCATGACGGCGAGAGAGCAATGGGCCAAAGTAACAGCCCATGGAATGTAATCAAAACGTGTGCCAAAATCTTGCCAGCTATTTTAGTGTTAGGTGAATGTGTACACGTGTTTACATTAACCCTGTCTCTTGAGGCTTTACATTCATGTATAGGCCTATGGGTGTGAAGATATGCACCCCCACTATATTGTCAGTGTGTAGCCTACAGTTTCCTGTTGACAGCAAGACAACAGCAAACGCTAATAGTGTAGTCATGACCACGCTCTTCTCACAAGTCTCCTCAAAGCACAATACATTTCAAGGTTTGAGAGTGGCCAACGTTTGAAGAACACAATTTATTGTTTCCTCCGAATAAATGTATTTTGAGCATAAAAGACTACAATAGAGAACATTTATTGTTTTGCTTTGGTCTGTGCCGCAACAGAGTTAGTTCTTCAGAATATGTTTCATGCTGAGCAAACACCTTGATTTATTTTCTCCACATCAGCATTGTGATGAGAACAATTTGATAAGGGAACATAATTACAGTTATACTTCAGACTCCACCCCCCACTGTTCTGATTAACAAGTACACTACTGACTCATGGAACAAAAGGAGCATTTTAATCTCTGAGGATTTATATAGTACAGTATACATACAGCATTAGATAGAGTTATTCGTGCCTTGTATTATGTTGTGTTCGCTTTATAGATGTTGTGTATTGTGTATTGCATCAAATATTATTTTGTGTGTTAACTTATGAAAGCTTATGGCTCAGTGTATTGACTGGTTTCAAAGAAAAATTATGAACTCTGTTTAGTTATACTTTCTGTGCTAATTCATATCTAGCGAAGTGTTAACATGCAACTAACAACAAAGGACTTACAATGTTGTCGAGCACCCCCTCCTCTTCTTTCCCTGGTGATGATCATTATGGTTAGTATAAAGAATTGTTTCTCAGAAATGTTTATTATTGTCAGTATGAGCTGAATTCTAAACAGTGTTTTTTCTCAGGTTTAACCAATTGACAATTGGGGTTAAAGTCTTTAAACACAAGTCTCTTGCCGGTGCAGTACACTACATTTCCCCTTTTCCTCCCAATGAATAAGAAGCCTGGAGTGACTGAGGAGACTAACCTGGGCTGGCTCCTTTGTTCCAAGATAGTCAGGAACAGTCAGCGGTGGAGGGGGCTGTGGAGCCATTATCCTGGTGGAAGGGTGGGTAGGCTTATGGAAGGGTTGGTAGGCTCTGCACATGGTGCTAGCTGGAGCTCGGCAGCATCATCGCAGCCTCGGTGGTTTGATGCTGCTCATCGCAATCCTTTTTTTTTGCCTTATTTTGGTACATTGGCGAAGCCAATTTCTGGAAGACCTTGAAGAGCCCACAAACCGGGGGCTCAGCAGGCGGAGCGGGAGGTTCCCGTTGGAGAGCCAGACGCGATCACCAGGATGGAACAAAGGAGTCTTACTGCGGTGGCGGTCCGCCTGCTCCTTCTGGCGGCGGATGGCACGCTGGAGCCTCACGTGGGAAACTTCCTCTGCGTTCCGGAACCAGTCGTCCACCGCAGGGGCTTCAGGCTGGCTCAGGGTATCAGACCTCAGGATAAGACCCAGATGCAGACAGTTCGAAGTAACAAAAGTTTATTACAACAACAGGGGCAGGCAAGCAACAGGTCAAGGGCAGGCAGAGGTCAGTAATCCAGAGCAGTGTCACAAGGTACAGAACGGCAGGCAGGCTCAGGGGCAGGCAGAATGGTAAAAACCGGGAGAATGGTAAAAAACGGAAAAACTAGAAAAAAGGGACTTGAGAGAACAGGAGTAAGGGAAAAACGCTGGTAGACTTGACGAGACAAGATGAACTGGCAACGGACAAACAGAAAACACAGATATACAGTGGGAAAAAAAGTATTTAGTCAGCCACCAATTGTGCAAGTTCTCCCACTTAAAAAGATGAGAGAGGCCTTTAATTTTCATCATAGGTACACGTCAACTATGACAGACAAATTGAGACATTTTTTTCCAGAAAATCACATTGTAGGATTTTTAATGAATTTATTTGCAAATTATGGTGGAAAATAAGTATTTGGCCACCTACAAACAAGCAAGATTTCTGGCTCTCACAGACCTGTAACTTCTTCTTTAAGAGGCTCCTCTGTCCTCCACTCGTTACCTGTATTAATGACACCTGTTTGAACTTGTTATCAGTATAAAAGACACCTGTCCACAACCTCAAACAGTCACACTCCAAACTCCACTATGGCCAAGACCAAAGAGCTGTCAAAGGACACCAGAAACAAAATTGTAGACCTTCACCAGGCTGGGAAGACTGAATCTGCAATAGGTAAGCAGCTTGGTTTGAAGAAATCAACTGTGGGAGCAATTATTAGGAAATGGAAGACATACAAGACCACTGATAATCTCCCTCGATCTGGGGCTCCACGCAAGATCTCACCCTGTGGGATCAAAAAGATCACAAGAATGGTGAGCAAAAATCCCAGAACCACACAGGGGGACCTAGTGAATGACCTGCAGAGAGCTGGGACCAAAGTAACAAAGCCTACCATCAGTAACACACTACGCCGCCAGGGACTCAAATCCTGCAGTGCCAGACGTGTCCCCCTGCTTAAGCCAGTACATGTCCAGGCCCGTCTGAAGTTTGCTAAAGTGCATTTGGATGATCCAGAAGAGGATTGGGAGAATGTCATATGGTCAGATGAAACCAAAATATAACTTTTTGGTAAAAACTCAACTCGTCGTGTTTGGAGGACAAGGAATGCTGAGTTGCATCCAAAGAATACCATACCTACTGTGAAGCATGGGGGTGGAAACATCATGCTTTGGGGCTGTTTTTCTGCAAAGGGACCAGGACGACTGATCCGTGTAAAGGAAAGAATGAATGGGGCCATGTATCGTGAGATTTTGAGTGAAAACCTCCTTCCATCAGCAAGGGCATTGAAGATGAAACGTGGCTGGGTCTTTCAGCATGACAATGATCCCAAACACACCGCCCGGGCAACGAAGGAGTGGCTTCGTAAGAAGCATTTCAAGGTCCTGGAGTGGCCTAGTCAGTCTCCAGATCTCAACCCCATAGAAAATATTTGGAGGGAGTTGAAAGTCTGTGTTGCCCAGCGACAGCCCCAAAACATCACTGCTCTAGAGGAGATCTGCATGGAGGAATGGGCCAAAAACCTTGTGAAGACTTACAGAAAACGTTTGACCTGTGTCATTGCCAACAAAGGGTATATAACAAAGTATTGAGAAACTTTTGTTATTGACCAAATACTTATTTTCCACCATAATTTGCAAATAAATTCATTAAAAATCCTACAATGTGATTTTCTGGATTTCTTTTTCTCAATTTGTCTGTCATAGTTGACGTGTACCTATGATGAAAATTACAGGCCTCTCTCATCTTTTTAAGTGGGAGAACTTGCACAATTGGTGGCTGACTAAATACTTTTTTCCCCCACTGTATATGCACAGGGAATAATGGGGAAAATGGGCGACACCTGGAGGTGGGTGGAGACAAGCACAAGACAGGTGAAACAGATCAGGGTGTGACAGTAACCCCCCCTCCCTCGTCTCCAGGTCCTGAATGGCACGTTCCAACTGGCCGTTGGATTGGGGATGAAACCCGGAGGACAGACTGGCCGACGACCCAATGAGTGTGCAGAACGCCTTCCAGAATCGAGAACTGAGGACCACAGTCAGAAACCATGTCCACCGGAAGTCCATGGATCCCGGAAGACGTGCTGCACCATGAGCATGGCCGTCTCCTCCTGGCAGAAGGTAGCTTGGGGAGGGGAATGAAATGGCCAGCTTTGGAAAACCTGTCCACCACCGTGAGGATAGTGGTGTTGCCATCAGACGGAGGGAGACCAGTGAAGAAGTCCAGGGATATATGTGACCAGGGACGGTGAGGGACAGGAAGAGGTTGAAGGAGGCCAGCCGGAGCTTGCCGAGGAGTCTTGTTCTGAGCACAGACCGTGCATGCGGCGACAAATGCGGAGATGTTCGGAACCATGGTGGGCCACCAAAAGCGTAGTCGCACAAAGGCAAGTGTCCAATGGGAGCCAGGGTGGCAGGCAATTCTGGAGGAATGAGCCCATTCGAGGACTGGGGAGCATCTGGGACAAACATCCGGTTAGCCGGGCCCTCCGCCTCACGGACCTGGTTTTCTATTCCCCAGACGAGGGTAGCCTCCAGGCACGAGGTAGGAAGAATGGTCTCGGGGTCCGAGGGTGTAGAAGCAGGGCAATAGCGGTGTGAAAGCATGTCCGGCTTAACATTCTTAGACCCTGGGCGGTAGGAGATGGTGAAGTTGAACCAGGTGAACAACAGTGCCCATCGAGCTTGCCTGGAGTTGAGACGCTTGGCGGTGCGGAGATATTCCAGGTTGTTGTGATCCGTCCACACTATGAATGGAAGTTCTGCCACTTCTAACCAGTGTCTCCACTCCTCCATGGCCATCTTCACCGCGAGTAGTTCTCAATTCCCCACATCATAATTCCTCTCCGGGGCATTAAGGCGATGGGAGAAGAAGGCGCAGGGATGCAGCTTAAGGTCCAGGGCAGAACGCTGGGACAGGACGGCCTCCACTCCGTCTTCTGAAGCATCTACCTCCACCACGAACTGACGGGACGGGTCCGGATGGATGAATATGGGAGCAGTGGTGAAACGGTGCTTAAGATCCAGGAATGCCCGGTCAGCAGCTGGGGACCACGTGAACAGGACCTTGGGAGAGGTGAGTGCTGACAGGGGAGAAGCCAAGGTGTTGTAACTCCGGATAAAACAGTGATAGAAATTGGCAAACCCTAAGAAACTTTGCAGCTGCACTCTGGACGTGGGTTGGGGCCAATCCATCCCCGCTCTCACCTTTCCCGGATCCATCTGCACATTCCCAGTAGCAATGATGTATCCAAGGAAGGAGATGGTGGAGAGATGGAACTCACATTTTTCGGCTTTGACAAACAGCTGGTTCTCCAAGAGATGCTGAAGGACTTGTCGGACGTGGAGAACGTGTTCTTGAGCTGAGCGGGAAAAGACGAGGATGTCGTCGAGGTAGACAAACATGAACCTGTTCAACATATCCTGGAGAATATAATTAACCAGGGCCTAGAACACAGCAGGAGTATTGGTCAAACTGAATAGCATCCCCAGGTATTCATAGTGTCCGCTAGCAGCGTTGAAGGCTGTCTTCCACTCGTCAACTTCCCGTATCCGTAACAGGTGGTAGGCGTTCCGCAGTTCTAACTTAGAAAAGATAGAAGCCCCTTGGAGTGGCTCGAAAGCCGAGGTGATGAGTGGTAGCGGGTAGCGGTTCTTAACCGTGATGTCATTGAGGCCCCGGAAGTCGATGCACGGGCACAGGGTTTTGTCCTTCTTCTCCACAACGAAGAACCCTGTGCCGGCGGGGGAGGAAGAAGGATGGATAACCCGACAGGGAATACAGCCATCCCCAGAGTGGTGTAGTGCCCGGGAGAAGGTCGATCCCACAGTCATAGGGTCGATGCGGAGAAAGCAAACTGGCCTGAAAACCTCCCGGAGATCCTGGTACTCTGCGTGAACGGCGGAGAGGGGCTGAGTGGTGATGCCCAGCTCAGACACCAGGGTGGCTTCCATGAAACTCTCGTCGGCCTCAGAGTCAATGAGAACCCGGAGAGATTTAGACTGGTCACCCCACAGCAGGATGGCATGCGAGTCAGGGGAGAAGAAAAATTATCCGTAAGGCCCACAAGAGTACTTGTACCTGCTGATGAGCCTGGTCACTTTAAAGGACAGGTAGACACATAATGACCGGCAGTTCCAATACAGACAACTCTGGGTGTTAAGTCTGCGTAAGCGTTCGGCTGGAGACGAGTTGCTCCGAAAAAGGAGAGTCAGCAGACCTCGGACACTCTCGGGGGAACTCGGGTAAGCTCGGATCCTTTCGGGAACGTAGACGCCGGGGACTTCAGGAGTTCATCGGAAGCAAGGTAGGATTCTTGGGCGAGCGATTGGGACCGGAATCAGACCTCCTCTCCCTCCTACGTTCCTGTAGATGCCCATCGATCCGGATGGTCAAGGAGATGAGCAAATCGAGATCCATAGGCAGCTCCTGGGCTGCGAGCTTGTCCTTAACCTCCTCCGATAATCCATTAAGGAATGTGTCGAGCTGGGATTCTGGGGTCCAGGCACTCTCGGCAGCCAACGTGCGAAAACCAACCGCATAGTCCGCCACACTGTGGGAGTCTTGGTCGAAGCCACAAACTCCTCCAGGCTGAGAGCCCTCCCGGATATTATCGTTATGAGATACGCTATCTTCGAGCGGACCGAGGGGAAGGATGAGGGCTGCAGCTCGAAGATGAGGGAACACTGGGAGAGAAAGCAGGGTTCTCGGGAAGCCGGGGTGGCCTGGAGAGACACACTGCTGACAGTGGTGTTACTGGGGGGCTGGGAGGCTACTGTTGTGGCCGGCTGTCTCACACATAATCTGCAGAATTGCTCTAGCAATGTATTCAAGGCACAGTCATGGCGTTCTGCCAAGGTCTGGAATCCGTCCATAAGATCTCGAAATAACTCCTTGTGTCTCTCAATGGTGGCTCCTTGGGAGGAGATGGCGTTGCGGAGCTAGTCCGAGTCTGCTGGGTCAGTCATGGCCAGTTCGTACTATCAGACCTCAGGATAAGACCCAGATGCAGACAGTTGGAAGTAACAAAAGTGTATTACAAAAACAGGGGCAGGCAAGCAACAAGTCAAGGGAAGGCATAGGTCAGTAATCCAGAGCAGAGTCCGAAAGGTACAGAACGGCAGGCAGGCTCAGGGTCAGGGTCAGGCAGAGGTCAGTAATCCATGGCAGTATCACAAGGTACAGAACGGCAGGCAGGCAGAATGGTCAAAACCGGGAAAACTACAAAACAGGGACTAAAGAGAAAACAGGAGTATGGGGAAAACATGCGGATGTCCACATCTACGTCCCAAAACACGGGGCCAACAATACGGGAGGACAGAATGATGGGCTGGAGGGCACTTACAGGACTCTCAACCAATGTGGAACCACAGGGTATGGGAAAGCCGATCTTCCGGCATCCTGGTGCCCAGGCGGTGATTTTCGTCCTCGACCAGGAGATGGTGGGGTTATGACGTTGGAGCCAAGGGAGGCCGAGGATGACTTTGTGTACGGCTGTGGTGATGATGAGGAAGGGAAGGCTTTAATGGTGCATGGGTCCCACAGTGAGGTTGAGTGGTGTTGTGCCGGATCACATTGGTCGATTATTAAGGTTTGGCTTGGAAAGTTGGCAGCTGATGTGCTGTGCATTGAAGTCCACAGGCGAAGGGAAAAGGTGAGAGGAGGAGAGCGCGTAGATGCGAGAAGGAACACAACAACCTATTTGTATGTGGCTATGAAAGTGAACTGTTTGGGTGTGATCAGGTGTGGATTCCTTCTGCCGATTCTGTTGAAAAACGTTTCTTAAAAGGAACTAAACATACCTGAATTTATCCAATAGAAACTCTTGTTGGCAACTGTTGGACTAATGATTACACCCTAGATCAGCTAGATGCAGGCAAGACTGTGCAAGGCGGTATTGAATGTGTCACTCTCTGTCCATGTATCACTGTCTGTCACCTCAAATCTTTCTCTCCACCTGTGTGCACCTATGTTGTAAACTTTCATTCATAGGCGAGGTTGTAGCAACCTCATGATGGGTATAGGGAAAATGTGAGTATCATGTAGTAGCCGAAACCTATCGATGTTACATTGAAGTGGGTGAATGGAATATGAATGACAGTCATCCAATATGCTGTAATAGAAATAAGGCCATGCTCATTTAAAAAATAATCGTCCTCCATCATCTTAAATGACACCGACTGCCACTGGTTGTCACGTTACCAAGAGATTCTTAAGCTTGTATACGTTTGTAGAAAGCAATTCGCAAGTTAAAAAAAAACTGCTTTGAGCAGCTTTGGAGGCAGGCCCTTTTACTGCTGACCAATCAGCCAAAACAACAGCCGCCTATTGCTGCAACCATTGGCTGGATTGTTCCATCAATCAAATCTCAGGAAGTAGCTTGAAGAAGATAAGTAATTTCTACAAAGTTATGTTACTCAGTCTGAAGTACTAGAATAAAACATTCTACTTGAATGTAATCATCTCTTTTATGTGTACATAAAAAAATTAAAATAAGGCATGACAGTAGTTAATTTATCATGTGAAATATAAAAATGGTACATTTCAGACGAACTCCATTGACAGCAGATAAATTAACTTTAGCTAACTGGCTTCTGATATTCATCCTAGCTTTACTATCAACTGGCTATTGTTAGCTTTTCAGGCAGCTTTAAATGTGAGGGGTAAACAAATATATTTATATATAAATGTATATGTACTTTTTGGGCGACCTGACAAAATTCACATAGAGATACACTGCTCAAAAAAATAAAAGGGAACACTAAAATAACACATCCTAGATCTGAATGAATGAAATAATCTTTTTAAATTCTTTTTTCTTTACATAGTTGAATGTGCTGACAACAAAATCACACAAAAATTATCAATGGAAATCATATTTATCAACCCATGAAGGTCTGGATTTGGAGTCACCCTCAAATTTAAAGTGGAAAACCACACTACAGGCTGATCCAACTTTGATGTAATGTCCTTAGAACAATTCAAAATGAGGCTCAGTAGTGTGTGTGGCCTCCACGTGCCTGTATGACCTCCCTACAACGCCTGGGCATGCTCCTGATGAGGTGACGGATGGTCACCTGAGGGATCTCCTCCCAGACCTGGACTAAAGCATCCGCCAACTCCTAGACAGTCCGTTGTGCAACGTGGCGTTGGTGGATGGAGCGAGACATGATGTCCCAGATGTGCTCAATTGGATTCAGGTCTGGGGAACGGGCGGGCCAGTCCATAGCATCAATGCCTTCCTCTTGCAGGAACTGCTGACACACTCCAGCCACATGAGGTCTAGCATTGTCTTGCATTAGGAGGAACCCAGGGCCAACCGCACCAGCATATGGTCTCACAAGGGGTCTGAGGATCTCATCTCGGTACCTAATGGCAGTCAGGCTACCTCTGGCGAGCACATGGAGGGCTGTGCAGCCCCCCAAAGAAATGCCACCCCACACCATGACTGACCCACCGCCAAACAGGTCATGCTGGAGGATGTTGCAGGCAGCAGAACGTTCTCCACGGAGTCTCCAGACTCTGTCACGTCTGTCACGTGCTCAGTGTGAACCTGCTTTCATCTGTGAAGAGTACAGGGCGCCAGTGGTGAATTTGCCAATCTTGGTGTTCTCTGGCAAATGCCAAACGTCCTGCACAGTGTTGGGCTGTAAGCACAACCCCCACCTGTGGATGTCAGGCCCTCATACCACCCTCATGGAGTCTGTTTCTGACCGTTTGAGCAGACACATGCACATTTGTGGCCTGCTGGAGTTCATTTTGCAGGGCTCTGGCAGTGCTCCTCCTGCTCCTCCTTGCACAAAGGCAGAGGTAGCAGTCCTGCTTCTGGGTTGTTGCCCTCCTACGGCCTCCTCCACGTCTCCTGATGTACTGGCCTGTCTCCTGGTAGTGCCTCCATGCTCTGGACACTACGCTGACAGACACAGCAAACCTTCTTGCCACAGCTCGCATTGATGTGCCATCCTGGATGAGCTGCACTACCTGAGCCACTTGTGTGGGTTGTAGACTCCGTCTCATGCTACCACTAGAGTGAAAGCACCGCCAGCATTCAAAAGTGACCAAAACATCAGCCAGGAAGCATAGGAACTGGGAAGTGGTCTGTGGTCACCACCTGCAAAACCAGTCCTTTATTGGGGGTGTCTTGCTAATTGCCTATAATTTCCACCTGTTGTCTATTCCATTTGCACAACAGCATGTGAAATGTATTGTCAATCAGTGTTGCTTCCTAAGTGGACAGTTTGATTTCACAGAAGTGTGATTGACTTGGAGTTACATTGTGTTGTTTAAGTGTTCCCTTGATTTTTTTGAGCAGTGTATGAGTTATACATCATTGTCATTCTCATTGAAAGCAAGTCTAAGAAGCGGTAGATATGTTCTATGTGCACTATTTATATGTTTCCTGTTCTTAAGTTTCATTTTTAGGTCTTTTACTTTTGTTGTTTTACACCAGCTGAAAATACAATATTTTTTTGTTATGGAAAATATATTTCACCGCGGTTTAGATGGTACAATGATTCTCTAAACTATACTTAAAATCAAATCAAATCAAATTGTATTTGCCACATGCGCCGAATACAACAGGTGTAGACATTACAGTGAAATGCTTACTTACAAGCCCTTAACCAACAATGCAGTTTTATAAAATAAAAAAGTAAAGTAAAATCAAATAAAAAAGTGTTAAGTAAAAAAAATAAAAGCAAATAACTAAAGAGCAGCAGTAAAATAACAGTAGGGAGGCTATATACAGGGGGTACCGGTACAGAGTCAATGTGCGGGGGCACCGGCTAGTCAAGGTAATTGAGGTAATATGTACATGTGGGTAGAGTTATACTGACTATGCATAAATAATAAACAGAGTAGCAGCAGCGTAAAAGGGGGGGATGGGGTGGGGTGGGGGGGGCAGTGAAAATAGATTGGGTAGCCATGATTAGCTGTTCAGGAGTCTTATGGCTTGGGGGTAGAAGCTGTTGAGAAGCCTTTTGGACCTAGACTTGGCGCTCCGGTACCGCTTGCCATACAGTAGCAGAGAGAACAATCTATGACTAGGGTGACTGGAGTATTTGACAATTTTGAGGGCCTTCCTCTGACACCACCTGGTATAGAGGTCCTGGATGGCAGGAAGCTTGGCCCCAGTGATGTACTGGGCCATACGCACTACCCTCTGTAGTGCTTTGTGGTCGGAGACCGAGCAGTTGCCATACCAGGCGGTGATTCAACCAGTCAGGATGCTCTCGATGGTGCAGCTGTAGACATTTTTGAGGATCTGAGGAACCATGCCAAATCTTTTCAGTCTCCTGAGGGGGAATAGGCTTTGTCATGCCCTCTTCACAACTGTCTTGGTGTGTTTGGACCATGATAGTTTGTTGGTGATGTGGACACCAAGGAAGTTGAAGGTCTCAACCTGTTCCACTACAGCCCCTTCAATGAGAATTGGGGCGTGCTCAGTCCTCTTTTTTTTTCCTGTAGTCCACAATCATCTTCTTTGTCTTGATCACGTTGAGGGAGAGGTTGTTATCCTGGCACCACACGTCCAGGTCTCCGACCTCCTCCCTATAGGCTGTCTCATCATTGTCGGTGATCAGGCCTACCACTGTTGTGTCGTAATGATGGTGTTGGAGTCGTGCCTGGCCATGCAGTCATGGGTGAACAGGGAGTACAGGAGGGGACAGAGCACGCACCCCTGAGGGGCCCCCGTGTTGAGGATCAGCGTGGCAGATGTGTTGTTACCTACCCTTACCACCTGGGGGCGGCCCGTCAGGAAGTCCAGGAATCCAGTTGCAGAGGGAGGTGTTTAGTCCCAGGATCCTTAGCTTAGTGATGAGCTTTGAGGGCACTATGGTGTTGAACGCTGAGCTGTAGTCAATTAATAGCATTCTCACATAGGTGTTCCTCTTGTCCAGGTGGGAAAGGGCAGTGTGGAGTGCAATAGAGATTGCATCATCTGTGGATCTGTTGGGGCGGTATGCAAATTGTAGTGGGTCTAGGGTTTCTGGGATAATGGTGTTGATGTGAGCCATGACCAGTCTTTCAAAGCACTTTATGGCTACAGACGTGAGTGCTACGGGTCGGTAGTCATTTAGGCAGGTTATCTTAGTGTCCTTGGGCACAGGGACTATGGTGGTCTGCTTGAAACATGTTGGTATTACAGACTCAGTCAGGGACATGTTGAAAATGTCAGTGATGACACTTGCCAGTTGGTCAGCGCATGCTCGGAGTACATGTCCTGGTAATCCGTCTGGCCCTGTGGCCTTGTGAATGTTGACCTGCTTAAAAGTCTTAATCACATCGGCTACGGAGAGCGTGATCACATAGTCATCCGGAACAGCTGATGCTCTCATGCATGCCTCAGTGTTGCTTGCCTCAAAGCGAGCTCAGAAGTGATTTAGCTCATCTGGTAGGCTTGTGTCACTGGGCAGCTTGCGACTGTGCTTCCCTTTGTAGTCTGTAATAGTTTTCAAGGCCTGCCACATCCGACGAGCGTCAGAGCCGGTGTAGTACAATTCAATCTTAGTACTGTATTGACTCTTTGCCTGTTTGATGGTTCATCGGAGGGCATAGCGAGATTTCTTATAAGCGTCCGGGTTAGAGTCCTACACCTTGAAAGCGGCAGCTCTACCCTTTAGCTCAATTCGGATGTTGCCTGTAATCTATAGCTTCTGGTTGGGGTATGTATGTACGGTCACTGTGGGGACGACGTCATCGATGCACATTGATGAAGCCAGTGACTGATGTGGTGTACTCCTCAATGCTATCTGAAGAATCCCGGAACATATTCCAGTCTGTGCTAGCAAAACAGTCCTGTAGATTAGCATCTGCGTCATCTGACCACTTTTTTATTAACTGAGTCACTGGTGCTTCCTGCTTTTGCTTATAAGCAGGAATCAGGAGGATAGAGTTATGGTCAGATTTGCCAAATGGAGGGCGAGGGAGAGCTTTGTCTCTGTGTGTGGAGTAAAGGTGGTCTAGAGTTTTTTTTTCCTCTGGTTGCACATTTAACAGGCTGGTAGAAATTAGGTAGAATGGATTTAAGTTTCCCTGCATTAAAGATCCCCAGCACTAGGAGCGCTGCCTCTGGATGAACGTTTTCCTGTTTGCTTATGGCCATATACAGACAGCTACGAAAAATATAGATGAAAAATATATTGGTAAATAGTGTGGTCTACAGCTTATCATGAGATACTCAACCTCCAGTGAGAAAAACCTAGAGACTTCCTTAGTGTTAGATTTTATGCACCACTGTTGTTTACAAATATACACAGACCGCCACCCCTTGTCTTACCGGAGTCAGCTGTTCTATCCTGACGATATAGCGCATATCCCGCCAGCTGTATGTTATCAATGTCGTCGTTCAGCCACAACTTGGTGAAACATAAGATATTACAGTTTTTAATATCCTTTTTAAAAACCTTAATCGTAGGTCGTCCAATTTGTTTTCAAATGATTGAACATTGGCTAATAGGATTGATGGAAGAGGCAGTTTACTCGCTCGCCGTCAGATCCTTACAAGGCACCGACCTACGTCCACGATATCTCTGTCTCTTTCTCATGCGAATGACGGGGATTTGGGTCTTGTCGGGTGTCTGTAGGTCGGGGTGCCTGTAGGTCGGGCTGCTTGTTTTGTCACATAAAATGAAATTACACAAACTATTAGAATAATGCACCTTTAACCATCGGATTGATAAAGTTGAAAAGAAAAACGATATATTTGCTAGCTATTTTTTAAACACTTGCTACTGATTTTGAACACTTTTTATCAAACTATTTTGTTCCACTGCATGTTTATTGATTAATTGGTGACTGAAAAAGTTGCCAAGAAATATTCTGTATTGTTTTAGTATAATTTGGCTGAATAGGCTTGTGCACATTTACGTGAGTGTTTAATTAGCCTAGTTAGCCAAATTACTGACTGACTAAGCTCATTGTTATTCATGTTTTGTTTGTTATTGCATTTCAGGTTGAGAGGGAGTAAAATCACTAGAAAACAGAATGCTGCCAGACAACGACAGGACCCTAGAGGTATTACAGTCAATGCTTATGAACTGGATATTGTATGTGAATTGCCCATTTACTGTATATCAATAGCCAGGTTTCCATCTAATTGGCGACAGATTTTCATACGAATATTGTAGAATCCGCCCAAAGAAAATATGTGAATTTTCCCACCAGTGGTATGTTTCAACCAAATGGACTTGTTCCGGATAAAAATCTGTGTGATGACATAGCGCACACAAAATGTACTCGCTTAAGTTTTCATATACCGAATACAAATCTAAAGTTCAATGTGTTTCCATCGCATTTTCAACTCTATTGATAGTTTTGTCACAAAAACTGTTGTATTAAATAGCAAATGTGCCTACTTCTGGTCTTGGCACCTGCGCTGTAGCCAACAGCTCGCAGATACAGTGCGGGTAGGATGTGCGGGTTGTCTAGTCTACATGATGAGATTATTATGGATAAACGGCAGCCAAGCATCAATCATCATGTCACCAGAATAAGACCCTCAATATTTATTGGAAAGCAGCATCAAGCTCATCGCCGTGCACTTTCACCACCCTGTGACGTTCATAACTTATTTCATGTGTAGCCTAATAAACTGAATAGTTTCCAGAGTCGTAGTGGGAGGACCACACACCATATCATTGCGTGACTCCAAATTTACTTTGCTCTGATAGTTATTATATCAAAATGTGTGCATAAAGGCGTTTCCACCGCCTTTTCCCGCATAATTAATTTTACAGACACAAAAAGATCCCACCATGTCGAACGAACAAATGATCTGTCGGCATTTATAAAATTACACCGAAACATCCTGTTTCCATCACAGCTGTCGTGTTTTTTTTTTAATACAATATGACTTTACTCGCATAAAAACTGTGGATGGAAACGTGGTTAGTGACACTAACAAAATGGTTGGAATGTCCAGCAACTACTGCAGTAAATGCTTATCTATGTCTCTTAGCCATTTAACTCATTCATACAAAATGCTACAGACACAAGAACTGACTTATATTCACTTCAGTCTTGTCTGGGATATATATTTTAGTTGGCACACCTGTGTGATGTCGTATATACATGAGTAAACATTTATTCACCCTGGACATGAGACTTGCATTGATTTTAGACCTTTTGGAGTCATAAGCACCAAGTGTTATCTTGATGGAGAAAGTCTGCATGTTGTTTGACGTTTAAGTTACTATAGTAGTTCGTAAAAATGTGAAGAACAGGCTATGAAAAATGTATTGTTTTGTAACAACTTGAACGAGCGTTTATAGAAAACTTGATTGCGTTTGGTGATCATCCCCCAAATTTGGCCATTGAAAAGCCTTGATAGTTGCATCCTTCCTCAGAGAACTGTATTCTGATAGCTGACAACAGGGTGGCAGTTTTTTGATGTGCTGCTCTAGAGTACCATCATGGCCCAGCAGACTCACCTGGGGGTAGGGGGATGGACATGTTAATTTGTCTGGGAGACTTTTAGAGGGAGGAGATAGCATGAGTTTTGGAGTGAGTACAGTAAATCGAATCCAACCAGTGGCTGGATAATATGCTATGTGTCACCACACAGACAGACAGCCATGGTGAAGGACATAATATATTAGGTATAGTGAATATATAATGTATATTACCACCAGCAGAGCTTACTTCTCTGCTCTGGAGAGATCGCAGGTATTTGGTCAGAAGGCTCTGGAGGTCCTTGGAATATTATTTCTGTAGCACCTGAAGAGAGATGGATAGAGGTACTGAATGCAATTGAAAGAGAGCAAGAGAGTTAACATTTACATTGTTGATTATTGAGGACTATAAGGGTGCCTTCCAATCAGACAAATGGATCCGTAAAATATTCAGCACCTCAATGGCTTTCAAAGGGAGGAGTGTGTTGGGGGAGAGGCTTGTGTTGTGCTGTCTGTCAGAAAAGTTGCAAAGACTATCCTTCAACCAATCAAAAATGTAGAGTAGTGTTTTTCATGCGTTTCATGTGTTTTGGTTTAAAGGCAGTCTTACTCTGTGGTTCAAGTTGTATCTTCATGTATTATATATGAGCTCTTCAAGCTTCTTCTTGAGATTTGATTGATGGAATAATCCAGCAAATGGTTGCACCAATAGGCGGCTGTGGTTTTGACTGATTGGTCAGGAGTAAAAGGTCCTGACCCCAAGCTGCTCAAAGTATTTTTTTTTTAACTTGCGAATCTCTTCCTACAAACTCACGAAATGTTCTATAAGTTTACGAATCTCTTGGTAAAGTAACAACAGTGACACAACACCGAGTGTACGCAGATAAAAAATCTGCAAGTGTATTTTTTATTCACAGTAGAATATTCATAGTTGTAAATGGACTTCTGAAAATAAATTATGCTTGCAAATCTTATTGAATGTATTCAAATGTCAAGTTACAAGTTTGCGACCATTGTTACATTTTTCACACATCATGATACAAGCTTCCGAAATGTTATTACACATTTGCAAATCGTACTTGCAACCACAAATCTCAATGTGCGACCACGGAATTCTAAATGCAAACTCACAGGGTTCTGTCATTGTTATTATCCCATTGATCTGAGCAAAGTGTCTCGCTGAGCATGGAGCTTGTATCAATTCTCAGCCTTTGCAGTGATTTCCTGAATCATTTGAACATTGAGTCATTTGAGTTTCCAGGCTTAGCTTTAAATGCTATTTCTATACCACTGATACACCCTCAAACCCCACCTTTCACCATTACCACCCTCTTTGGTCTTGTTCACGCTAGTGGCAAATACGGTTGAGTCGTTCTTCTTAGTGCCTTATATGATCAAGTTCACACCCAGTATGGTTATGAAGGTTAGCAACAACAGCGCTATTTGGAGGATGAGTCCAGTTATTATGCCACTGAGCAAGGCCCTGGGTGGGTGAACCATAGATTATGGGATCTTTTAATCACAACATCTGGATCTTTTAGACACAATTTTGTGATGTTGGTTGCTCATTTCCAACACAAGCCAGTTAATACAGTACATAGGTATTCTACAGGTATGCAACATTTTACTCTGGAACATCTCTAACACTCTACAATCAGCAGTAATTTAGTCCTCCTTCATGATGCCAGAGATTGCTAATTAATACGATATTGAGGCTTGTCATTATCAAGCCGCCTTGATCTTGACAAAGTTTTTAAGTGTGGAATGGACTGAGGCGAGGGAGGCAGAGTCCCATGAAATTGTGTACTGGCACGGAATAGCCACAAAGCGCAGTTCAGATACATAAGCTGAGACACGACGCAACAGTTTATTTGATCTGAACGATTTAGTTTTAGAACGTCTCATGTTATTGGGTGGAGTATTCTAGATTCAACATGTCAACTTTAGCCAAAGTTTTGCAACAAGATGAATCAATTTAGCCATTCAAAAGAACAGTGCACTAACATTCTGTGTTCAGCTAAGCAGCTAGCTAGCCAAGCAGAGAGCTAGCTAGCTATTTTGCTGTACACAGCTAGTCTGGCTTGCTGACATTTCTGACAAGTCAAAAACTGTACCCTGTTTCTTGTATTTCATGACACTCGTTTGGGCCTACAACCAAATATAAATCATATAAATAAGGGAAGTTTGTGTGGGCAACAATAAACTTGTGTGAGAAACAATACTTGTGCATGTATCTAGCATATAGTCATCATTATTGTACTTTTACTAAACAGTTATTTTCCTGGATATCAACGCTCTTGACAGTTTACACTGCAAATCAGCAGACCTACAGGTGAGTAGATATCCAGAAACACGAATGGACTATCCTGGTGTAAATACAGTACAGATCAGGTAAAATAGTTTTATTACGGATATAAACAAGAATACAAGGTAGTCTCTGTAACACTCCTCAAAATAACAAAAGCACAGTGTAAGGGAAACATTCTGATAATGTACTGAACTGATATCACCCATACCAAGGAAAAATCCACGCAAAAAAACGACTTACAAAGATATCACCAAACTGAGTATTATTCCTAATTGGGATCCAAATGAAGAATAAAGTACAGTGTAGTCAAGGAAAGTGTTAACCTGTTATGTAAACATACTTGGTAATACATAAATGGAATAGTGCAGTGGTGAAATGGCAGCAGTTGTGTGTTGCAAGGTGCAGGAGTCTCCCTGCAATTCATGCAGGAGCACCAGCGAGGTTGACCAGAGACCCTGGGATAGCTCTCTGGTACTCCATGATGTCATCCCAGAAATGTTATTAGCTAGCTAGTATAGGAGTCAGAGAAGGGCAAAATACTTGCCAAAGCCGAGGTTATTTTCCATGAATGCAGAGCTATGATGGTCAAAATTAATTATTTTACACTGCTTTTTTAACGTAAGTGTGATAACTAATGCACTATAGCTATCGTCATATGTAACCGACTGGCTCGATTAAGTCTTATGTAGCAACATTTGAAATGGTATTTTTTACATTGGATAAAAGTAGAGACTCAGAGCTAGAAAATGGTATATCAGACAAAGTAATTCTGCTTTGAAAATTGATAAACTTGTAACCTTACTTTTGAGAAAATGGCCCTTGAATGTTTTGGTACACCTACTGGAGAGCTCTTCTTTGTCTACACCCATTCAGCATCGTTCACACCCTCTTAACCTTTAGCCCTTTAGATTTCAAGACTAAAGGCTGGTTTATACTACGGGTGTGTTCGTAAATTTAAGTGTGCTCTGGGCGTTCGTAAACTCAGAGCGTTGTCAGATTGTCAGTTCGTAAATTCAGAGCGTTTAGCTCTCGGAGCGTTCAGAGCGCACACTGGACACTCTGGCCGAGGAGTAGGGTTGATCCGAGCGTTCTGACCTAACAACAACAGTCAAGCACCTAAGCTAATTGGCTAATGTTGGCTAGCTTGCAAGCTACTTCCAGACACAAATGAGAGAACAGCTCACTCTGTCCATTTTACTCGCACAAGCAGAGCTGGTTAGGCTGTTTTTATGTTATCCAGAGCGTTGGTGACTGCAACTGTGCTGCTGGCAACAATTTAATTACGCTTCTTTGCCAACGTTTACTGAGCCCAGCCATATTCATCGGGTGTTGAGCGTTCGTAAATTCGTCAGTTATTCTGCGCTCTTGCACACTCAGACGAGAGTGCTCTGAAATCGGAGTAGATAGCCAGAGTGAATTTACCAGCTAGGTCTATTGACAGATGTCGCAGTGACATCATGAAAATTCTATTGAAATGGTTACTTGCATAGTGGAGTATTTTGTTTAGACATGTAGCTAGCTAGCTAAACAATTAACCATAATCCCAACTCATAACGTTACTACCCTTGCAATCAAAAGCCAGAATTTTCTCCATCTCCTTCTCCAGCTATCATACTCTAATTCCACTGATTTCAAAACTCGGTCCTCCAGAAACTGGAGAGCAACACTTATGCAGTTCTACTACGTGATGACTTTCAAAAAAGCCTGTTAGAAAGGATTATCTACGCATACTGACCAGCTCATGTTACAGACAGAAGCGTGCTACATGGCAGACCAATCCGAACTCATCTCGGCATGTCCAGCCCACTCGTTATCTCAGCCAATCATGGCTAGCGGGAAGGTTGCTGTCTTTTTCCGTAGCTAAACCAACTATGCTCGTAATTAAAAAAATGTATTTGTATTTACAGATGGCATACAAGTTTGTTATTAAGGCACATAAAAGTTAACATGTTCCAGAAGGCATTTCTGCCAAAAAAACGCATTTTGATTTTTAAAAAAGGGCCAGTCCGGCCCGGCCTGTTCCTGCTCCTCGCACCAAGCCAGTGGTGCGTGTCGCCAGTCCGGCCCGGCCCGTGCCTGCTCCTCGCACCAAACCAGTGGTTGGTGTTCCAAGGCCGGCCCGGCCTGTTCCTTCTCCTCGCACCAAGCCAGTGGTGCGTGTTCCTAGTCCGGTCCGACCCGTGCCTGCTCCTCGCACCAGACCAGTGGTGCGTGTGTCCAGTCCAGCACGGCCCGTGCCCGTTCCACCGGTGCCTGGTCCGGCACCAGTCAGCTGCTCCACTCCGGAGCCAGAGCAGTCCGCTCCACCGGGGTCTAATCCAGCTCCGGTCAGCGGATCCTCTCCGGAGCCATAGCAGTCCGCTCCACCGGTGCGAAGTCCAGCTCCGGTCAGCGGCTCCACTCCGGAGCCAGAGCAGTCCGGTCCACCGGGGTCTAGTCCAGCTCCGGTCAGCGGCTCCACTCCGGAGCCAGAGCAGTCCGCTCCACCGGTGCCAAGTCCAGCTCCGGTCAGCGGCTCCACTCCGGAGCCAGAGCTGTCCGCTCCACCGGGGTCCAGTCCAGCTCCGGTCAGCTGCTCCACTCCGGAGCCTGAGTAGTCCGCTCCACCGGTGCCCGGTCCAGCTCCAGTCAGCGGCTCCAGTCCAGACACAGACGTCAGCCCCTCTGCAGGTTCGGGGTCTCCCACACCAGGGTCCAGACAGGGCTTGGAGTATCGTGGGAGGAAGGAGAGGGGAAGCAGCGCGCTGAGGTCCAGACCAGACCAGGGGCGCAATAGGGAGGCGGAGACTATGTGGTCGTCACGCCCGGAGCCGGATCCGCCTCCGAGGCGGAATGCCTACCCTACCCTGTTATGTAAAGGTTGTGCGGTCAGAGTCCGCACCTTTGGGGGGGTATTGTCACGCCCTGACTCAGGGGACTCTTATATGTGGAGTCAGTGTTTGAATATTCTATGTTGTGTTTTCTATGTTTCAGTCTAGGTGTTGTAAATCTATGTTTGGCCGGGTGTGATTCCCAATCAGAGACAGCTGTCGCTCGTTGTCTCTGATTGGGGATCATACTTAGGCAGCCTATTGGCACTCGTTATTTGTGGGATCTTGTTCCGTTAGTAGGCTTGTTTTGTGTTTAGCCTTAGGACTTCACGTGTCGTTGGTTTGTTGTTTTGTCGTGTGTTTACCATTTAAATAAACATGTACGCATTTCACGCTGCGCCTTGGTCTGACCCATCCTTAAACGAACGTGACAATATACTGTATTCTATACTATCGTAATAATGTTTACATATCTTGCATTACCCATCTCATATGTATATACTGTATTTTATTGCATTTTAGCCTATGCCGCTCTGACAATGACATTGCTCATCCATACATTTACAATACCGTACAAAAGTTTGGGGTCACTTAGAAATGTTCTTGTTTTCAAAAGAAAAGCAAATTTTTTGTCAATTAAAATAACATCAAATTGATCAGAAATACAGTGTAGACATTGTTAATGTTGTAAATGGCTATTGTAGCTGGAAACGGCTGATCTTTAATGGAATATCTACATAGGTGTACAGAGGCCCATTATCAGCAACCATCAGTCTTGTGGTCCAATGGCACGTTATGTTTGCTAATCCAAGTTTATCATTTTAAAAGGCTAATTGGTCATTAGAAAACCCTTTTGCAATTATGTTAGCAAAGCTGAAAACTGTTGTGCTGATTTAAAGAAGCAATACAGCTGGCCTTCTTGAGACTAGTTGAGTAGCTTGAGAGCTTCAAGTTCCTTGGTGTCCACATCACCAACGAACTATCATGGTCCAAACACACCAAGACAGTCGTGAAGAGGGCACGACAAAGCCTATTCCCCCTCAGGAGACTAAAAAGATTTGGCATGGGTCCTCAGATCCTCAAAAAATTATACAGCTGCACCATCGAGAGCATCCTGACTGGTTGCATCACCGCCTGGTATGGCAACTGCTTGGCCTCCGACCGCAAGGCACTACAGAGGGTAGTGCGTACGGCCCAGTACATCACTGGGGCAAAGCTTCCTGCCATCCAGGACCTCTATACCAGGCGGTGTCAGAGGAAGGCCCTCAAAATTGTCAAAGACTCCAGCCACCCTAGTCATAGACTGTTCTCTCTGCTACTGCACGGCAAGCGGTACCGAGTGCCAAGTCTAGGTCCAAAATACTTCTCAACAGCTTCTACCCCCAAGCCATAAGACTCCTGAACAGCTAATCATGGCTACCCGGACTATTTGCACTGCCCCCCCACCCCATCCTTTTTACGCTGCTGCTACTCTGTTAAGTATTTATGCATAGTCACTTTAACTCTACCCACATGTACATATTACCTCAACTACCTCAACTAGCCGGTGCCCCCGCACATTGACTCTGCAACGGTACCCCCCTGTATATATAGCCTCCCTACTGTCACTTTATTTTACTTCTGCTCTTTTTTTTCTCAACACTTTCTTTTGTTGTTGTTTTATTTTTACTTTTTTTGTTTAAAATAAATGCACTGTTGGTTAAGGGCTGTAAGTAAGCATTTCACTGTAATGTCTGCACCTGTTGTATTCGGCGCATGTGACCAATACAATTTGATTTGATTTGATTTGATTTGAGTATCTGGAGCATCAGCAATTGTGGGTTCAATTACAGGCTCAAAATGGCTAGAAACAAAGAACTTTCTTCTGAAACTGAAAAAGCCATATCTCAGACTGGCCAATAAAAAGAAAAGATTAAGATGGGCAGTCTGAGATATGGCTTTTTCTTTGCAACTCTGCCTAGAAGGTCAGCATCCCAGAGTCACCTCTTCACTGTTGACGTTGAGACTGGTGTTTTGCGGGTCCTATTTAATGAAGCTGCCAGTTGAGGACCTGTGAGGCACCTGTTTCTCAAACTAGACACTCTAATGTATTTGTCCTCTTGCTCAGTTGTGCACCGGAGCCTCCCACTCCTCTTTCTATTCTGGTTAGAGCCAGTTTGCGCTGTTCTGTGAAGGGAGTAGTACACAGCGTTGTACGAGATCTTCAGTTTCTTGGCAATTTCTTGCATAGAATAGCCTTCATTTCTCAGAACAAGAATAGACTGACGAGTTTCAGAAGAAAGTTATTTGTTTCTGGCCATTTTGAGCCTGTAATCGAACCCACAATTTTGAGAAGCTGATAAGACAAGTGTTTCTTTTTGACAATAATTGTTGTGTATATTTACGTGTTTGTGTTGGGTGGAGTAATAAAACCCCTAATACGTATTCCTGTGCCTGTCTTCTAATCAATATACAACGTGTCAGAATAATCGACCCATAAAAATGGAGACAGCGGGAAAAGCTGATCTGACGACCATCGTAGAGACGGCCCAGCATCATGAGGACTGTCTCTCCAAACTCGGCAGTGCCGTGGACAGTGTGCTGGCAACCATCCTGCTGTTGGAGGGGTAAGTACAGTCCCTCCTGTCTCCAGCACTGGTTCCGGCACCAGACCCCACACCACCATTACCTGCCTCCGTTCCATCTGAGCCGGTCCGTGGAATACCCCTGTCCCTCCAGGAGCGCTTTTACGGCACGCCAGTGAGATGCAAGGGATTCTTTCTGCAATGCGACCTGTACCTCGCTCGCTACACCAAGGCTGTCTCCGGGAGAGACAGGTTTGCCACAGTCATCTCGGCACTGATCGGACGGGCCCTGTACTGGGGTGCTGCGGTTTGGGAAAGGAGCAGACCCGAGGTCGAGTCCTACGAGCGTTTCACACGCCACTCGGTGTTTGATCATCCTGTGGAGGGCCGAGAGGGGGGTGAGTGTCTACTACAACTACGCCAGGGATCTAGGACCGCCACGGAGTTTGCCCTAGAGTTCCGGACCATCGCGGCCTCCACCGGATGGAGCAAGTTGGCTCTGGTCACCGTGTTCAACAGCGGACTGCAGGAGGAGGTACAGATGGAGTTAGCCTGCCGTGATGACAACCTGTAACTCGACTAGCTCATCAGCATGGCGATCCGGTTGAAGAATCTCTGTGGTCCGGACGAAAACCTGCGCGGAATCCGGTGCCCATGGCTTCACCTGCTCCGTGGTCAGAGCCGACGATGGAGGTGTGCTCTGCACGTTTGCCCGAGGCAGAGCGTAGGAGAAGGAGGAATCTGGGCCTCTGCTCCTATGGTGGAGAAAGGGGTAATTTCTCCCCGACCTGCCCTCTATCCACTAATAGGCAAGCAGGTGACAGCCAGGCAGAGGAGAGGCAGGAAGAGGAGACCCCCATCAACCCTCCATTCCGTATGATCGTGCCAGTGGTGTGGGACGTGGACGCCGACATACGGCAGGCCCTGTGTACAGAACCCGCACCTGCACAGTGCCCAGAGAACCGTGCCTACTTGCCCACGGGTGTGCGGTACCGCTCCTTTCCTGGGCACACATGGCGCCTGTGTCGGGTCATCCTGGGATAGGCCGTACCATCGCCTGCCTGACACGAAGTACTGGTTGCCCACCTTGGCTAGGGACGTCCGGGTTTACGTCTCTTCCTGCTCCATCTGTGCCCAGTCTAAGACACCCAGACACCTCCCTCATAGAAAGCTCCTTCCCCTGCCGGTTCCACAACGACCCTGGTCTCACCTCTCGGTGGACTTTGTCACTGACCTTCCCCCCTCCCAGGGGAACACCACCGTTCTTGACGTTGTGGACTGGTTTTCCAAAGCTTGTCGCCTCCTTCCTCTCCCTGGGCTCCCATCAGCCATGCAAACCGCAGAGACTCTTTTTTTTTTCGGATTTTCTACCTTGGGCTGAGTACGCGCAGAATTCCCTCCTCCGCTAACCTCACTCCTTTCCAGTGCATGTTGGGGTATAAGCCGACCCTGGCACCTTGGCATCCGAGCCAGACCAATGCCCCAGCGGTGGACGAGTGGTTTCGGCACGCTGAGGAGATCTGGAACACTGCGCACACTCGTTTCCAGCGGGCCGTGCGTCGGCACAAGGAACAGGCCGACCACCACCGCAGTGAGGCACCTGTTTTCTCTCCAGGCGACCAGGTCTGGCTCTCCACCCGGAACCTGCCCCACCAGAAACTGATCCTGCGGTTTGTGGGGCCGTTTAAAGTCCCGAGGAGGGTTAATGAGGTAATGTACCATTTGCAACTCGCTGCTGATTACCGCATTAACCCGACTTTTCATGTGTCTCTCCTCAGGCCAGTGGTGCCTGGTCCCCTCGCTGAGGCTGGACCCGCCTCCTCCTCTGGACATCGAGGGAGGTCCGGCGTACTCGGTCCGTGAAGTCCTGGAGTCGAGGCATCGGACGGGGCGTCTCCAGTACCTCATCGACTTGGACGTGTATGGCCCAGAGGAGCGGTGCTGGGTTCCTGCGGTGGACATCCTGGACGCTTCGCTGACCAGGGATTTTCAACGTTGGCACCCTGACCGACCCGCACCGCGTCCCTGTGGTCATCCCCGAGGCTGGTGTCGTCCCGCTGCTGATGCAGCACGTCGTGGGGGAGTACTGTCACGGATGCCCCCCGGTACTGCTGCTCATTCTGTTCACCAGTTCCAGAGGTCTATGTCACCGGCTTTCTAGGCGTCACTGACATGGATCATTACCACCAACCCCGGACTGTCTTGTCTCATTACGCACACATGGTTCCCATTCCCCCTGATTAGTATGTGTATATACAGTGAGGGAAAAAAGTATTTGATCCCCTGCTGATTTTGTACGTTTGCCCACTGACAAAGACATGATCAGTCTATCATTTTAATGGTAGGTTTATTTGAACAGTGAGAGACAGAATAACAACACCAAAATCCAAAAAATCCATGTCAAAAATGTTATAAATTGATTTGCATTTTAATGAGGGAAATAAGTATTTGACCCCTCTGCAAAACATGACTTAGTACTTGGTGGCAAAACCCTTGTTGGCAATCACAGAGGTCAGACGTTTCTTGTAGTTGGCCACCAGGTTTGCACACAACTCAGGAAGGATTTTGTCCCACTCCTCTTTGCAGATCTTCTCCAAGTCATTAAGGTTTTGAGGCTGATGTTTGGCAACTCGAACCTTCAGCTCCCTCCACAGATTTTCTATGGGATTAAGGTCTGGAGGCTGGCTACGCCACTCCAGGACCTTAATGTGCTTCTTCTTGAACCACTCCTTTGTTGCCTTGGCCGTGTGTTTTGGGTCATTGTCATGCTGGAATACCCATCCACGACACATTTTCAATGCCCTGGCTGAGGGAAGGAGGTTCTCTCCCAAGATTCTGAGGGGGTCAAATACTTATTTCCCTCATTAAAATGCAAATCAATTTATAACATTTTTGACATGCGTTTTTCTGGAATTTTTTGTTGTTATTCTGTCTCTCACTGTTCAAATAAACCTACCATTAAAATTATAGACTGATACTTTTTTCCCTCACTGTATGTGCCCTCTGTTCCCAATTGTCCTTGTCGATTATTGTCCCATGTCCATTGGTCTCGTGAGTAAAGTGTATTGTGCGCTTGTTGTTTACAGGTCTCGTCCCGTGTATTGTGTAGAGGTTACACCTCGCTCTTTGTTTGGATTACATCCCTTTTGTATATATTTACGTGTTTGTGTTGGGTGGAGTAATAAAACCCCTAATACGTATTCCTGCGCCTATCTTCTAATCATTATACAATGTGACATTAACCTTGCATACATATGCATGGATGATATCCTCCTGTGACTTTTTCATTTAATATTGGGCTTTTATTTATGATTATAGGTTAGTAAGAAACCCACTGTCACTACTAGGGCTGTTATGGTGACCGTATTACCACCACAGCGGCGGTCACGAGTCATGACGGCAGTCAAATTCCACTTGACTGTTTAGTCACGGAAATTAGGCTTCTCCAAGCTCTGATGCTGCTGATGGTCATTAGTAGCCTACCAAACTTTCTAACTGCTTGGTACTCAGCACTCTATTTTCTCTCTAATCACTCTGACATCAATGCAATTGTAATCGAAAATCTAATCCAACACTTCATGAGAGCCCATGAGCTCATGTTGCGCAACATTTCTATGGGCTATGCAATTGCGTGAGAACACAGAGTGATGACCTTTATTAAAAAGAGGAGGATCCCATCAGTTTTCTATAGGCTAGGCCTACTATATTTGTTTCTTAACTTTATTATATTAAGCACATTGCTTCTCTTGCACATTGCTTCATGCCTACCTGGCATGAAAATGAACCACGGAAAAAGCGTCCTTCATTAGCTATTTAAGTGCATAGATGATATGTATTCATTTCCCCTGCCCCTGTTTCGAGACAGGTGCATGATAATGGTCCATTCTCAATCAAAAAAGATTTCACACATAAAATATTTAGTAAATCAAGAATAGTCTGATGGGTGAAAATATCAGCCTATTTCTTGTGAATTATATATTATCACTTGTGAATTATGCCCAGCTTGTGTGCAGTAAGGCAAGAAAGTGCATGCCTTTTTTTTATGCATTTTTCCTAATCATAGTTGCACACCTCATCTAGCTTAGCCCATAGTCCTATATGTTTTGATAAGGTTTGTATCACAACTAAAGTAGCCAATAACTTCTTAAAAATTAAGCACATTAATCCGCTTTACAACGGGTGTAGAGCCTAACTGGCATACATACGCAGTGCGTGAGTTTCAAGTTTGGGGAAGATCATTTTCACCATACAAATGCAGCTTTATAACAAAAGCATTACGTGCTTAATCGCATTTGCGGCCAATTTTGAGAATGGTGTTTTCCCGCGAATTGATTGCATTTTGGAACATTTGCGCATTGCTGCGCTTATAATATGAAAAAAATATATAGTTTAGTTTATCAACATTTTAAGCTAAACGTTCTGATCTGTTGAGTCAGCCTCATTGATTAAAAAAAGTTGTTTTGATGCTAGTGAATATTTATTTGTCGCACAGAATAGAATAGGTCAACCTTTGTACTATGGGGGATAATACATTGATGTCACAACTTCCTCCGAAGCTGCTTCCTCTCCTGGTTCGGGCAGGATTCAGCGTTCGTCGTCACTGGCCTTCTAGCCACTACCGCTCCTCATCTCATCATTCCATTTATTTTGTTTTGTTTATTACACACCTGGTTTATATCCCCTCATCAGTACCTGTATGAGAGTTCCCTCTGCCCCCTTGTCTTTGTGTGTGATTGTTTATTGTGAGGAGAGTGAAGCTCGGTTGAGCTCCTTGTATTTTGTATTGCCGGGTTATTTTCCCAGTGTGCCTTGTTGGTTCCAGTGCGCCTGTTTTGCGTAACTCTGTATTCCGGAATAAACTCTGGTATTCTGTGATTTACCCTCCTGCGCCTGACTCCTTCAAATCACCCATCACAGAGTCACACACCGCCATGGAGTCAGCAGGAGAGGAGCCCATGCCTGGAGTCGTGGCACGGGTCCGGGAGCATTCGACGATGCTAGCCACCTTGGGAGAAGCGATGGATCGGGTTCTCCAGGTTGTCCAACGCCTGGAGAGGAGAGGACGCGATCTGTCAGGACCAGCTGGGCGACCGGATCCAGCCACCCACACCCCAGCACCCAGAGGGATCCATATATCCCTACCATGGGATTTCGACGGGACAGCTGCTCTCTGCCAGGGATTCCTCCTCCAACTGGAGCCATACTATTCAAGCATCAGCCCAGCCCCATCGGAGCGGGTGAAAGTGTCCACCCTCGTCTCCTGCCTCTTGGGGAAAGCCCTGGAGTGGGCCAACGCGGTCTGGAATGAAGGAGGAGCCGCGTTGGACAACTACGGGGAGTTTGCTCGCCTCTTTCGGGCTGTCTTCGATCACCCGCCCGAGGGTAGAGAGGCGGGCGAGCGGCTGGTCCACATGAGGCAGGGGACGAGGACCGCGCAGGACTTCGTCCTGGAGTTCCGGACTGTAGCAGCTGGGTCCGGGTGGAACGAGCGGGCCCTCATCGACCACTTCCGGTGTCATCACGGGAGGATGTCCGAAGGGAGCTAGCCTGCCGGGACACCATGTTGCCCTTCACTCAACTGGTGGACACGGCCATCCGGTTGGAGGGGTTCTGCCCGTTCCAACCCCGCCCGACCCGGATCACGAGCTGATGGAGCTGGGTGGAGCGGCGATCCGGGAGAGCGAGGATGACAGCGCCAGTGTCACTCTGGTGGCACGAGAGGACATTTCACTGCACAATGTCATCAGCGTTCTTTTGGGTCTGGAGGCAGCAGGCAGGGCACTCTCGTGTCACCCCAGGTATCGAACACCCACACTCGTTCAGAGCCATCTGCTGCAAACTGTACCCTAACATTCCACTTTCCTGATTACATTGTAGTTCACCAGTGTAAGGCGCTTGTCGATTCAGGTGCAGCTAGGAACATTATGGACAGGTAATTTTCACATAGTCTAGGCATTACATTGGTTCCCCTATCCATTCCACTCCCCATCAGAGCACTTGACAGTCGACCATTAGGGTCCGGGTTCGTTAGGGAGGTTACAGCACCAGTCACTATAGTTACACATGAGACTCATTGAAAGCAAGTCACTTTTTTATTATTGAGTCTCCTGATTTCCCTGTTGTGTTAGGTCTTCCCTGGTTAGCACTCCACAACCCCACCTTTTCATGGCCGCAGAGGGTTCTCACAGGGTGGTTGCGAGAGTGTCAGGGTAGGTGTCTAGGTGTTTCCGTTGGTGTAACCACGGTGGAAAGTCCAGATAGTACCTCCACCGTGCGCATTCCCACCGAATAACTCGATTTGGCGCACGCGTTTTCCAAAACACAGGCAACCAAATTACCACCTCATCGGGCGGGGGATTGCACGATAAACCTCTGGGTAGACGCTGTGCCTCCCAGGAGTCATGTGTATCCCCTGTCACAGGCTGAAACAGAGGCTATGGAGACATACATCTCCGAGTCCCTGCGCCAGGGGTTTATACCTGCCTCCTCTTCGCCCGCCTCCTCAAGTTTCTTTTTTGTGAAGAAGAATGACGGAGGCATGCGCCCTTGCATTGATTACCGATCACTGAACAAGGGGACGATACGATTTAGTTATCCTCTACCCCTCATTCCATCTGTGATCGAGTCAATGCATGGGGCGCGCTTCTTCTAAAAATTAGATCTCCGGAGTGCGTACAACCTGGTGTGTGTCGGAGAGGGGGACGAGTGGAAAACAGCATTCAGCACAACCACGGGGCACTACGAATACCTGGTGATGCCTTACGGTTTGATGAATGCTTGTCTTCCAGTCCTTTGTGAACGAGGTATTTCGGGACATGCTTGGTCGCGGTGTAGTGGTCTACATCGATGACATTCTGGTGTATTCCGCTACACGCGCCGACCATGTGTCCCTGATTCGCAAAGTGCTGGCCCGACTGTTGGAACATGACCTTTATGCCAAGGAGGTGCAGTGCTGTATTGGCTTTGCCAACTACTAATGGAGGTTTACCTGGGGCTTTGGCAAGGTCGCAGCTCCCAACACATCTCTGTTGAAGGGTGGGCCGTCCCGGCTCCGCTCATCTACTGAGGCTGACAGGGCCTTAAGTAACCTGAGGGGTCTGTTCACCTCAGCCCCGGTACTGGCCCACCCCGATCCTTCACTACCGTTCATAGTGGAGGTGGATGCGTCCGAGGTAGGGATAGGCGCAGTCCAATCTCAATGCTCGGGCACGTCACTGAAGCTCCGCCCGTGCCTTCTTTTCCAAGAAGATCAGCCCGTCGGAGCAGAACTACGACGTTGGTGATCGGGAGCTGTTGGCTGTTGTCCGAGCCCTGACCATGTGGAGGCACTGGCTCGAGGGGGCGAAACACCCTTTCCTCATCTGGACGGACCACCGTAACCTGGAGTACATCTGGGCACCAAGGAGGCTGAACCCTCGCAAGGCCAGGTAGGCCCTATTCTTCACCCGGTTTGATTTTACACTATCATACATCACAGGTACGAAGAACGTGAAGGCAGACGCACTGTCACGGCTTTACGACACAGAGGAGAGGCCCAGTGACAACACCCCATACTCCTGGCCTCCTGCATTGTTGCACCGGTAGTACGGGCGATGGACGCGGATATAGAGCAGGCGTTACGCACAAAGCCATCTCCACCTCAGTGTCCAGCTGGGCTGCAGTACGTGCCGTCTGATCTATTGGGCACACACGTCCCCCTCCTCTGGTCACCCAGGTATCGGTCGTACAGTGCGCTGCCTGACCGGAAAGTACTGGTGGCCTACCTTGACTAAGGACGTGAGGGTATATGTCTCCTCCTGCTCGGTGTGCGCCCAGAGTAAGGCACCTAGGCACCTCCCAGCGGGTAAGTTACAGCCTTTACCAGTTCCACAATGGCCATGGTCCCACCTGAGTATTGATTTCCTTACTGATTTTCCCCTCTCTCAAGGTAACACCACCATCCTGGTCGTTTTGGACCGCTTTTCCAAAGCCTGCCGCCTCCTTCCTCTGCCCGGTCTCCCCACGGCCCTGCAGACTGCGGAGGCCCTGTTTACACACGTCTTCCGGCACTACGGTGTACCAGAGGACATAGTGTCTGACCGGGGTCCCCAGTTCACATCCAAGGTCTGGAAGGCGTTAATGGAACGTCTGTAGGTCTCGGTCAGCCTGACCTCTGGTTTTCACCCCGAGTCTAATGGGTAGGTGGAACGGGTGAATCAGGATGTGGGTAGGTTCCTGCGGTCCTACTGCCAGGACCGGCCGGGGAGTGGTCGGTGTTCTTGCCATGGGCCGAATATGCCCAGAACTCTCTCCGTCACTCCTCCACTAACCTAACGCCATTCCTATGTGTTTTAGGTTATCAACTGGTTCTGGCACCATGGCATCAGAGCCAGACCGAGGCTCCTGCGGTGGATGACTGGTTTCGGGGCGCAGAGGAGGAGGAGACGTGGAACGCTGCTCATGTCCACCTCCAACGCGCTGTGCGTCGTCAGAAGGCCAACGCTGACCGACACCGCAGTGAGGCCTCGGTCTTTGTACCGGGTGATCGGGTCTGGCTCTCGACCCAGAATCTGCCCCTCCGCCTGCCCTGCCGGAAGCTGAGCCCACGGTTTGGTCAACAAGAAACAAAAATTGCTTCTTAGCAAAGACCAATTTCTCCAGCAAGATTTTTCTAGGACTGTCTGAGAGTGGTCTGAGTGAGGGGCCTAATATGGTCGCTGGTTCTAATCCCCGAGCCGACTAGGTGAAAAATCTGTCGATGTGCCCTTGAGCAAGGCACTTAACCCTAATTGCTCCTGTAAGTCGCTCTGGATAAGAGCGTCTGCTAAATGACAAAAAATAATATATAAAAAAAAAAAAAAAAAAAAAAAAGATATGTATCCTGAAAACTAGCTGATATTTCAGAGAGGTTTGAAACTTAATGGTCTATTATCTTATACCGCCTGGTGATGTTGCAAGGCAGGCCAAATCTCCATCCCACTAAAACAGGCTGAAATTTCAGGCGTTTTTTTCAAATTGCACTAAAACGGCATTATCTTCCTTTTCACAAATTCACAGTATTATTCCAACCGCATAGTGTGGAAATATATACATAAAACACAGAAAAATCACGTTTTTGACTGCACTGGGCCTTTAACATACAAAAATCTTACCCCAACCACAGGGTTTTCCTTCACACTGTGAACAAAGCTGAATCAGTGCGAATGTGACATCTCCATAGCAACACAACATTAATAACTTATGTGTCATGTAGAATGTCACATTGTGAGAGTCACTTTCTACTATGACGACAGATTTACAAAGAAATTAAACAAACCATCAGTTATGGCACCCAGTCAATTCTTAAAACTACACTCCTAAAAGTTATTTTAGCTGCCTTAAGTTTTGCTTTATCATAATTTGTTAACATTACACAATCACTTCATGTTTTATGTCGGAATGTAATTGTCTCTTGTAGAACGTACCAGATTCATTCATGTAGAAATGAACTGACCACATTTCATTTGGTCGAAGGGTGTGTTCGAGCGATAAGCCTAACAAAGCCGACCGTCAACGAAAGCCGGAGAGTGAAGTCGGGGGAGGTGCATCTGCAACAGTCGAAAGTCGGACACTGTAGTGGTTTTCCAACAGCAAGGTTCAGATCAACATGGCAGTGTCAACATACAGTAGCTGCTATTGTTTATAAACATTTGTCTGTATACAAATACATTTCTATACCCCCATATCACACACTCACAAACTGGACACATAACGTGTGTACAATTCATTGGTTAGAGAGAGGTCTCAAATATCACTTTCAATTTGTATCCCCTGTAGCTTTAGAATCGCGCAAAGTTGGTTCCTGTTTCATTCACATCTTTCGCCACGTTCGCATTGGGGGCTACCAAAATGAGGGATGAGCCTTCTTCCCTCACTCTGACCAGATACAGGAGCAAAATCGTAAAGCAGCACACTCGGCCAAGGGGTGTGCCAGTGCATCCACCCACAATGGTGTGTCTCCTGCTAGCACAAAGAACAGAGGGAGTGCACGTTTTTGTGCTATGCGAAGTGATCTACAGATGCTTGACCGTATCTCTCCTAGATCTGTTTCACCACTTGGGGATGGAGTTTCCATTTCCCATGACAATAAGTCCACTCCTATACGTAGTTGTGGGGTCCACACTCCATTTATTGCATTCCATCATGAACTGTGCCCCAGCCCGTGAGTGACGCGTATGTTGTCACCACCTTCCTCATTGCCATTAACACTAGGAGAGCCGAGAGACATGCGGAAGTCACCTTTATCTGACGATTGAGGTGACACTGTGTACCCAGACGTTGGGCAGACACCTAGCGCTGGAAGTATCTCATCTCATCCTCAGTAGGCAAAGTGGAACTACTGAGGTGGTGCACACCATCAACCCCTTCACTCAGAGACACGTTCTGAACATGAACAAGCGCCCCCTTTGGAACAGGGAGAAGCACTGTCGGAACAAAGCAATGCGGTCTTCCAAGAGTGTTGCCTGATAAGAGAGAGAATTCACCATTACACCTAGGTATTCTATTCTCTGTGTTGGCAACAAAAAGCTATTTTCCTAATTGATCTTGAACCCGAGCTCGGAGAGGTGGGTTATAAGGGAAGTTGTGTCTCGTACCACTTGTTGAATAGAGCGAGACAGAACATTGAACGTAAGCCTACAGAATGTGAACTTTTTCAGATAGCAGTTGAGGACCCGTAGGTCCAGAATGGGGGGTACCCCTCACCCTTTTTGGGGGAACCAGGAAGTACCGGGAGGAGAAGCTAAGGTGGCTCTCTGCTGCTGGTATCGCCCTGATAGCCCCTTTGCTTAACTTTATCGCCTGATGTTACATATGCGTTACAGTGTCTTTAAATACCTGGTAAAGTGTCTGTATGTGATCAATAAATAAAAAAACATGACTTTCTTCGAGTTAAGATCCTAATAAACACGTGACACCATCTGGTGGCCAATCTTTGTAATTACCCTACAGAAAATTGTCACGTGATATGGCAGACAACTGCAGCTTGTAAAAACGAAAGTTCTGATCATCCGAAACAGTCTCGTATGTTGTCAGAAAGGTGAGTTTCTTAAATGTTATGTATGCAAAATGCTCATTAGATGTCTAGAGACGCCTGAGTACATTTTCAAAGAAAAATACACATTTATAGCAAAGTAGGGCCCCGTGTAGCTCAGTTGGTAGAGCATGGTGCTTGCAACGCCAGGGTTGTGGGTTCGATTCCCACGGGGGGCCAGTATGAAAAAAGTAAAATAAAATGTATGCACTCACTAACTGTAAGTCACTCTGGATAAGTGCGTCTGCTAAATGACGTAAATGTAAGTAAAGTCACTCGCAAATTGCACGTTACGTATATGCAACATTGGTTATTAATTGATGCAAACCACACATTTTATGATGCTTTAAATACAATGACATTGTTTCTATATCCCATCAATTAATGAAAACTTACATTCAGAGTCTGGATCTCTTTATTAAACATACAGTGCATTCGGAAAGTATTAAGGCCCCATGACATTTTCCACATTTTGTTTTACATTACAGCCTTATTCTAAAATGGATTAAATTGTTTTTTTCCCCTCATTAATCTACACACAATACCCCATAATGACAAAGCAAAAACTGGTTAAAATAAACCTGAAAAATCACATTTACATAAGCATTCAGACCCTTTACTCAGTACTTTCTTGAAGCACCTTTGGCAGCGATTACAGCCTCAAGTCTTTTTGGGTATGACGCTACAAGCTTGGCACACCTGTATTTGGGGACTTTCTCCCATTCTTCTCTGCACATCCTCTCAAGCGCTGTCAGGTTGGATGGGGAGCGTCGCTGCACAGCTATTTTGAGGTCTCTCCAGAGATGTTCGATCGAGTTCAAGTCCAGGCTCTGTCTGGGCAACTCAAGGACATTCAGAGACTTGTCCCGAAGCCACTCCTTCGTTGTCTTGGCTGTGTGCTTAGGGTCGTTGTCCTGTTGAAAGGTGGACTGTCGCCCCAGTCTGAGGTCCTGATCGGTCTGGAGCAGGTTTTCATCAAGGATCTCTCCCTGACTAGTCTCCCAGTCCCTGCCGCTGAAAAACATCCCCACAGCATGATGCTGCCAACACCATGCTTCAACGTATGGATGGTGCCAGGTTTCCTCCAGATGTGACGCTTGGCATTAAGGCCAAAGAGTTCAATCTTGGTTTCATCAGACCAGAGAATCTTGTTTTTCATGGTCTGAGAGTCATTAGGTGCCTTTTGGCAAACTCCAAGCGGGCTGTCATGAGCCTTTTACTGAGGAGTGGCTTCCATCTGGCCACTCTACCATAAAGGCCTGATTGGTGGAGTACTGCAGAGATGGTTGTCTTTCTGGAAGGTTCTCCCATCTCCACAGAGAAACTCTGGAGCTCTGTCAGAGTGACCATCAGGTACTTGGTCACCTTCCTGACCAAGGTCCTTCTCCCCCAATTGCTCAGTTTGGCCAGGCGGCCAGCTCTAGGAAAAGTCTTGGTGGTTCCAAACTTCTTCCATTTAAGGCCACTGTGTTCTTGGTGACCTTCTATGCTGCAGAAATGTTTTGGTACCCTTCCCCAGATCTGTGCCTCGACACAATCCTGTCTCGGAGGTCTGCTGACAATTCCTTCGTCCTCATGGCTTGGTTTTTGCTCTGACATGCACTGTCAACTGTGGAACCTTACATAGACAGGTGTGTGCCTTTCCAAATCATGTCCAATTAATTGAATTTACCACAGGTGGACTCCAATCAAGTTGTAGAAACATCTCAACGCTGGATGCACCTGAGCTCAATTTCAAGTCTCATAGCAAAGGGTCTGAATTTCTTATGTAAATAAGGTATTTATGTGTTTTGTTTTTAATACATTTGCAAAAATGTAAAAAAAAAAACAGTTTTCACTTGTCATTATGGGGTATTGTGTGTAGATTGATACAAAAATAAAAATAAACATTTTAGAATAAGGCTGTAACATACAAAATGTGGAAAAAGTCAAGGGGTCTGAATACTTTCCGAAGGCACTGTATGATAAATATTATTTTACTACAGGGATAATAAGGAAGGAAATGGTTTGTGACACACAAGAGCAGTCGCTCACCTATTTGTCATCTCATACCGCAGTTACAGCTCCAACACCGCCAAAACATCCGCTATGTCATCCTAAAAATCTGGAATAAGCAAGGCTTTGATTTCTGGTCAAACAGATGGAAAAGGGTTCTTAGAAAACATCTAGCAGGAAAAATATTAAAAGATATTAGAAACACATCAAAACACAATAATGTTTAAGTAAAGAACCCTGCCAAGTAATATCAACATTTATAATTTTTGTTGCCTTCTGTAAGTTTAAGAAATAATGCCTAGTGTCTTGTCATTCTGTTATCAAAAACCCACATGTCTTTAAAATATTTTCACATTTCTCTTCCTCATGAAGAGGGAGGATAATAAAGGTTCACTTAAATAACGAGTAAAGGTAGACCTGCCAATTAGTTATAGCCTTTTCACTGATAACAATTTGGTTTATGAATTATTAAGTGATTAAAAAGCGTCATTCTGTTACTGATTTGGTAACAGAATGTCCAAAAAAATCAGTAACTGAATGACTGAAACTGAATTGGCTACAATGGGAATTCATTAGTGCTGAGCGATTTTCGCTTAGTCATTATGGGGTATTGTGTGTAGATTCGCCCTCCTTCTATCGAAGTTCGTACATCTGCCACATGGCGGTGACAGCCGGCCCAAACAGTTCCTTCGGTTCAACAGGAGCGTCAAGGAAATCTGCTTCCTCTTTGTCTGACAGGCTGGACAAGTTGAGCCTGTGAGCGACGAGGCACTGGGGTTGAGGTGGTTTGCCAGTGACGGCTCGACTAAACCGGTCCAGCTCTTCCATGTCCTTGACATTCACGTTGGCAAAAAGTCCGATTTTGGACCTTGCCGGTCAAGTCCCAGTTACGTTTGGCTTCCGCCACGCAAGCTGGGATGGCTGGGAGGAATTGCTTGCATGGGACAGTGTGAGAGGAGTGTTTCCTCCCGTCGTACCAGTCCCTTTCTGCACTGCCACCCCCCACAGGTTCGAGCCACTAAATTCTGAGTCTGATCGCTGCCCGTTTGCAGACATCAATGAGCGAATCGAAGCCCCGCTAAGCGCGGAAGAGGGCCTAGAGGTAATGGCTTGCGCCTCGTCGTCCATTTACTGTATACTAAGTTAACATATGGAATTGTTTTAAGATGGTCATACCTTGGATCATTAAGCTATTTGATTTAGAAATGTAGGGCCCCTGTACGTATCAAAAACTTGTTTTAAATTATTTGATCAAATATTGAATTTGGCCGTTACTACTGTAGCCCATAGAAACACAATGAATAACACATTCATAAATGGCAAAAAATACAGTCAAAAAATAAATCATAAGGAATAAGATTTTGAATGAGGTGTCTGTTCTATATCAAGGAGATATAAGAAAGCTCAGGAAATATTTGTGTTTTTTGGAAACATATTTAACCCCTTTTTTTGTTGGCACAAAACTACCTCCATACTTCCATTCATTTGTATGGGTTACCTTCAGATGAGTCCAGTGACACTTATGGGGGTCGTAGAGCAAAATGGAGAACACCATCATGAGAGTCTTCCCTTTCCATAGTTGGGTCATATTAGTTTGTAGCCCAAACGGTTCGGACGGTACAGACAGAAGTTGGAATATCGGCGGTACCAACTTCAGACAAGTCCCTTGACACTTGTTAAACCGTTCGGACACTATAGAAGTTTTTATGAGAAGATGATTTTAGGTTGTTTTCTGGTCTGCCACTTTCCAGCTTAAACTGACAGATTTTGATGGGAATTTTTGTATTAAGTTATTTAGATCGGTGCACAGGTGCGTCAATAGACTCTTAAGGATGAAAATACATCATTATGTTACCAAATGAGTAACACAATGACCAAAAAAATCTGTAACAGAGCTGTTTTCTTCCTTTTTCTGGCGAATGGTGTGAAAACAGTCTGGACAACATCTCCCTCCCTCTCTCTCTCCCTCTCTTCTCTCTCTCTGCAGTTAATGTCAACTCTCCCGGCACTTACTGACACCTACCCATGAGTCCCCTCTCTTTCCATGTACTGCAACCAGCATCCTCACCCACTGAGAACCGATCAATACCGGACGTCAATGGACATTGAAAAGTAGTTGAAATTTGGTCAGTCAGCCCTTGATTTCAATGTCTGTAGACTTTGTTTTTTGGTCCGGTCTGGACCTGCCTTGATTTGGCCAAAACATAGTCAGGACCGAACCAAATCGGAACCAATCGTGGACGTCTATGTTTAAAAAATTTGGACAGTACAATACAGTAGAGCACAGTAAAGTACAGCACAATACAGTACTGTAATGAAGGTAGAGCATAGTTCAGTACAGTAATGTAGAGTAAAGTAGCGTAGCATAGAGTTCAGTACAGTACAGTAGAGCACACTAGAGTAGAGTACAGTATAATGTACTGTATTGTACTGTACCTTATTGTACAGAACTATACTCTAATCTACTTTACTCCGCTGTACTGTACTGTACTGACATTTACTGTACTCCACTGTGATGTGCTGTGATGTCCAAAGTTGTGAAACATAGGTGGTCCGGACCAACCAAATTTGGAGGGCAGAGCTCATTAGAATAATAGCCAGTGTGTAGAATAATACCCAAATATGCAAAGGAGGATATTGCATATTTCTACCTTTGTGTACCTATTCAGGATACATCACCATGAAGAGAATGACATTCATAATTAGGCATCAGGGACCCATGATAATTATGCATTTCTGTGAAGAACAGATCAAGGACCCATGATGTCATTCTGTTATCATCATTCTGTTACCGGGTGTTAATCCACTTCACTTACTGTAATTTGATCACGAACTCAAAGAACTCAAGGTGTCATATCATAGCTGATACCCCATTATTTCTGTAGACATCTGCGTTTTTGGAAAACTTGGTCACATAAATAACTGAGGGAGATTTTACCATCATTCTGTTACCAAACTTTGCTTCTGCACTGTTCTTCAAGTAAAACATTTCAGTGGCTATTGTTAGAAGTAGTCCTTGTGCATAAAGTTGTATGGTTTGTTTAAATTTGCAATCAATGTTTTTTGTTTGGCATACATTTTAAAGTAAAAATGTGTCTCTGCATCATTCTGTAACCGTGGAATTTCCCACAAGTAAATTAAGTAAATCTGTAATAATAATTTCATGGAAAAATAACCATGCGCTGTCCAAAATGGAATCAAGTAGATCCAAATAGTTTTTTTCAGTGTAAGGCTTTGATGTGCCGTTTGTATTTTTCTGTTTTGTGAAAGAACTTTGTCCAGACATGGAGAAATCCAATGGTATACTGTTGGTGTATGCTGCTCAGTAGTGCTCTTCAATAGCTAACACCATAGTACGTCATCACCTTTGTACTTTTGGGGGATGGCATCTCTTTTAGCCACCAAAGCCACCAAAGTCTGCCGATTCTGACAGCAGAACTTGCCTCATGATACATCAGATGGGATATTATTCCTACAAAGCCTGAAAGCGGTTCATACCACAGCGTCTCACATTGTACTGGCAAAATTGAATTACATTGTCCCAAAGAAAGAGCTTATTCCAGCCAAGATAAAGTAAATCAATACCACTGTTGCAACAAATTTAGGGAATCATTTCAGAGGAAAGCCCAAAAAATTGTCAAAGACTCCAGTCACCCAAGTCATAGACTGTTTCTCTGCTACCACACGGCAAGCGGTACCAGAGCGCCAAGTCTAGGTGTCACACCAGCCTTCGCTTGGGCTCCCCCTCCTGTCCAGCTCAGGCATTCGGCGTCGCCGGCCTTCTAGCTGCTGCTGAACCTACTGCTGGCAAACGCCCTTCACTCATCAACACCTTATTACACACACCTGGTTTCAATCTCCACTCTATCACTGTATATATTCTCCCTCTGCCATTTGTCTTTGTTGGTCATTGTATATGTTACTTGTTTTCCTGAGAGGAATCTTTCCTACTATTTTATGAGTACTTTATATTTTGCACTTTGGGTTCGCCCTGTGCCTTTTTATTTATGAAGATATATTTTGAGCACAACAGCGTTGTTTAAATAAATTCAGTAGTTCTAAACCTGCGACTGCCTCCTGCCTACTCCTCTCTACACCTGTGACAGAATGTCATTCCAGCCACCCCACCACCATCTACATCACCAGGTCCAATCAGCAACGTCCACCTGCCCCTCCCAGAGCGGTTTTACGGCACCCCAGCTCACTGTAAGAGGTTTATCCTGCAGTGGAACCTCCACCTTGCCCGTTACGCCAGGATGGCCTCCGAGAGGGACAAGGTGGCCTTGGTAATCTCAGTGCTGACAGGCCGGGCTCTGGAGTGGGCGCACGCCGTCTGGGAGAGGGATGGTCCAGAAGTGCAGTCCTATGAGCACTTCACCCAACTATTCAAGAGGGAGGTGAGCGTGTCCTCCGTCTACGCCAGGGGTCCAGGACAGCATCGGAGCATGCTCTGGATTTCCGGACGGTGGCTGCGTCCACTGGCTGGAAAGACCAGGCCCTTTTGACGGTATTCCGCAGCAGGTTACAGGCGGACGTCCAGACCGAGCTGGCCTGTCGCGATGAGGACCTCACGCTGGACCAACTCATCACCATGGCCATCCGCCTGGATAATCTCCTGCGTGCCCGTCGTCGTCCGTCCCGGGGGTTCGAGTCTCTCCCAGGAACCTCCAGCGAGACTGAGACCATGGAGGTGGGCACGACGCACCTTCCCCCTGCGGAGACTCAACGGCGCCGTCAACAGGGTCTCTGCTACTACTGCGGGGAGTCGGACCACCCCTGGAACACCTGTCCCAGAAGGAGAACAAGGCGAGGAAGCGACAGGCCGAGGAGCGCTCCTGCACCTTCCCAGGTAGACGTGGACGTGCCTTGCGCATCTCTGTCCACCCAGCCCATCCTCCTCCCTGTCACCTTCCCTGATTATCCTGGTCCCCCACTGAGTCCTGCCCTAGTGGACTCAGGTGCTGCAGGCAATTTCCTAGACCGGTCAGTGGCCTTATCACTGCGCATTCCTCTAGTCCCTTTACAACCCCCTGTCCCAGTCCATGCCCTAGACAACCATCCCCTAGGAACAGGACTGGTGCGCCAGACCACGATTCCCATTTCCCTCACAGTTAATCACAACCACCATGAACGCATCAACTTTCCTCAACTTAGACTCTCCTGCACACCCCGTAGTTTTAGGTTTCTCCTGGCTACAGTTGCATAACCCCAATATATCGTGGACAGAGAGGAGGTTGTTGGGAGTGTCAGGGGAGATGTCTCTCAGTGTCTATCTGTGCCACCTCCGTGGAAAGTCCGGACCAGGCCACCCACGTCCCTATCCCGGAGGAATACCGGGACCTACAGGTGGCCTTTTCGAAGACTCGTGCCACGTGCCTGCCCCCTCATCGCCCATGGGACTGGACTATCAACTTACTGCCTGGTTCTACCCTCCCGCGGTGGCACATCTACCCTCTCTCGCATGCGGAGACCAAAGCCATGGAGGCCTACATCAAGGAGGCGCTGGCCCAAGGATTCATCTGTCCGTCCACTTACCGGACACTGCATAAGGCTACTGTTAAATTCAGTTATCCCCTGCCTCTCATACCTACTGTGATTTAACAGATGCATGGTGCTAAGTATTTTACTAAATTGGATTTACGCAGTGCCTACAACCTGGTACGCATCAGAGAGGGGGATGAATGGAAGACCGCCCTCTGCACCAGCACCGGGCACTACGAATACAGGGTAATGCCCTACGGCCTGACAAATGCATCCTCTGTGTTTCAATCATTAATTAACAAGGTGGTAAGGGTCATGTTGGGTCGCTGTGTAGTGGTGTACATAGACAACATCTTGGTGTACTCCACTACATGCGAGCAATATGTCTCTCATGTCAGGTCCGTTTTGGAGAGGCTGATAGGGCATCACCTGTACGCCATGGCCTGTTCCATCCAACATCAAGGATGTGTAGCGCTTCCTTGGTTTTGCCAACTATTTCAGGCGCTTCATTAGGGGTCTCACCTCCCTCCTGAAGGGAGGTCCTTGACAGCTGCGCTGGACTGGGGAGGCCAACAAAGCCTTCCGTGCACTCAAAGAACGTTTTACTAACGCACCTGTTCTGGCTCACCCTGACCCGTCTCTGCCCTTCATCGTGGAGTTGGACGCCTCCGAGGTTGGAGTAGGGGCTGTTCTCTCCCAACGCACTGGATCGCCGCCTAAACTCCATCCATGCGCCTTCTACTCACGGAAGCTGTCTCCTGTGGAATGGAATTACGACGTGGGGGATCGTGAGTTGTTGGCTGTCAAGAAGGCCCTGAAACGATGGTGGCACTGGCTGGAGGGTGCTAAACACCCATTCCTTGTCTGGACGGACCTCCGGAACTTGGAGTACATTAGAGCAGCGAAGAGGCTGAACCCGCGTCAGATAAGGTGGGCCCTATTCTTCACCAGGTTTGACTTTACCCTCTCCTACCGGCTGGGATCAAAGAATGTTAAGGCCGATGCATTGTCCCGGCTGCATGACACAGAGGATCGGAGGGAGAAAGTGACAGCCATTATTCCCCTGTCCTGCATTGTGGCTCCTGTCGTGTGGAATGTGGACACAGACATCCATCGAGCCCTGAGACAGGAGCCCTCACCTGCCCACTGTCCCGAGGGATGTAGAGTGGGGAGAACAAGTATTTGATACACTGCCGATTTTGCATGTTTTCTTACTTACAAAGCATGTAGAGGTCTGTAATTTTTTATCATAGGTACACTTCAACTGTGAGAGACGGAATCTAAAACAAAAATCCAGATAATCACATTGTATGATTTTTAAGTAATTAATTTGCATTTTATTGCATGACATAAGTATTTGATCACCTACCAACCAGTGAGAATTCCGGCTCTCACAGACCTGTTAGTTTTTCTTTAAGAAGCCCTCCTGTTCTCCACTCATTACCTGTATTAACTGCACCTGTTTGAACTCGTTACCTGTATAAAAGACACCTTTCCACACACTCAATCAAACAGACTCCAACCTCTCCACAATGGCCAAGACCAGAGAGCTGTGTAAGGACATCAGGGATAAAATTGTAGACCTGCACAAGGCTGGGATGGGCTACAGGACAATAGGCAAGCAGCTTGGTGAGAAGGCAACAACTGTTGGCGCAATTATTAGAAAATGGAAGAAGTTCAAGATGACGGTCAATCACCCTCGGTCTGGGGCTCCATGCAAGATCTCACCTCGTGAGGCATCAATGATCATGAGGAAGGTGTGGGATCAGCCCAGAACTACACGGCAGGACCTGGTCAATGACCTGAAGAGAGCTGGGACCACAGTCTCAAAGAAAACCATTAGTAACACACTACGCCGTCATGGATTAAAATCCTGCAGCGCACGCAAGGTCCCCCTGCTAAAGCCAGCGCATGCCCAGGCCCGTCTGAAGTTTGCCAATGACCATCTGGATGATCCGGAGGAGGAATGGGAGAAGGTCATGTGGTCTGATGAGACAAAAATATAGCTTTTTGGTCTAAACTCCACTCGCCGTGTTTGGAGGAAGAAGAAGGATGAGCACAATCCCAAGAACACCATCCCAACTGTGAAGCATGGAGGTGGAAACATCATTCTTTGGGGACGCTTTTCTGCAAAGGGGACAGGACGACTGCACCGTATTGAGGGGAGGATGGATGGGGCCATGTATCGCGAGATCTTGGCCAACAACCTCCTTCCCTCAGTAAGAGCATTGAAGATGGGTCGTGGCTGGGTCTTCCAGCATGACAACGACCCGAAACACACAGCCAGGGCAACTAAGGAGTGGCTCCGTAAGAAGCATCTCAAGGTCCTGGAGTGGCCTAGCCAGTCTCCAGACCTGAACCCAATAGAAAATCTTTGGAGGGAGCTGAAAGTCTGTATTGCCCAGCGACAGCCCCGAAACCTGAAGGATCTGGAGGTCTGTATGGACGAGTGGGCCAAAATCACTGCTGCAGTGTGTGCAAACCTGGTCAAGACCTACAGGAAACATATGATCTCTGTAATTGCAAACAAAGGTTTCTGTACCAAATATTAAGTTCTGCTTTTCTGATGTATCAAATACTTATGTCATGCAATAAAATGCAAATTAATTGCTTAAAAATCATACAATGTGATTTTCTGGATTTTTGTTTTAGATTCCATCTCTCACAGTTTAAGTGTACCTATTATGCTGGAGCAGCGGCTCAGGGTGTGGTACTGTCACACCAGTCTTCCTGTCTAGCTGCTGCCCAACCCACTGCTGGAAAACGGCCTTCACTCATCAACCCCGGACTTGTCTCGTCATTTTTACACACACCTGGTTCCAATCCCCACTCTTCACTGTATATACAGTTGAAGTCGGAAGTTTACATACACCTTAGCTAAATACATTTAAACTCAGTTTTTCACAATTCCTGAGATTTAATCCTACTAAAAATTCCCTGTCTTAGGTCAGTTAGGATCACCACTTTATTTTAAGAATGTGAAATGTCAGAATAATAGTAGAGAGAATTATATATTTCAGCTTGTATTTCTTTCATCATATTCCCAGTGTGTCAGAAGTTTACATACACTCAATTAGTATTTTCTAGCATTGCCTTTAAATTGTTTAAATTGGGTCAAACGTTTCGGGTAGCCTTCCACAAGCTTCCCACAATAAGTTGGGTGTATTTTGGCCCATTCCTCCTGGCAGAGCTGGTGTAACTGAGTCAGGTTTGTAGGCCTCTTTGCTTGCACATGCTTTTGAGTTCTGCCCACAAAATGTCTATAGGATTGAGGTCAGGGCTATGTTGGCCACTCTAATACCTTGACTTTGTTGTCCTTAAGCCATTTTGCCACAACTTTGGAAGTATGCTTGGGGTCACTAGCCATTTGGAAGACCCATTTGCGACCAAGCTTTAACTTCCTGACTGATGTCTTGAGATGTTGCTTCAATATATCCACATCATTTTCCTTCCTCATGATGCCATCTATTTTGTGAAGTGCATCAGTCCCTCCTGCAGCAAAGCACCCCCACAGCATGATGCTGCCACCCCCGTGCTTCACGGTTGGGATGGTGTTCTTCGGCTTGCAAGCCTTCCCCTTTTTCCTCCAAACATAACGATGGTCATTATAGCCAAACAGTTCTATTTTTGTTTCATCAGACCAGAGGACATTTCTCCAAAAAGTATGATCTTTGTTCCCATGTGCAGTTGCAAACCGTAGTCTGGCTTTTTTATGGCGGTTTTGAAGCAGTGGCTTCTTCCTTGCTGAGCGGCCTTTCAGGTTATGTTGATATAGGACTCGTTTTACTGTGGATATGGATACTTTTGTACCTGTTTCCTCCAGCATCTTCACAAGGTCCTTTGCTGTTGTTCTGGGATTGATTTGCACTTTTCACACCAAATACGTTCATCTCTAGGAGAACGCGTCTACTTCCTGAGTGGTATTGACGGCTGCGTTGTCCCATGGTGTTTATACTTGTGTACTATTGTTTGTACAGATGAACGTGGTACCTTCAGGCGTTTGGAAATTGCTCCCAAGGATGAACCATACTTGTGGAGGTCTACAATTTCTTTTCTGAGGTCTTGGCTGATTTCTTTTGATTTTCCCATGATGTCAAGCAAAGAGATACATCCACAGGTACACCTCCAAATGACTCAAGTATGTCAATTAGCCTATCAGAAGCTTCTAAAGCCATGACATAATTTTCTGGAATTTTCCCAAACTGTTTAAAGGCACAGTCAACTTAGTGTATGCACACTTCTGACCCACTGGAACTGTGATACAGTGAATTATAAGTGAAATAATCTGTCTGTAAACAATTGTTGGAAAAATTACTTGTGTCATGCACAAAGTAGATGTCCTAACCGACTTGCCAAAACTATAGTTTGTTAACAAGAAATGTGTGGAGTGGTTGAAAAACGAGTTATAATGACTCCAACCTAAGTTTATGTAAACTTCCGACTTCAACTTCATACTCCCTCTGCCATTTGTCTTTGTTGGTCATTGTATATGTTACTTAGTATTTTCTGAGTACTTTATATTTTGCACTTTGGGTTCGCCCTGTGTCTTTTTGTTTGTGAAGATATATTTTGAGCACAACAGCGTTTGGGTTTCGTCCTGCTTTTGGGTTTCGACTGGTCGGACCTGCGTGGGTCGCGCTAATCAACTGGCGTTTTTATTTACTCTTTCTCTCACAATATTGGATCGATCCAATATTGCAATATGTAAGGGGGGAGGATTCTTCAAATAGCCACCCTTTGCCTTGATGACAGCTTTGCACACTCTTGGCATTCTCTCAACCAGCTTCATGAGGTACTCACCGGGAATGCATTTCAGTTAACAGGTGTGCCTTCTTAAAAGTTAATTTGTGGAATTTCTTTCCTTCTTAATGCGTTTGAGCCAATCAGTTGTGTTGTGACAAGGTAGGGGGGGGTATACAGAAGATAGCTCTATCTTTGTGAGACGCTGTGTGGGTGAACAGATGATCTCCGCATGTGTAGTTCCCACACGTAAAGTGTGGAGGAGGAGGTTTTATGGTGTGGGGGTGCTTTGCTGGTGACACTGTCTGTGATTTATTTAGAATTCAAGGCACACTTAACCAGCATGGCTACCACAGCATTCTGCAGCGATACGCCATCCCATCTGGTTTGGGCTTAGTGTGAAGATCATTTGTTTTTCAACAGGACAATGACCCAACACACCTCCAGGCTGTGTAAGGGCTATTTGACCAAGAAGGAGAGTGATGGAGTGCTGCATCAGATGACCTGGCCTCCACAATCCCCCGACCTCAAAACAATTGGGATGGTTTGGGATGAGTCGGACCGCATAGCGAAGGAAAAGCAGCCAACAAGTGCTCAGCTTTTTTGGGAACTCCTTCAAGACTGTTGGAAAATAATTCCAGGTGAATCTGGTTGAGAGAATGCCAAGAGTGTGCAAAGCTGTCATCAAGGCAAAGGGTGGCTATTTGAAGAATCTCAAATATAAAATATATTTTGTTAAACACTTTTTTGGTTACCACATGATGTCATATGTGTTATAGTCATAGTTTTGATATCTTCAATATTATTCTACAATGTAGAAAATAGTAAAACTAAAGAAAAACCCTTGAATGAGGAGGTGTGTCCAAACTTTTGACTGGTACTGTATATCTTTTTTAATGCTTTTTGAGTGAGGACCCATCACACTTTGCATCTGCATTAAATAATTCAACAAACAGTATATATTCTTCCAATCATGTCACATTCTCGACTTTACTATTTAAGCAGTGTTTCACAGTTTTAGATTTACATTTGAGTCATTTAGCAGACAATATTATCCAGATTGATTTACAGTTAGTGCATTAATCTTAAGGTAGCTAGGTGAGATAACCACATCAAAGTCAAAGTAAGTACTTTCTTTCTCAATAAAGTCAGTGCTAGTAAGAAAATGCAAGGGTGTTCTTTGGGATTAATCAAGATACTTCTTGAGGTAGGTTATCATACGTTTTCAGAAGATAGGCATGGGTTAAACTGTCCTGACGTTAGGGAGAAGCTTGTTCTAGCATTTTGGTGCCAGAACAGAGAAAAGCTTTGACTGGTGTGAGTGGGAGGAGGCCCTTCATAGGGGTGGGAGGGCCAAGAGACCAGAGTTGGCAGAATGGTGTGCTTGGGTTGGGGTGTAGAGTTCGAGCATAGACTGAAGGTAGGGAGGGGCAGTTCCCCTTGTTGCTCCGTAGACAAGCACCAGGGTCTTGAAATTGATGTGAGCTTCGACTGGGAGCCAGTGGTGAGTGCAGAAGAGCAGGGTGATCTGAAAAGGTGGAACACTGGGCGGGCTGCAGTGTTTCAGGTGTTTGATGGCACAAAAGCGGGGAACTCAGCCAGCAGAGAGTTGCAGTAGTCCAGATGGTAGATGTCACGTCCCTGGGTTAGGACATGCTCCGCTTCATGTGTGAGAAAAGCTTGTACTCTACTGATATTGTAGAGCATGAACCTGCAGGAGCGAGTCACTGCTTTGATGTTTGCAGAGAATGACAGGGTATTGTCCATGCCGAGGTTCATTGCACTCTGGGAGGGAGACACCATAGAGTTGTTTACCGTAATGGAGAGGTCTTGGAAGAGCAGCTCCGTCTTGTTGAGCTTGAGGTGGTGGGTCTGCCAGGCATGCTGTATATCATATACAGTATAATCCCTATATCAATCATCCTTTTCTATGAGGCATATTAACTTTGGTTAACTTTTTCATATGGGCACATAAAATAACTTCAAAGATGAATGACCCTTCTCTCAATAAATGTTCCTTCATGCCTCTGAAAACACTGGCAAATCACAAGATCAAAGATAGCCTTGCAATGTCATTATTCTCATTTTCTCTCGCCTTCTGATGAGACTGGACTAATGCTTGTCCCTCAATACAATTATACTATGTTCCAATTTACAATGTACAACAAAAGGCAAAGGAAGATGTACAACAATAGCCTCACAGTGAAGATTGCAGGTGTAATGGAAATATTACATCAAGGACATTATGGATCAAAAAGTGTTTTTTGTCACCTTCAGATAGAAAAAGCTGGTCCTACATTCATGATTTCTTGGAATACCCAGTGTGCCGATTGAACATTAAGGACAGTAGATGGAAACATTTCAACAAAAACAACAACATATGTTTGCTTTCTACTAACAAATTCCTCAGGTATGCTCATATATTTTGATACATTGAATGTTGATATTGTGAACCTATATTATATATATTTACTTCCTTTTCAGGAAGTGATGTCCTTGAGCACTGACCCTATATATAGGACCTTCTACCTAAGGGTCGAAACGTTGTTATAATAAAATCACCTGGGAGCATGAGCAGCAGTGTTGGACGTTTTCCTCTTTATTTTTCATGAATTCACCTATAACTCCAGCACCTGCAAAAAGTACATGGATGTGCGTATGTTCTTCCGCTTTTTTACAAAAAAATTGCTTATCTTACCCCACTCTCCCCTACATTTAGCCTTTTATGTACATACTGTACATCATGACATACAACAGATTTTTCATTTGGTCTAATGAGATAATGGCATTTGTTAGTGAGCACTGGCTGTATGTCATCCATCCAATAAAAAGAGTGAACAAATGTTGCCATGGACAACTCCATATTCAATATGGTGTAAGATTCTTCATGACAACAGCCTCTCCTCCCAAAAGTTCTTATTACGTTATGAGGGAGCTCCAAGTGACAGAGACATGATTTGGCCATTATTCATCTCAGCCCAAGTTAATTAGATTACTCAATGTGTGGACAGGAGTGCTCTCCACATAAATGGATAAATGACCAAATTTTCTCACCTTTTTAACGTATTGCAACAATAATAGACATGGCTTGACAGTATCTCTACATATTAAGTGCGTCATTCAAAATGCTTTCGTCCCACTGAGAGGAAATAATTTTACAATCCCCAAGTCACAAACTTAAATTATATCCTTCAAAGGTCCTGAACAGTCATTCTGAAAAGTACTTTTTCTCTTATAGGTAACTACCAGGAAGTTTGAAAAGACAGGCTGAGTGGGTGGGGATCTTGTATTCATGTGCTCACCTTGACTGACAGCTCTTTGAAATGCCTATGTCAAGCAACTTGGATGCAGTGAGCAGTCTTGCAGTAAAATAATCAGTAAAATCTCTTAAAATCCTACATCTGTACATCTCCCGTTTGGCATGTCTCTTGTGATGCAGTTCACAGCAGTACTGACAGATGTGTTGACTTGACAACTGCGTCGGACAACCCCCTTTTGTTCCATGTTGGCTGAAGACATAGCTAGCCAGTAAGTTACTTATTTTCCACCATAATTTGCATATAAATTCATTAAAAATCATACAATGTGATTTTCTGGATTTCTTTCTCTCAATTTGTCTGTCATAGTTGACGTGTACCTATGATGAAAATTACAGGCCTCTCTCATCTTTTTAAGTGGGAGAACTTGCACAATTGGTGGCTGACTAAATACTTTTTTTCCCCACTGTAGCTAACACCAGACACAGATGAAAGGAGAAACATATAACTATCTTTTCCATAGATGAATAGGGTAAACTTTTAATTATATTTGCTGACACCCTACAGTCAGATTTTGGCACCAGTAGAGTAGCTACATTTGAAGTCGGACGTTTACATTTATATTTACATCATTTAGCAGACGCTCATATCCAGAGCGACTTACAAATTGGTGCATTCAACTTAAGATAGCCAGTGGGACAACCACCTTTTAAAAATGTATTTTGTTATGGGGGTGGGGGAAGAAGGATTACTTTATACTATTCCAGGTATTCCTTAAAGAGGTAGGGTTTCAAGTGTCTCCGGAAGGTGGTCAGTGACTCCGCTGTCCTGGCGTCGTGGGGGATCTTGTTCCACCATTGGGGTGCCAGAGCAGCGAACAGCTTTGACTGGGCTGATCGGGAACTGTGCTTCCGTAGAGGTAGGGGAGCTAGCAGGCCAGAGGTGGATGAACGTAGTGCCCTCGTTTGGGTGTAGGGTCTGATCAGAGCCTGAAGGTAAGGAGGTGCCGTTCCCCTCACAGCTCCGTAGGCAAGCACCATGGTTTTGTAGTAGATGCGAACCTCAACTGGAAGCCAGTGGAGTGTGCGGAGGAGCGGGGTGACATGAGAGAACTTGGGAAGGTTGAACACCAGATGGGTTGCAGCGTTCTGGATAAATTGAAGGGGTTTAATGGCACAGGCAGGGAGCCCAGCCAACAGCGAGTTGCAGTAATCCAGACGGGAGATGACAAGTGCCTGGATTAGGACCTGTGCCGCTTTCTGTGTAAGGTAGGGTCGTACTCTGCGAATGTTGTAGAGCATGAACCTGCAGGATCGGGTCACCGCTTTGATGTTAGCGGAGAACGACAGGGTGTTGTCCAGGGTCACGCCAAAGTTCTTTGCACTCTGGGAGGAGGACACAATGGAGTTGTCAACCGTGATGGCAAGATCATGGAGCGGGCAGTCCTTCCCTGGGAGGAAGAGCAGCTCCGTCTTGCCGAGGTTCAGCTTGAGGTGGTGATCCGACATCAACATTGATATGTCTGCCAGACATGCAGAGATGTGATTCGCCACCTGGTTATCAGAAGGGGGAAAGGAGAAAATTAATTGTGTGTTGTCTGCGTAGCAATGATAGGAGAGACCATGTGAGGATATGACAGAGCCAAGTGACTTGGTGTATAGAGAGAATAGGAGAGGGCCTAAAACTGAGCCCTGGGGGACACCAGTGGTGAGAGCACATGGTGCGGAGACAGATTCTCACCACGCAACCTGGTAGGAGCGACCTGTCAGGTAGGACCCAATCCAAGAGTGAGCAGCGCCAGAGGGGGTAGGAGGGATCGAGTGTAGGTTTTTTGAGGAAGGGTGCAATTCATACACTTAGGTTGGAGTAATTAAAACTCGTTTTTTAACCACTCCACACATTTATTTTTAACAAACTATAGTTTTGGCAAGTCGGTTAGGACATGTACTTTGTGCATGACACAAGTAATTTTTCCAAAAATTGTTTACAGACTGATTATTTCACTTAGAATTCACTGTATCACAATTCCAGTGGGTGAGAAGTTTACATACACTAAGTTGACTGTGCCTTTAAACAGCTTGGAAAATTCCAGAAAATGATGTCATGGCTTTAGAAGCTTCTGATAGGCTAATTGACATAATTTGAGCAATTAGAGGTGTACCTGTGGATGTTTTTCAAGGCCTACCTTCAAACTCAGTGCCTCTTTGCTTGACATCATGGGAAAATCAAAAGAAATCAGCCAAGACCTCAGAAAAACAATTGTAGACCTCCACAAGTTTGGTTCATCCTTGGGAGCAATTTCCAAACGCCTGAAGGTACCATGTTCATCTGTACAAACAATAGTACACAAGTATAAACACCATGGGACCACGCAGCCGTCATACCGCTCAGGAAAGAGACGTGTTCTGTCTCCTAGAAAGGAACGTACTTTGGTGTGAAAAGTGCAAATCAATCCCAGAACAACAGCAAAGGACCTTGTGAAGATGCTGGAGGAAATGGGTACAAAAGTATCTCTATCCACAGTAAAACAAGTCATTAATCGACATAACCTGAAAGGCCGCTCAGCAAGGAAGAAGCCACTGCTCCAAAACCGCCATAAAAAAGCCAGACTACAGTTTGCAACTGCACATGGGGACAAAGATTGTACTTTTTGGAGAAATGTCCTCTGGTCTGATGAAACAAAAATAGAACTGTTTGGCTATAATGACCATCGTTATGTTTTGAGGAAAAAGGGGGTGGCTTGTAAGCCGAAGAACACCATCCCAAACGTGAAGCACGGGGATAGCAGCATCATGCTGTGGGGGTGCTTTGCTGCAGGAGGGACTGGTGCACTTCACAAAATAGATGGCATCATGAGGAAGGAAAATTATGTGGATATATTGAAGCAACATCTCAAGACATCAGTCAGGAAGTTCAAGCTTGGTCGCAAATGGGTCTTCCAAATGGCTAGTGACCCCAAGCATACTTCCAAAGTTGTGGCAAAATGGCTTAAGGACAACAAAGTCAAGGTATTGGAGTGGCTATCACAAAGCCCTGACCTCAATCCTATAGAACATTTGTGGGCAGAACTGAAAAAGCGTGTGCGAGCAAGGAGGCCTACAAACCTGACTCAGTTACACCAGCTCTGTCAGGAGGAATGGGCCAAAATTCACGCAACTTATTGTGGGAAGCTTGTGGAAGGCTGTCCGAAAAATTTGACACAAGTTAAACAATTTAAAGGCATTGCTACCAAATACTAATTGAGTGTATGTAAACTTCTGACCCACTGTGAATGTGATGAAAGAAATAAAAGCTGAAATAAATAATTCTCTCTATTATTATTCTGACATTTCACATTCTTAAAATAAAGTGGTGATCCTAACTGACCTAAGACAAGGAATATTTACTCGGATTAAATCTCAGGAATTGTGAAAAACGAGGTAAGAGAATATCATGTTACCATTGCTGTATTAATATGACAGTTAAGGTGATGTCGCCTTGTTCCCTTAGTAATGACAGGGGACCAGTAACTTTAGGATCAAACATTGTCAATGTAGAAGCAACAGTCATTTTTCATACTTTGAACATCATACTTTGATCTGGTTTCCTTGAAATACCATCCAATTTCATGAAAAACATGATTTTGACTGACTGTTCATGACCTTTAAGAGCATCATTCAGTCCTTTTTCTTTTTAGGGGGCCGCCATATAACAAACAGATGTGCTGTCTGTGTAAGGATCCACAGAGCATTCTCTGGATGGATTATTATATCATCACAAAGTTTGTATAGAGGAAATCCCTTCCTAAACCTTAAGGTTGATATAGTGCTGATCCATAGAGGCAGTTGAATCCTTTGGGATGTATCAGACTGGACAGATGCTGCCTTCTCATCTGGACCTCAAACTATCTTCCATCCTGGAAGTTAAACGTCATTTAGGGATAGACCTACATGCACCAGCTAAATGACTGAAATGTAAATGTAAAAATTAAGAGGTGACATTAACTAGAGAGAGAAGAGAGACAGGGTGAGAGAGAGGGACGGGTTGTACACCACATGACAGAAAGAGAAAGAAAACAATTATGAGCTGAAGCTAACATTATGCCAGTGGAAGGGAGGACAGTAGCAGGTGACCCAACTGTGGTTTGTGACTACTATGAATTCTTGTGCTGAGCAATTAGTGGTTTTTGAGGTCGGTTTCGTTTCAGTTCGATATATTATTTTTTTAATCAAGGTTTTCAATTTCGATTATTTTTTAAAACATTAAAATCACTATGCATTATGTGGGTTGAATGCTGTAACAAGACAGAATAAAACAATTAATAAAAGTCCCATAATGGTAGTGACTGCCCATTACGGCTTATCACTTATTAATATTCACCAAATTTGAATACCAACTGTCAATCACTTAGATCATGTATTTTCAGGTAGAGATACTGTACCTCGCGAAGAAACTGCTCTCTATCCTTCTCGATTGCGCATTCTTCTTCACTTCTTGTCTGCCCCACACTAACCTAAGGTAGCAGGCATAGACCAGACAAGTACACAAGCAATGGATTATGGTCATTGTAGTCAATTACCATGTTTTCTGCCCTAAACTATGTAAAATATTGGCCTGTTGGAAACCACAACTCCCTACTACATTGCACAGTTCGGGCTTGATCTGATTTTAAAAAACATAACGAAATGGAATTAAAATAATTGAACCTACATTGGTCAATTAGTTGTTTAAAAAAAAATGATAAGCAACATTTTGGTTAATTGCTCATGAATTCCCATTGTAGCCAATTCAGTTGCAGTCATTCTGTTACTGATTTTTTTGGACATTCTGTTACCAAATCGGTAACAGAATGACGCATTTGAATCACTTAATAAATCATAAACCAAATTGTTATCAGTGAAAAGGCTATAACTAATTGGTAGGTCTAACTTTACTTGTTATTTCAGTGAACTTTTATTATCCTCCCTCCTCATGAGGAAGAGAAAATAGAAAATATCTTAAAGACGTGGGTTTTGGTAACAGAATGACAAGACACTAGGCAATATTTCTTAAACTTACAGAAGGCAAATCATTTCTATAAAACAAAATATAAATCTTGATATTACTTGGCAGGGTTCTTTACTTAAACATTATTGTGTTTTGATGTGTTTCTAATATCTTTTAATAATTTTTCTGCTAGATGTTTTCTAAGAATCCTTTTCCATCTGTTTGACCAGAATTCAAAGCCTTGCTTATTCCAAATTTTTAGGATGGCATAGCGGATGTTTTGGCGGTGTTGGAGCTATAACGGTGTTGGAGCTGACAAATAGGTGAGCGTATCCCTGTAGTGAAATAATATTTATCATATATGATATTATATACCTCACATGCGACCTGTGATAAGCCTATGTAATTAATGTGACAAAGTCTATTAAAATGTTATCTGACACCATAAAGATGATTTAGCAATATGCAAGAAACAATAGTTGACTTACAGTAACAAAGGTCAAGAAAGGTCTGAGGGTTGTCTATCAAAGGCAAATAGATTTCATTACATTGTAAAATGAACCATACATTATACAAGACATAAAACTGAAGTTACACGGCAATAGTGACATTAACAAAACATTAAGCATCTAAGCATGATCAGAGAGAGCGAGAGACAAAGAAACCATGGCTTGTGCCATGGCCCATAGCTCTCGGGAGAGAGAGGGAGAAAGACAGTGTATATCTCACTACAGCAGTTAAGGAACAAAGAGAGGCAATTCATTTGAGTCCCTTTTATAACATCTGAGTTGTATGGATTCAGAATCTGAGTTGTTGACCAATAACATTACTGTTGAGTTAACCTCCAATCAGATATCAGGCCTACAGGATGCAAAGACAACAACACCTACTGCTTGAAAGAGGTGTGACAGAATGGGGGATGTGGAAAGCAACACAGAGATGGCTGAATTCCTGAGAAGACAATACAACCTTTTGCATAGAGTCTAATCGAGGTTTAGACAATAGAACACCACCTATTTGAGTGTTTGAACTTGTAACGTGGCTGCATGAACTTCTAATGTGGCTGCATGGGATTTGTCAGATTATAAAGTCCGGTGGTTTTGTTGCATCCAATGGCAGTGTCCACGATAAGCTTAACGCAAGGAGCTGCTGTGGATTTGACAGCTCTAACGCAGTTCCACCTCCGACTCCGCCAAAACAACCGCTATGCTGGCGTCAGCTAGCGCAGATCTGATAGAATCTACCCTTAGTGTGTCTGGCTCTCAAGCACCAGTGCTGAATAGAAAGCAGTCCCCAGAAATTTGTTCTCATCATCTTCGCTGAAAAGTGTTCTTATGGTTTTAAAAACAAGTTGAATACAACTCTCAAACAAAATGCCTCTACCTACAGTAAGATTAACCTTGCTTAATGAAAACTTAATCAAAGAAAGCCTGCATGGTTGATCACGCTCAATTCATTCTCAATAGGTTGCAATTTAGAATTGGTGCATTTGTACACCAACCAAAGGAAATCTAGAATCTAAGGAATGGAACAATGGTGTAAAAACAATGTGTAAATTGCATGTCATTATGAAGTGACTGGAAAGTGTTATGGCCAGCTCAGCGAGATAGTCATGGGGCGACAGGTAGCTTAGTGGTTAAGAGCGTTGTGCCAGTAACCGAAAGGTCGCTGGTTCTAATCCCCGAGCCGACTAGGTGAAAAATCTGTCGATGTGCCCTTGAGCAAGGCACTTAACCCTAATTGCTCCTGTAAGTCGCTCTGGATAAGAGCGTCTGCTAAATGACCAATTATTTATTATTATTATGTAGTTCTCCCTCTTCCATCAACCAGAGATGTTTGCAGAACAGCTGAATTCACTCTATTCATTTACGTAAACTGTAAAGATTTTTCACACACTGAATGGTATAGTTTTGCTTTTAAATTCCATGAGCCCCAGTGCTTTTCACATCCATTTTCCTGATATTGCTCATGTGGTTTGAAGGCACAGTTACCATATAAACAACATAGTTCACAAAAAATCTAAACCTGAATATGATTTTGGGACTCAAAGCAAGTGACCCCATCTTAATCTAATGGACATTACCCTAATAGGTTTGCAAATTATTAGTCCGATTTTAGTCCGATTTTACTTTATTATGATGTACAAACCAGTCATGTATGAAAATAATTAGTCTCACACCATGAGAAACAAGGATGTTGTTCTATTGTAGTTCTGTACTATGTAGACACATGTTGGTAGTCAGAGCTATTAATGAGATACTAACGGAAATGTTAATATGCAACAAATTATCTTTGCAGAGACACACCTGTGTTTCTGATGAGTCCTACTCAGAATAACGTGTTTTTCTAGTTTCAATAAAAGGAATATGAATTAATCAAAATTATCATAAAAGGGAGCCTTGAAATGGCAGGGGCATAGGCTACTAAATGTTATATAGTATTTTTAGAAAAGGTGAAAGAGTAGAGTAGCCGAAGGAGCAGACAGGATCAATGACATGCAACAGAATTCAAAGCAGACCTCACAGATAAGTTGAGTGGAGTCTTGATAAGCTCATCCAAAAGGTCAGGGAAAAGTTATGCAATCAATCTCTGCGATCTGGCATTTAGACAGCTTAACTTTCAAAATGATTCATACTGTTGGAAGAAAGGTCTTTGTAAATCAAAATAATTTGCTTATTGTAACCTTCGTGATAAATCAATGCAACCCCAGAGAGAACCTTATCACTGATTGTGCTGATGATGTTTGATATTTACATTTGTCTTGTGACTGCAGGCGGGCAAATGCAGTCCCCTTCTGCTCAAACGTGTAGTATCTAATACATAATTACGTGTTATAATTTACATGGTATACACTATATGCATGGCTTTAGTATTGCAGTTACATTACAGATATGGTGACAGGTATCAGATAGCTTAATTTGTCCCAATATGTGGAAATCTCATTTTTAAAATTTGAGATCTAGATTGTAGATGTCTAGTCCAATCACAGCCCTCGTTGTTGTGTGAGACGGAGGTGCTCCAGTCTGCTGATTCGTTCTCTGCCAGGTAAGTGCTAGTGAAAATGGAAGCTGTCATTGGCTCTGGTTAATGGATAGTTCAATTAGAGAGAGCTGTATGGGAGACTCTGGATGAGTTGGCCCTCTCAGCCTTATTTTGGTTTGTTAACATCCCACCTCAGCATTAGGAGGAACCCTATAAGTCACCCATAGAAGTCCTATTAAATTATTAGAGGGGCATATAGCTAAATGCAATTTGGGTAGGCTACCCTCACGTATCTGAAATTACATGATCAATTGATGTTTATTGATCATAAAAAGCATGCAGTTCCTTACTGTATAACTCTGATGATAGAGTTAAATGTGCACAATTGTTTTGCATGGAATAATCAGATATTTGTAGTTCTGACTATGCTCTTCAAGAGGTGAGGATATTACAAGCAAATAGTCATAACATTTATTTAACAATCCCTTGAAAACAGCAGGCAGTTGTCAATTATTTTGTTGGGGTCTCCTTGCCCACCAGCAGGCAAATCGAATGTTCTGCACCTTATTCTGACATTTTACTGATAACGACCTATTGTGGTCAGGAAGAACTCTGTCGGTCTAATTGGAATGAATGGTAGTATAGGCGTAGGTGAAACATTTCCTGCTTTTACTTATGCAGGAAAATAAAAGTAAGGCATGTGATATCAGAAATTGTGTAATAGAATTATTATCAACCTAAAATATTGTCATATACACTACCGTTCAAAAGTTTGTGGTCACTTAGAAATGTCCTTGTTTTCGAAAGAAAAGCAAATTTTTTGTCCATTAAAATAACATCAAATTGATCAGAAATACAGCGTAGACATTGTTAATGTTGGAAATGGCTATTGTAGCTGGAAATGGCTGATTTTCAATGGTATATCTACATAGGCGTACAGAGGCCCATTATCAGCAACCATCAGTCCTGTGTTCCAATGGCACGTTGTGTTTGCTAATCCGAGTTTATCACTTTAAAAGACTAATTGATCATTAGAAAACCCTTTTGCAATTATGTTAGCAAAGCTGAAAACTGTTTAGCTGATTAAAGAAGCAATACAATTGGCCTTCTTGAGACTAGTTGAGTATCTGGAGCATCAGCAATTGTGGGTTCGATTACAGGCTCAAAATGGCCAAAAACAAATAACTTTCTTCTGAAACTCGTCAGTCTATTCTTGTTCTGAGAAATGAAGGCTATTCCATGCGAGACATTACCAAGAAACTGAAGATCTCATACAACGCTGTGTACTACTCCCTTCACAGAACAGCGCAAACTGGCTCTAACCAGAATAGAAAGAGGAGTGGGAGGCCCCGGTGCACAACTGAGCAAGAGGACAAATACATTAGAGTGTCTAGTTTGAGAAACAGACGCCTCACAGGTCCTCAACTGGCAGCTTCATTAAATAGCACCCACAAAACACCAATCTCAACGTCTACAGTGAAGAGGCGACTCCGGGATGCTGACCTTCTAGGCAGAGTTGCAAAGAAAAAGCCATATCTCAGATTGGCCAATAAAGAGAAAATATTATGATGGGCAAAAGAACACAGACACTGGACAGAGGAAGATTGGGAAAAAAGGGTTATGGACAGACAAAGCGACGTTTGAGGTGTTCGGATCACAAAGAATAACATTTGTGAGACGCAGACCAAATGAAAAGATGCTGGAGGAGTGCTTGATGCCATCTGTCAAGCATGGTGGAGGCAATGTGATGGTCTGGGGGTGCTTTGGTGGTGGTAAAGTGGGGGATTTTGTACAGGGTAAAAGGGATCTTGAAGAAGGAAGGCTATCACTCCATTTTGCAACGCCATGCCATACCCTGTGGACGGCGCTTGATTGGAGCCAATTTCCTCCTACAACAGGACAATGACCCAAAGCACAGCTCCAAACTATGCAAGAACTATTTAGGGAAGAAGCAGTCAGATGGTATTCTGTCTATAATGGAGTGGCCAGCATAGTCACCGGATCTCAACCCTATTGAGCTGTTGTGGGAGCAGCTTGACCGTATGGTATGTAAGAAGTGCCCATCAAGCCAATCCAACTTGTGGGAGGTGCTTCAGGAAGCATGGGGTGAAATCTCTACAGATTACCTCAACAAATTGACTACTAGAATGCCAAAGGTCTGTATGGCTGTAATTGCTGCAAATGGAGGATTATTTGACGAAAGCAAAGTTTGAAGGACACAATTATTATTTCTATTAAAAATCATTATTTCTAACCTTGTCAATGACTACATTTCCTATGCATTTTGCAATATTTCCTATTCAAACACATTTTATGTATGTTTTCATGGAAAACAAGGACATTTCCAAGTGACCCCAAACTTTTGAAAGGTAGTGTAATTATAAATATAGTTGATACAGGTTTTATAAAACATTTTTGCATAAATAGCCTCTAGAATTTCTGTAAACTGACCATAAATGTCTAAATTCTTGTTTTCTTGGAAAGTTGTAAATGTTATTACATGATACAATATCAGTATTTGTTGCATTTATAACATGTCTAAGTCTGATTTCAGCCAGTGTATGGCTGTGGATTGACTGTATTGTTTGAATGGAATGTTGGTATATTGGCAGTTAATTTTGAAATATTGATGGAATCATTCCACTAACACTGGCTGGCTAGCTAGCTAACAAACATACACTACCGGTCAAAAGTTATAGAACACCTACTCATTCAAGGGTTTTTCTTTATTTTGACTATTTTCTACATTGTAAAATTGTCACGATCGTCGAACACAGAGGACCAAGGCGCAGCGTGGAATGTGAACATACTTTTATTTTTGAATGATCACACGAACAAAACGATACGTGACGTCCTTGGCAATAGACACTAACCAAACACGGAACAAGATCCCACAACACACTGTGGAAAACAGGCTGCCTAAGTATGGTTCCCAATCAGAGACAACAAGCAACAGCTGATACACGTTGCCTCTGATTGAGAACCACACCGGCCATCATAGAAACAAATGAACTAGATAATCACCCTAGCACACAAAACACATAGAAACCACACACCCTGGCTCAACATAACAGAGTCCCAGAGCCAGGGCGTGACAGTACCCCCCCCCCCAAAGGCGCGGACTGTGACCGCGCCAAACATAAACCGAACAGGGGAGGGCCGGGTGGGCATTCCTCTTCGGAGGCGGTTCCGGCTCCGGGCTTGACCCCCACCCTCCAACAAACCCCCCAAAGCGCCCCTGGTCCGGTCTGGCCCTGCTGGCCGGAGCTGGACTGAACACTGGTGGAGCGGAATGCTCTAGCCCGGAGTGGAGCAGCTGACCGGTGCCGGACCAGGCACCGGTGGAACAGGCACGGGCTGTGTCGAATGACGACGCCGCACCACAGGCTTGGTGCGGGAGCAGGGACGGGCCGGACCGGGCTGACGCAGCGCACCATTGGCTTGGTGCGGGGAGCAGGGACGGGCCGAACCGGGCTGACGAGGCGCACCACTGGCTTGGTGCGGGGAGCAGGAACAGACCGGATCGGGCTGACAACGCGCACCATAGACTTGGTGCGGGGAGCAGGAACAGGCCGGGCCGGGCTGGCGACGCGCACCATTGGCTTGGTGCGGGGAGTAGGAACGGGCCGAACCGGGCTGACGAAGCGCACCACTGGCTTGGTGCGGGGAGCAGGAGCAGGCCGGACCGGGCTGATGACGCGCACCACAGGCTTGGTGCGAGGGGCAGGAACATGCCGGACCGGGCTGGCGACGCGCACCATTGGCTTGGAGCGGGGAGTAGGAACGGGCCGAACCGGGCTGACGAAGCGCACCACTGGCTTGGTGCGGGGAGCAGGAGCAGGCCGGACCGGGCTGATGACGCGCACCACAGGCTTGGTGCGAGGGGCAGGAACATGCCGGACCGGGCTGGCGACGCGCACCACAGGCTCGGTGCGAGGGACAGGAACAAGCCGGACCGTACTGGGGACAAACACCACTGGTCCTACGCGGGGATCAGGAACGAGCCGGACCGGACTGGCAACACACCCCAGTACCTCTCGCCGTGCCTCTACATTCTCCTTCCCCCTGGTGACCAGTGACTCCCGTAACCTGGCGGCCTCCTTTGCCAACCCGCTGAACCACTCTATCCCGGCCTCCTGCTGCCCCATCGTCCACGGCGTGAGCCCCCCCCTAAAATTTTCCTGGGCGTCTCTCCTCCCCGTGGGCCAGGCCTCCATGGCTCTCGCCAGACTCTCGCTCCTCTGCTCCCAAGTCCAGCCTCTCTCCTCCTCCCGTGGCTTGACTCAGTCGAGGTTGATATCCTTTAGAGCCCTCTCTGGCGTTGGCTCCTGGACACGCTGCTTGGTCCAGTTATGGTGGGATCTTCTGTCACCGGAGTGGAGCAGCTGACCGGTGCCGGAACAGGCACCGGTGGAACAGGCACGGGCTGTGCCGGACTGACGACGCGCACCACAGGCTTGGTGCGGGGAGCAGGGACGGGCCGGACCGGGCTGACGACGCGCACCATTGGCTTGGTGCGGGGAGCAGGGACGGGCCGAACCGGGCTGACGAGGCGCACCACTGGCTTGGTGCGGGGAGCAGGAACAGACCGGACCGGGCTGACAACGCGCACCATAGGCTTGGTGCGGGGAGCAGGAACGGGCCGAACCGGGCTGACGAAGCGCACCACTGGCTTGGTGCGGGGAGCAGGAGCAGGCCGGACCGGGCTGATGACGCACACCACAGGCTTGGTGCGAGGGGCAGGAACATGCCGGACCGGGCTGGCGACGCGCACCACAGGCTCGGTGCGAGGGACAGGAACAAGCCGGACCGTACTGGGGACACACACCACTGGCCCTACGCGGGGATCAGGAACAGGCCGGACCGGACTGGCAACACACCCCAGTACCTCTCGCCGTGCCTCTACATTCTCCTTCCCCCTGGTGACCAGTGACTCCCGTAACCTGGCGGCCTCCTTTGCCAACCCGCTGAACCACTCTATCCCGGCCTCCTGCTGCCCCATCGTCCACGGCGTGAGCCCCCCCCTAAAATTTTCCTGGGCATCTCTCCTCCCCGTGGGCCAGGCCTCCATGGCTCTCGCCAGACTCTCGCTCCTCTGCTCCCAAGTCCAGCCTCTCTCCTCCTCCCGCGGCTTGACCCAGTCGAGGTTGATATCCTTTAGAGCCCTCTCTGGCGTTGGCTTCTGGACACGCTGCTTGGTCCAGTTATGGTGGGATCTTCTGTCACGATCGTCAAACACAGAGGACCAAGGCGCAGCGTGGAATGCGAACATACTTTTATTTTTGAATGATCACACGAACAAAACGATACGTGACGTCCTTGGCAATAGACACTAACCAAACACGGAACAAGATCCCACAACACACTGTGGAAAACAGGCTGCCTAAGTATGGTTCCCAATCAGAGACAACAAGCAACAGCTGATACACGTTGCCTCTGATTGAGAACCACACCGGCCAACATAGAAACAAATGAACTAGATAATCACCCTAGCACACAAAACACATAGAAACCACACACCCTGGCTCAACATAACAGAGTCCCAGAGCCAGGGCGTGACAAAAATAATAGTGAAGACATCAAAACTATGAAATAACACATGTGGAATCATGTAGTAATCAAAAAAGTGTTAAACAAATCAAAATATATTTTATATTTGAGATTCTTCAAATAGCCACCCTTCGCCTTGATGACAGCTTTGCACACTCTTGGCATTCTCTCAACCAGTTTCACCTGGAATGCTTTTCCAACAGTCTTGAAGGAGTTCCCACATATGCTTAGCACTTGTTGGCTGCTTTTCCTTCACTCTGCGGTCCGACTCATCCCAAACCATCTCAATTTGGTTGAGGTCGGGGGATTGTGGAGGCCAGGTCATCTGATTCAGCACTCCATCACTCTCCTTCTTGGTCAAATAGCCCTCACACAGCCTGGAGGTGTGTTTTGGGTCATTGTCCTGTTGAAGAACAAATGATAGTCCCACTAAGCGCAAACCAGATGGGATGGCGTATCGCTTCAGAATGCTGTAGTAGCCATGCTGGTTAAGTGTGCCTTGAATTCAAAATAAATCACAGACAGTGTCACCAGCAAAGCACCCCCACACCATAACACCTCCTCCTCCATGCTTTATGGTGGGAAATACACATGCATAGGTAATCCGTTCACTTTCAGCAATCCGGTTTCTTTGCAGCAATTTGACCATGAAGGCCTGATCCACACAGTCTCCTCTGAACAGTTGATGTTGAGATGTGTCCGTTACTTGAATCTGCAAAGCATTCATTTGGGCTGCAATTTCTAAGGCTGGTAACGGTAATGAACTTATCCTCGGCAGCAGAGGTAACTCTGGGTCATCCATTCCTGTGGCGGTCCTCATGAGAGCCAGTTTCATCATAGCGCTTGATGGTTTTTGCGACTGCACTTGAAGAAACTTGAAATGTTCTGTATTGACTGACCTTCATGTCTTAAAGTATGCTTATTTGAGCTGTTCTTGCCATAATATGGACTTGGTCTTTTACCAAATAGGACTATCTTCTGTATACCCCCACTACCTTGTCACAACAGAACTGATTGGCTCAAATGCAAAAGAAGTAAAGAAATTCCACAAATTAACTTTTAAGAAGGCACGCCTGTTAATTGAAATGCATTCCAGGTGACTACCTCATGAAGCTGGTTGAGAGAATGCCAAGAGTGTGCAAAGCTCTCATCAAGGCAAAGGGTGGCTATTTGAAGAATCTCAAATATAAAATATATTTTGATTTGTTTAACACTTTTTTGGTTACTACATGATTCCATAAGTGTTATTTCATAGTTTTGATGTCTTCACTATTTTTCTACAATGTAGAAAATAATAAAACATATAGAAAAACCCTTGAATGAGTAGGTGTTCTAAAATTTTGACTGGTAGTGTATAGTGCCTCTAATCTTCAAATTCATTGTTTTACACAATATGTTATCACAGCACTGGAAAACCACATGGTTGACAAACTCCCTTACCAAAATGGCTGACATTTTATCCTGTCATAAGAAGGTAAATGTCCATTGTAGTATTCTAATTCTTAATTCTGTGGAGATATTTTCTTCTACAATAATTTATGGGGAGTGTTTGCAGAATGTTTTTTGGGATAGTGATGCAAAACCACACCCACATAGGGATTGTTTTGTACCTTCTGAACTGTTGTCCAATTCTGGCCTCATATTTATTTAACCTTTATTTAGGCATCCCATTAAGATACATGTCTCTTTTTCAAGGGAGTCCTGCATGACAACAATCAGCAGCAAGTACACAATTAGGAGTTATATATATATATATACACTCTGAGTGTACAAAACATTAAGAACACTTCCTAATATTTAGTTGCACCCCACCACCCACACCTTTTGCCCTCAGAACAACCTCAATTTGTTGGGGCATAGACTCTACAAGGTGTCGAAAGTGTTCCACTGGGATGCTGCCCCATGTTGACTCCAATGCTTCCCACAGTTGTGTCAAGTTGGCTGGATGTCCTTTGGGTGGTGGACCATTCTTGATACACATGGGAAACTGTTGAACGTGAAAAACCCAGCAGCGTTGCAGTTCTTGACACACACAAACCGGTGCATCTGGCACCTACTAACATACCCCACTCAAAGGCACTTCAATCTTTTGTCTTGCACATTCACTGTCTGAATGGCACACAATCCATGTCTCAGTTGTCTCAAGGTAAAAAAATTATCCCCTTCATCTACACTGACTGAAGTGGATCTTAGCTTTCACCAGGATTCACTTGGTCAGTCTATGTCATGGAAAGAGAATGTGTTTCTAATGTTTTGACCAAACTAACCAGTAAATCTGGACAGATTTGCAGCAGAGGTCATAATTAACATATTGCCTTTCTGTTTATCTTTTGTTAACTTGCTCTGATCAGACCAAGAAGGAAGGTGATAGATGTTTCCACTCTGGGGCAATCCTGTGAATATATCTGGTGCAATCTGCCTGGGAATGTCATTCAGATCTGCGTCCCAAATGGCACCTTATTCCCTACGTAGTGCACTATTTTTGACCAGGGCCCATAGGTATCTGGTCAAAAGTAGTGTACTATATAGGGTGTCATTTGGGATACAGAAGAGATGGAGCATCACTGTTCCCCTCTGAAAGCCCTCCGGTCCCCATCCCATCCAACTGACAGTGATGAAGAACATCATATTGAGCCACTGAACAAGTAAAGCAATCACTTCTATTTTTAATTTGTTTGTATCTTTCTATTAACTTAAATGGAGGTAGTGGTGTGATGGGTGTGCCATTTGTCATGGAGTACATGATCACCTTTGAGTTGATGCCAAATGACAAAGGACGAAGCATGGGCTGAATTAAGAAGAACATCCGCCATTCTGTCAATCAGTAATGCCTATCACATTGAGGACACTACTGATTATCTGGTGGAGAGGAAAGACAGCAGAGAGGATAATCAGGGATTAGGGACTGTAGCAGAATAACATATGTAACTGTCATGTTGGTGCTAAATCAGAGCAGGAAAACTATCAGGTAACTGAAAAGTATAGTCAAGTTCAGAACTACAGACATTCGTGATTCATAGCATAGCTGTGTTATTTAAACGTTCTACTCAGAATTGAATGATCCTACATTTGAAAGATTTTGCGACCTTAAAAGCTGACCTGGAAAATCACTGACAATATCAACCATTGAAATAAATAGCAGATGTCCAGATAAAAGCGGACATGGAAAATCCTTTTATAAATGTTGTGACCTAGTGCCGCTCAGCTTACAAATCCTTTAATAACATGAACATTGGAGCAGCAAAATAAAATGGAATAGGCCAAATGAGCAGGCTCTGGTTTGTGTCTCTAATTCTCCAGAACTCATTAGTCTGATACCCAGACAGACTGATGTGTGTCCACTGGAGACTGGAGGCTGGATGGCTCTGTGTGCATGTGACAATGTCAGCCCACTATCAAAACCATAGAATTAGAATGTGCATTCCAATTCTATGTTCATGTGCATTCCAATCCTATGCTCAGAGCCGCCAACAGATGCTTCAGAAGACCTAATTGTTGTTATAAGGTAGTTATAACGGTTGCTTGAGTGATCCCATTGTTGAAATGCGTTGATCAATAAGTTAGTGCACCACACTGGTTTTGTGGCTTTCTGCACACACACCGTGGTTATATTGGAAGCTGCACTGATCATTTTGCTGTATGTTAAGTGTTCTGTAAGTGTGGTGTTCATTTTCACAATGCACAACAATCCAACCACTGAAAAAACTGAAATAAACTATTCCTCTCCTGTTTTATTGTATCGCTTTGATGTTTTCCGATTAGGTGAGGTGGACATGGCCTCAGTCCTCAGACGGCCCCAGTACATCACACCAGAGCAGAAACTACATGGGAAGGAGGGATATTCGTCAATCGCTCAACAAAGGCGGACAAGGGCAAAGGTGGGGTCATACAAATTGATGGCCAGTTAAAAGTATTGTTCCCCTGATTATTGAGTAATTTCCTGGAGGCAGAGGTTTCCAAGCTGAAGCAGGCGTAATTGATTCTCTCTGTAGCCAAACAATTGTATTTATGATGCATGCATGTTTCCGAAAGAAGGTGAAGAGAACCCTGGCTGAATCAATTTCCCCATACATCATCAGAGAGGTGTGGGATTGGACAGTCTCATCGCCATTAATGTATTCTACTTCAGTAGTGGACTAGCTAGCTACTGTGTGAGGGAATGCTTAGTTTCATTCCAAAACGCTACAGTGGCTTGCGAAAGTATTCAACCCCCTTGACATTTTTCCTATTTTGTTGCCTTACAACCTGGAATTAAAATGGATGTTTTGGGGGTTTGTATCATTTGATTTACACAACATGCCTACCACTTTGAAGTTTTTATTGTGAAACAAACAAGAAATAAGACAAAAAAACAGAAAACTTGAGCGCGCATAACTATTCACCCCCCCAAAGTCAATAGCTTGTAGAGCCACCTTTTGCAGCAATTACAGCTGCAAGTCACTGGGATTTTTGCCCATTCTTCAAGGTAAAACTGCTCCAGCTCCTTCAAGTTGGATGGGTTCCGGTGGTATACAGCAATCTTTAAGTCATACCACAGATTCTCAATTGGACTGAGGTCTGGACTTTGACTAGGCCATTCCAAGACATTTAAATGTTTCCCCTTAAACCACTCAAGTGTTGCTTTAGCAGTATGCTTTGGGTCATTGTCCTGCTGGAAAGTGAACCTCCGTCCCAGTCTCAAATTTCTGGAAGACTGAAACAGGTTTCCCTCATGAATTTCCCTGTATTTAGCACCATCCATCATTCCTTCAATTCTGACCAGTTTCTCAGTCCCTGCTTATGAAAAACATCCCCACAGCATGATGCTGCCACCACCATGCTTCACTGTGGGGATGGTGTTCTTGGGGTGATGAGAGGTGTTGGGTTAGCGCCAGACATAGCGTTTTCCGTGATGGCCAAAAAGCTCAATTTTAGTCTCATCTGACCAGAGTACCTTCTTCCATATGTTTGGGGAGTCTCCCACTTGCCTTTTTGCGAACACCAAAACGTGTTTGCTTATTTATTTATTTAAGCAATGGCTTTTTTTCTGGCCACTCTTCTGTAAAGCCCAGCTCTGTGGAGTATGCGGCTTAAAGTGGTCCTATGGACAGATACTCCAATCTCAGCTGTGGAGCTTTGCAGCTCCTTCAGGGTTATCTTTGGTCTCTTTGTTCCCTCTCTGATTAATGCCCTCCTTGCCTGGTCTTTGAATTTTGGTGAGCGGCCCTCTCTTGACAGGTTTGTTGTGGTGCCATATTCTTTCCATTTTTAATAATGGATTTAATGGTGCTCCGTGGGATGTTCAAAGTTTCTGATATTTATTTTATAACCCAACCCTGATCTGTACTTCTCCACAGCTTTGTCCCTGACCTGTTTGGAGAGCTCCTTGGTCTTCATGGTGCTGCTTGCTTGGTGTTGCCCCTTGCTTAGTGGTGTTGCAGACTCAGGTGTATATATACTGAGATCATGTGACACATCATGTGACACTTAGATTGCACACAGGTGGACTTTATTTTACTAATTATGTGACTTCTGAAGGTAATTGGTTGCACCAGATCCTTTTTAGGGGCTTCATAGCAAAGGGGGTGAATACATATCCACGCACCACTTTTCCGTTATTTATTTTTTAGAATTTTCTGAAACAAGTAATTTTTTTCATTTCACTTCACCAATTTAGACTATTTTGTGTATGTCCATTACATGAAATCCAAATAAAAATCCATTTAAATTACAGGTTGTAATGCAACAAAATAGGAAAAATGCCAAGGGGGATGAATACTTTTGCAAGGCACTGTATGTTTCCATTTTTAGAAATGTTGGTAAATTAGATTTTATTGTTTAAAGAACATATGAAAGAGATTGGTGTGTTTTTTCATTATCTAATCATGGTTGTTCAATGACAGACATGTATTTGTATGAAATCTATCACTTGAAAGTACATTCAATGAATAATAAATTATATTACTCTCTTTTAATGTCCAGTGAAATGACTTTCCATATATATTTAAATGACAAGAACTGTACTGTTTTTGGTATTGTTTGACCTTGACATATCTTACCAGCGAGCATGTGATCGGCACAGGAAGAGCGCTGAGGCATGGTGGTGCCACCATGCATGGAACTTGAGAGGGTTAGTGGCAGAACTGGGGGATGTCTGTCATGTTGTCGTGGCGACAACCTGCAAGAACGGACGGCCCTAAACAATACACCTGTCTGTCTGTTGTTCTGTCTGTCTGTCTGTCTGTCTGTCTGTCTGTCTGTCTGTCTGTCTGTCTGTTTCTCTGTCTGCTTCTGTTCTGCTTTAAGATGCTAGAACTCTCATCTAAACACATGTACCACACAAACACATCCAATGTACAGTATAATGTCTAGTAAGAAACACTACATGGCCAAAAGTATGTGGACATGTACATCTCATTCCAAAATCATGGGCATTAATATGGAGTTGGTCCCACCTCGATGTTGGAACATTGCTGCAGGGACTTGCTTCCATTCAGCCACAAGAGCATTAGTGATGTCAGGCAATGATGTTGGGCGATTAGGGCTGGCTCGCAGTCGCTGTTCCATTTCATCCCAAAGGTGTTCGATGGGGTTGAGGTCAGGGCTCTGTGCAGGCCAGTCAAGTTCTTCCACACCGATCTCAACAAACCATTTCTGTATGGACCTCGCTTTGTTCATGGGGGCATTGTCATGCTGAAACAGGAAAGGGCATTCCCCAAACTGTTGCCACAAAGTTGGAAGCACAGAATCGTCTAGAATGTCATTGTATGCTGTAGCGTTTCCCTTCACTGGAACTAAGGGGCCAAGCCCAAACCATGAAAAACAGCCCCAGACCATTATTCCTCCTCCACCAAACTTTACAGTTGGCACTATGCATTCGGGCAGGTAGCGTTCTCCTGGCATCCGCCAAACCCAGATTCGTTCGTCAGACTGCCAGATGGTGAAACATGATTGATCACTCCAGAGAACGCGTTTCCACTACTCCAGAGTCCAATGGTGGCGAGCTTTACACCACTCCAGCCGACGCTTGGCGTTGCGCATGGTGATCTTAGGCTTGTGTGCGGCTGCTCGGCCATGGAAACCCATTTCACGAATCTCCCGACGAACAGTTATTGTGCTGACTTCGCTTCCAAAGGCAGTTTGGAACTCGGTAGTGAGTGTTGCAATCGAGGACAGACAATGTATACGCGCTACGCGTTTCAGAACTCGCCGGTTCCGTTCTGTGAGCTTCTGTGGCCTACCACTTCGCGGCTGAGCCGTTGTTGCTCCTAGACGTTTCCACTTCACAATAACAGCACTTACAGTTGACCGGGGCAGCTCTAGTAGGGCAGAAATTTGTCCTATGACGGTGCCACGTTAAAAGTCACTGAGCGCTTCAGTACGGGCCATTCTACTGCCAATGTTTGTCTATGGAGATTGTATGGCTGTGTGTTTGATTTTATACCCCTGTCAGCAACGGGTGTGGCTGAAATCCGCTAATTTGAAGGGGTGTCCACATACTTCCCTTCCTCTGTAGCTCAATTGGTAGAGCATGGCGCTTGTAACGCCAGGGTAGTGGGTTCGATCCCCGGGACCACCCATACGTAAAAATGTATGAAAAGCGTCTGCTAAATGGCATATTATTATTCTTATTATTATATAACATATGGGAGCCATGCCTTATTAGACGGCAAAATTAAAGATTAAAGACTATGAGCACAGTCTTTAAATGAGGGGAAAGCCTTTTCCATTTACTTTAAAATAAGCATTATACAAGAACACATGAGAAGGAATAGTGTGTTATGTACGTAGAGCCTTTTAAACAGGGAGCCAATTAATCCAGCTTCTCGCTCCAACCAGCTCCCAGTATGGTGTCTCCCAGTGTGGGTGAAGGCAGCAGCAGCGAGAGGCAGGACCCCTGGAGAAGCAGGCGGAGAGCTGAACGAATTAGCATCTCCTGGAGCAGCAGGTGGGTTCTTCTCCTCTGAACACTTCTCCTCAGCTGAGAGGAGAGCAAACTCACGCAGGGGCAATTTCAGTGAATGTGTTACTTTTATTGAATGTCACTGTCATGAGTGCTAATTTAAATGTACTTCTAAAGGTAAGATACATAGCCTATAGGCTCTATAAATCAACGATACATGCTGAAACAGTCATTTTCAATGTTTTCCCAAAAAAAACTTCCCAACCTGCCTGCAAAGTAGCCCTACCTAGCAAAATGATATCATGATGATTTGTATCAATCAAGTGTACATTTGTTTTGCATACTCTGTCATCATATGTGCAGTACAGAAACCTGACAGAAACACCTCTAGCCTAACACAAATCTACTGTGACTAAAACTCGGCTGGGACATGCTTTTTATAGTGGATTAGGGGGGTACCCTTACTGGGAATCTAACCCTGGTCATTCCAAAACCATTATAGTGTCATAATCCTTGCTTTATATGTGCCATGATGAGGGCAGGTAGTTTAGCGGTTAAGAGCATTGGGCCAGTAACCGAAAGGTTGAAAAATCTCTTAGGATCCCCATTAGCCTATAGGCTATTTAGTGTGGTCTCAATCAATAGGCTATAGGCTATGAAGTGCATGCTCGGAGCAGCAGAATGGCGCAAAGTCGGTAATGGGTATGCAGTTATGCGTTGTGTGTGGTGCATTGGCACAGAAACCTATTGGTGAAAAATCGTTGCATATATTTTATATAACTATATAGCATCAAAATATTGAAAATCTGATTTCCCCCTAGCTGATCATTGTCTGTAGCTGGCTCTGATCGTAGTGTAATGAGACATGTAGGGAGAGTGAGCTCGTCTGTGGTGGTCGGTGAACCCTCAACCTTTTGGCCCATAGCTCTTTGTGGCAATGACTGTGCCACAAAACCATGCTGAACTGGTCAAGTCGATATCCACGTTAATAAACACAGGGTTGCTACAGTTATTGTTATTTGTGGTGATAATCATTATTTTTCAGTTAATTGTAGGAGGGGGGAGGGTGTGCAATTTATTTTCACAGTACAAGTGGAGGGTCATGTGAAAAATATTTGTAACGTTGTCACGGAATCAGCCGAGGCTGCTCCTCCTCCTTGCTCGGGCAGGCTTCGGCGTTCGTCGTCCCCGGAGTACTAGCTGCCACCGATCTATGTTTCTGTGTTTGACTTGTTTTGTCTTGATTGTGTACACCTGTTTCCTATTATGTTGTATTGTATTCCCTATTTAACCCTCTGTCGTTCATTGTGTGTTGTGTGTGATTGTTCTCGTCATTTTCGGCAGTTGCCCTGTTTTGGAGGTTGTGTTGTATTCTGGTTACTTTGTTAGTAAAGTATCGTTTCCAGTAGCTCGGTGTCCTGCGTTTGACTTCGCCTACCGCATTCACATCGCACTGTGACAAACGTTGGGGAGGGGGGTGCATTTATTTATTTTTGACACCTCCAGTTGGACCAATACTCCAGTACCTTGTGACTCAGAGGCTCTCCTAATATGGACACTGTAATCCAGGCTGGGAGTCCTCCTCCACTCCTCCTCCTGGTCATAAGACTGAGAGCGATTCAAATTGTGTCAGATTTAATGGCTTCTGTGAAGGACAGGCCATTCCCCCTGTAATCAAAGAGGCCAACAAACTCTGAAAGGGTGAAATTGGCCCACAGAGAAGTAATGGACTCCATCTAAAGGGAAGAGAGGCAGGAAAAAGGAAAACCTGCTCAGTGAGAATGCCAGGAAATATTTATCAAACTGCAGTGAGGGCTCTCTCTCTCTCTCTGTGTGTGTGTGTGTGTGTGTGTGTGTGTGTGTGTGTGTGTGTGTGTGTGTGTGTGTGTGTGTGTGTGTGTGTGTGTGGGTGTGTGTGTGGGTGTGTTTGTGTGTGAGAGTGTAACCAAGTCTGCCAACTGGGTAATCCAGTAATTTCTATCAGTTCCTGTTAGGTAAATGTTATAGTAACAATGATGGCCCAGGGCACATCAAAATTAATCTAATATTTTTGTCACATGCTTCGTAAACAACAGGTGTAGACTAACAGTGAATTGCTTACTTACAGGTCCTTTTCAAACAATGCAGAGTTAAAGATACAAAATAAAAATAGACAGTGACGCTAGGAATAAATACACAGTGAATAAGGAATAACAATTATTATTAAAAATAACATGGCTATATACAGAGAGTACCAGTACCGAGTCAATGTGTGTGTGGGTACGAGGTACTTGAGGTAGTTATATGCAGTGCCTTCAGAAAGTATTCACAACCCTTTCCCCATTTTGTTGTGTTACAGCCTGAATTTAAAATGGATTACATTTGGATTTTGTGTCACTGATCTACACACAGTATCCCATAATTTCAAAGTGGAATTATGTTTATAGAAATATTTACAAATTAATACAAATGAAAAGCTGAAATGTCTTTTGTCAATAATTATTAAACACAAATTGTTATTTTATTTTATTTATTTTATTAGGATCCCCATTAGCCTATAGGCTATTTAGTGTGGTCTCAATCAATAGGCTATAGGCTATGAAGTGCATGCTCGGAGCAGCAGAATGGCGCAAAGTTAGTGACCTTACAATAAGCCAGATTCGAGTAACTTACATTGTGGTGCTGACACTTGAAGCAGCAGTCATAGCACAATCAATCAGAAGTGGACAGCTCATGGTGCTGAAGGTAGGCAAATTCAAGTAGGCATAATTCATTTCAACCATCTTCATTTTAATTAGACTTTACTAACAACAAGAGGGCTTTGTGTTGGAGCCTATTTCTTCCTATTTAAGAAAAAGAGGTAGGCATACCTGTTGGACAGACGAAATTAGGCTATAAGCTGCTGTATCTATAGATTTGTCTGTCAATTCCTCCTCCCACCATGCACTCTTTAAATAGCTTACCTCTGTGTCAGTGAAGGGCTATTAAGTTAAAACCAAGACTTGAATTGAGGGGGTATGAGAGGCTATGCCATAGGCCTACCTTTTATTAAAGAAAATTGAAAAAAGCACAGGCCTACCCCTGGTTAGCTTAAGATTTTGAGGAAAATAAAATGGATCCAATTATAAAAAGTGATCTCCACTGAGTATACAAAACATTAAGAACTATTATTTCCATGAAATACTGTATACTGACCAGGTGAAAGCTATGATCCCTTATTGATGTCACTTGTTAAATCCACTTCAATCAGTGTAGATGCTTTCGACACCTTGTAGAGTCCATGCACCAACGAATTGAGACTATTCTGAGGGCAAAAGGGGGGGTGCAACTCAACTTTAGGAAGGTGATCCTAATGTTTGGTATACTTAGTGTATAACAGTGCTTTGGTCCGCGATGCTTTATGCTAGAAACAAGCTGTAATATACCCGGGAAAGACGTGACTCCGATGCATATGGGGATATCATTGTTTTGCTTCTTTGACATTCAGAGGCTGATTTTGCTTGGAAAGTAAACTAATTATGTCACTATCAATTGATTAAGCTATTGACTTTCTGTACAATAGAAGATGTTTAAACCTAGACATCTTTTATGGAAACACTTGTGACCTTCTCTCGTTGGGTTAAGCCATGGATGAAGAGTAGCCAGCAGTTAAAGTTTAAAAAAACTTCTGTGATGATAGGCCTACTCTGTCTGGGGTGGAAAGGTAGGACTAACTTTGAAAGTACCATGCTCAGATTCCTAATGACGTCTCAGATTGAGCTATTTGCAAACAGGGACGGTTTCGTTGCAAACAAGACACACTGATTAGGCATTGGAGAAATATGGTATGATGAACACATAGGCCTATCTCTATGTGCATTCTTAGCCTGTAATATCGGTAATTTTTGTGTGGTATAAAAAAAATATTCAGCTAATATGTAAAATTACGTAGAATTAAATGAAATGTTTATAAGGCTATTGTTTCTCGAACCTGCAAATACGATGATAGAATCATGCAATGCTTTTACTATAAAGGAGATCTTTCCACCCTACTCTTGTCCACGGTGGTCTGCGAACCCACAACCTTCTGGCCCCAGCCCTGTGCGCTATCAAAGGTTCTGGTCTATCCAAGAACTGAGGGTAGGGTAAATAGTAGACATGGAAAAAGTCAAGGGGTTCGAATACTTTCTGAAGGTACTGTACATATAGGTAGGGGTAAAGTGACTGGGCAACAGGATAGATAACAGACAGTAGCAGCAGTATATGGGGTGAGTGTGAAAGTGTGAGTGGGTGGGTGTGTGTGTGTGTGTGTGTGTGTGTGTGTGTGTGTGTGTGTGTGTGTGTGTGTGTGTGTGTGTGTGTGTGTGTGTGTGCGTGTGTGTGTGTGTGATTGTGTGTGTGTGTGTGTGCGTGTGTGGCGTCAGTATGTATGTGTGCGTGTGGTATGTGTGTGTGGGTGTATGTAGTGCATCTGTTGGGGTGTCAGCGTAAGTATGTGTGAGTGTGTGGGTAGAGTCCAGTGTGTGCATAGTCAGTACAAGAGAGTTAGTTCAAAAAAGGGTAAATGCAGGTACTCTGGCTAGTCATTTGATTAGCTATTTAGCAGTCTTGATTAGCAGTCTTATGGCTTGAGGGTAGAATCTGTTCAGGGTCCTGTTGATTCCAGACTTGGTGCACTGGTACCACTTTCTGTGCGGTAGCAGAGAGAACAGTCTATGGCTTGAGTGGCTGGAGTTTTTGAGAACATTTTGGGCCTTCCTCTGACACCACCTGGTTTAGAAGTCTTGGATGGCAGGGAGCTCGGCCCCAGTGATGTACTGGGCCATTCTCTTCACCCTCTGTACCGCCTTGCAGTTGGGTACCTTTCAGTTGCCAGCAATGAAGCCAGTTATTATGCTTTCAGTGGTGCAGAGGACAAATCTTTTCAGTCTCCTGAGGGGGAAGAGGTCCTGTCGTGCCCTCTTCACAACTGTATGGGTGTGTGCGGATCATGTTAATTCCTTAATGATGTCGACACCGAGGAACTTGAAGCTCTCAACCCGCTCCACTACAGCGCCACGAAGTCGTGGGTGAACAGGAAGTACAGGAGGGGACTAAGCACAAACCCCTGCGGGGCCCCCTGGTTGATGTTCAGTGTGGCTGATGTGTTGTTGCCTACCCTCACCGCCTAAGGGGGCGGCCCGTCAGGAAGTCCAGGATCCAGTTGCAGAGGGAGGTGTTTAGTCCCAGGGTCCTGAGCTTGTTGATGAGCTTGGAGGGTACTATGGTGTTGAATGCTGTTGCCAATGAACAGCTATAGTCAATTAACAGCATTCTTACATAGGTATTTCTTTTTTCCAGGTGGGTGAGGGCAGTGTGGAGTGCAATAGAGATTGCGTCATCTGTGGATCTGTTGGGGCGGTATGTGAATTGGAGTGGGTCCAGGTTTCTGGGACCCACTCCAGCCCTTCAAAGCACGTCATGGCTATAGATGTGAGTGCTACATGGTCATTTAGGCAGGTTACCTTGGTGTTCTTGGGCACGGGGACTACGGTGGTCTGGTTGAAACAAGTTGGTATTACAGACCGAGTCAGGGAAGACACTTGCTCTGAGTTCGCGTCCTGGTATTCCGTCTGGCCCCGCGGCCTTGTGAATGTTAACCTATTTAAAGGTCTTACTCACATTGGCTACAGAGAGCGAGATCACACAGTAATTTCAAACAGCTGGTGAACTCATGCATGGTTCAGTGTTGGTTGGCTCGAATCAGGCATATAAGGCATTTAGCTCATCTTGTCTCTAACAACACAATTGGATTGTGTCTGTTATTTTTAATCAGTGTGTACATTTGTGTGTCTATTTTCTTTCCTGTGGGGAAAAAAACAAGTGAGTGTTTTAGTGTAAGTGTTTTCACCAGTATTGTATAAATGTTTAATCAATTGCATTCCATGAAGACTTCAGATATACTGACCATCAGCACATTATAGCTTGCCTACTTGTCTGAGTACTTGAGATATGTGTTAATGTAGCTAACACAAAGTGCTTTACTGCCAAGTCGTACTTAGCTTATAAAATAACATTTTATTTGTTTCTGAGCTACTGAAAGTTGCTTTCTACTTATTCAGTATGAAATCTTGTTTAGAACCCTGGTTTGATCCTGGTGACCCCTTTATTTCTCCGTATAACACCATGAGGAATGGAGTCCAGAATGAAAATAGACTGTCCATATTAAATAGTAATACACGTGTCCAGAGTACCTTGTGTATTAATGGTCTCTCCTCTGGAATACCAGGATAGATGTATTTTTCAAATGCTTCCACAATGGCAAAGTGCTTTACTGACAACTAAACAACAAAAGTCCATAGAGGCTTTGGGAATTCAATGTGATCTACTGTTTTTTACTTTACTTACACCCTCTCTCACTGTTCTTTGTTAAATATTTGATGGTGGTTGAGATCTTTTTTTTTTTTTTGACACACTGGCATATACTCTAACCTTTCATTGTCTCCTGCTGGAGAACTACAGTATATTCATGTGTCCTCTAGCATCTGACAGCTGTGGGACTCTGTGGAAAAGATACTGCAACAAAAATAGCAACATTCTGTGGTATTCTGTCTATAAAATAGATAAGGGAGCAAACTTCATTCTTCTGTAGTTTGGGACAGGTGCTCAGGGCATATATTGATGGCCCACAACCCTGTAATTTTGATATGACTTTAGGATGATATTTAAAGAAAAAAGAGAGAATCATCCTTGACATTTAAATTTAGGAAGATATGTTTGAACTACTTTACAGGATGTTAGAGTATCAAAGCTGTAGCCTGGAAAAATCCAGTCTGTTTGTACTAACATCCCATTCCTTCCCAAACCTTGTCATGCCGAAGGAGTAGAATGTAAGCACAAAACAGGTTCTGGATTTCAGGCTTTAAAGCTGCTGACTGAGCATAAATCAGAATTGGCATCCTTTCATTAATGAACACATTACATAGATGGTGTGATGGGGTTCATCCTCAAAGTAGACATAGCCGTTCTCTATTTACTATAGGTAAACATATCAATACATCTGTTTGCCTCAATCACTCTGTGAAGAAAATGACTCGATTCGGTGAAAGACACAACATCAAATCAAGCTTTATTTAAATTTCAGACATGGATGCAATGCAATGCGCTTCACAGGAAAATTACAACTGAAATATTTACTACACAACAAGCATAAGAGGATAAAAAACAAAAGAAGAAAAATAAAAACTGAAAGACTAAAAAAGCACCCTAAGGAAAAGCAATGCTAAAAATGTGTGTTTTAAGATCTCTTTTAACCACGGTTTTGCTCCCCTCAGGTTCTTTGGCAGGCTATTCCAGATGCTGGGCGCATAGTAACTAAAGGCTGCCTCTCCATGCGTCTTGGTCCTAGGCTTTGGGATAGTTAAAAGGCCAGTGCCAGAGGACCTGAGGGACCTAGAGACTTTAAAACCGGTGTAATGTGTGATCTCCATCTGGTCTTGGTCAGTACCCGTTCAGTATTACCCTGTGCTATGGGCAACAAGGTAGTAAAAAATACACAGTGGTGATAAAATAAAGCAACATCAACAATAGAGGATATGTCAACAGAAAGCCTCTTGGTAATAACCAGGTCTAGAGTATGTCTGCGGTTATGGGTGGGCCCAGTAACATGTTGGATAAAGTCCATATTGCTCAAAAGTTTTCATAAATTAAACGGCCTTGGAGTCAGTCTTTTTGTCAACATGAATATTAAAATCTCCCAACATAATTTTTTTATCATAGTTCTCAAGGACAATAGACAATAGTTCAGAGAAATCATTAAAGAAAGTGGGGCTGTGCTTTGGTGGCCTATGCAGGGCTATAGCCAGCACTGGTGGCTGACATTTAAACAGTATAGCATGATGCTCAAAAGACCCAAAGTTGCCAAATGAAATGTCCTTACAGCTGAGAGCATTAGTAAAAATAGAGGCTGTCAACCCACCCTTTTTCCATTTTCTGATAATAAATCAATAAGAGCGGCATTACAGTCTGAAGACAGCCATGTTTCAGTGAGAAACATACAATCAACTTTGTGCTCAGTAATGAGGTCATTCAAGAGAAAGGTTTTACTAGTGATTGCTCTAACATTTAAAAGTGTCATATTCAATGAGTGTAGGCCACTTGAGGTAACCAATTTAATAGCAATAGCAACCAAATTATTAATGTGACAACCACGTTTTCTAACAGTCTCCAATCTATCGAAATGGTAGGATATGACAGTTTGGGAGAGCGGGATGGGACTGCCTCAGGCAGGGGGGATGGAGGCTTTGAGCCAAGCTAGCCTGACTCTTCGCACCAGCAACAACGGATGGCGTCAGAAACCTCAGGAAGGCGGAAGATGGAACGAGACCCTTCTGTCTTGAGTCAGCAACCTGCTGAACTGTGGTGGCCATAGGGGAGGGTGCCAAATTTTTTACATTGTAGAATAATAGTGAGGACATCAAAACGACAAAATAACACAAATGGAATCATGTAGTAATCAAAAAAGTGTTAAACAAATCCAAATGTATTTTTATATTTGAGATTCTACAAATAGCCACCCTTTGCCTTGATGACAGCTTTGCACACTCTTGGCATTCTCTCAACCAGCTTCACCTAGAAGGCTTTTCAAACAGTCTTGAAGGAGTTCCCACATATGCTTAGCACTTGTTGGCTGCTTTTCCTTCACTCTGCCGTCTGACTCATCCCAAACCATCTCAATTGGGTTGAGGTCGAGGGATTGCTGAGGCCAGGTCATCTGATGCAGCACTCCATCACTCTCCTTCTTGGTAAAATAGCCCTCACACAGCCTGGATGTGTGTTGGGTCATTGTTCTGTTGAAAAACAAATATTGTCCCACTAAGCCCAAACCAGATGGGATGGCATGTTACTGAAGAATGATGTGGTAGCCATGCTGGTTAAGTGTGCCTTGAATTCTAAATAAATCACGGACAGTGTCACCAGCAAAGCACCCCCACACCATAACACCTCCTCCTCCGTGCTTTATGGTGGGAACTACACATGCGGAGATCATCCTTTCACCCACACCTCGTCTCACAAAGACACGGCGGTTGGAACCAAAAATCTCCAATTTGGACTCCAGACCAAAGGACACATTTCCACTTGTCTAATGTCCATTGCTCGTGTTTCTTGGCCCAAGCAGGTCTCTTCTTCATGTTGGTGTCCTTTAGTAGTGGTTTATTTGCAGCAATTAGACCGTGAAGGCCTGATTCACACAGTCCCCTCTGAACAGTTGATGTTGACATGTGTCTGTGACTTGAACTCTGTGAAGCATTTATTTGGCCTGCAATTTCTGAGGCTGGTAACTCTAATGAACTTATCCTCTACATCAGAGGTGACTCTGGGTCTTCCATTCCTGTGATGGTCCTCATGAGAGCCAGTTTCATCATAGCGCTTGATGGTTTTTGCGACTGCACTTGAAGAAACTTTAAAAGTTCTTCAAATGTTCCGTATTGACTTACCTTCATGTCTTAAAGTAATGATGGACTGTCATTTCTCTTTGCTTATTGGAGCTGTTCTTGCCATAATATGGACTTTGTATTTTACCAAATAGGTCTATCTTCTGTATACCTTGTCACAACACAACTGATTGGCTCAAACACATTAAGAAGGAAAGAAATTCCACAAATTAACTTTTAAAAAAGCACACCTGTTAATTGAAATGCATTCCAGGTGACTACCTCATGAAGCTGGTTGAGAGAATGCCAAGAGTGTGCAAAGCTGTAATCAAGGCAAAGGGTGGCTATTTGAAGAATCTCAAATATAAAATATATTTTGATTTGTTTAACACTTTTTTGGTTACTACATGATTCCATATGTGTTATTTCATAGTTTTGATGTTTTCACTATTATTCTATAGTGTAAAAAAAATAAAAAATAAAGAAAAACTCTTGAATGAGTAGGTGTGTGTCACGTTCGTTGAATGACGGGACAGACCAAGGCGCAGCGTGATATACGTACATGTTTATTCAACTAAATAAACACACGACAAAACAATAAACGAAACGAAACGTGAAGTCCTAAGGTAGATACAACAAACCTTAACCGGAACAAGATCCCACAACCCACTAGTGCCAATAGGCTGCCTAAGTATGCTCCCCAATCAGAGACAACGAGCGACAGCTGCCTCTGATTGGGAACCACACCGGCCAACATAGAACTACACATTCTAGAATACAAACATAGAAATCGCACAACAAAGAATATACACACCCTGACTCAACATTTAAGCGTCCCCTGAGTCAGGGCGTGACAGTACCCTCCCCCCCCAAAGGTGCGGACTCCGACCGCACAACATAATCATAACAGGGTAGGGGCCGGGTGGGCTCGGGGCGTGACAACCTCCCACTCTCCGCCTCCCTGTTGCACCCCTGGTCTGGTCTGGACCTCGGCGCGCTGCTTCCCCTCTCCTTCTTCCCACGATACGCCAGGCCCTGTCTGGACCCTGGTGTGGGAGACCCCGAACCTGGAGAGGGGCTGACGTCATGGTCTGGACTGGAGCTGCTGACCGGAGCTGGACTGGGCACCGGTGGAGCGGACTGCTCTGGCTCCGGAGTGGAGCTGCTGACCAGAGCTGAATCAGGCACCGGTGGAGCGGACTGCTCTGGCTCCGGAGTGGAGCCGCTGACCGGAGCTGGATCAGGCACCGGTGGAGCGGACTGCTCTGGCACCGGAGTGGAGCAGCTGACCAGTGCCGGACCAGGCACCGGTGGAACGGGCACGGGCCGTGCCGGACTGGAGACACGCACCACTGGCTTGGTGCGAGGAGCAGGAACAGGCCGGACCGGGCTGGCGACGCGCACCACTGTCTTGGTGCGAGGAGCAGGAACAGGCTGGGCCAGACTGGCGACGCGCACCACTGGCTTGGTGCGAGGAGCAGGAACAGGCCGGGCCGGGCTGGCGACGCGCACCACTGGATTGGTGCGAGGAGCAGGAACAGGCCGGGCCGGGCTGGCGACGCGCACCACTGGCTTGGTGCGAGGAGCAGGAACAGGCCGGGCCGAACTGTGGAGGCGGACTGGAGGTCTAGTGTGGAGTGCTGGCACAACCTGTCCTGGCTGGCTGCCCACTTTCGCACTACACGTGCGGGGTGCTGGCACAGGACGCACTGGGCTGTGCACGCGCACTGGCGATACAGTTCGTAGAACTTGCACAGGATATGCGGGACCGAGGAGGCGTACTGGAGACCAGGAGCGTTGAGCCGGCACACCCCGTCCTGGCTGGATGCCCATCTTCGCACGACACCTGCGTGGTGCAAGCACAGGACGTACAGGACTGTGCCGGTGCACTGGCGACACAGTACGTAGCTCCGCATAACACGGAGCCTGCCCAGTCATAAGCTTCCTCGCGTGAGTACGGGGAGTTGGCTCTGCTCCGACACTAGGCTCCGCCAACCACCCTGTGTGCCCCCCCCAAACATTTTCTTGGGGCTGCTTTTCGGGCTTCCTCCTCGACCGGCCTCCTCCGTGTTGCCTTTGCTCCTCTCCTGCCTGGGCATTTACCTTAGCCCATGGTCCTCTCCCGGCAAAAATCTCTTCCCATGACCACAAATTGCCCAACTGTGACATGGCTACTCTCTCCTCCTGGGCACGCTGCTTGGTCCTCGTTTGGTGGGATCTTCTGTCACGTTCGTTGAATGACGGGACAGACCAAGGCGCAGCGTGATATACGTACATGTTTACAAAACAATAAACGAAACGAAACGTGAAGTCCTAAGGTAGATACAACAAACCTTAACCGGAACAAGATCCCACAACCCACTAGTGCCAATAGGCTGCCTAAGTATGCTCCCCAATCAGAGACAATGAGCGACAGCTGCCTCTGATTGGGAACCACACCGACCAACATAGAACTACACATTCTAGAATACAAACATAGAAAACGCACAACAAAGAATATACACACCCTGACTCAACATTTAAGCGTCCCCTGAGTCAGGGCGTGACAGTACTCTCCCCCAAAGGTGCGGACTCCGACCGCACAACATAATCATAACAGGGTAGGGGCCGGGTGGGATTCCACGGCGGAGGCTCGGGCGTGACAACCTCCCACTCTCCGCCTCCCTGTTGCCCCCTGGTCTGGTCTGGACCTCGGCGCGCTGCTTCCCCTCTCCTTCCTCCCACGATACGCCAGGCCCTGTTTGGACCCTGGTGTGGGAGACCCCGAACCTGGAGAGGGGCTGACGTCATGGTCTGGACTGGAGCCGCTGACCGGAGCTGGACTGGGCACCGGTGGAGCGGACTGCTCTGGCTCCGGAGTGGAGCTGCTGACCAGAGCTGAATCAGGCATCGGTGGAGCGGACTGCTCTGGCTCCGGAGTGGAGCCGCTGACCGGAGCTGGATCAGGCACCGGTGGAGCGGACTGCTCTGGCACCGGAGTGGAGCAGCTGACCAGTGCCGGACCAGGCACCGGTGGAACGGGCACGGGCCGTGCCGGACTGGAGACGCGCACCACTGGCTTGGTGCGAGGAGCAGGAACAGGCCGGACCGGGCTGGCGACGCGCACCACTGGCTTGGTGCGAGGAGCAGGAACAGGCTGGGCCAGACTGGCGACGCGCACCACTGGCTTGGTGCGAGGAGCAGGAACAGGCCGGGCCGGGCTGGCGACGCGCACCACTGGCTTGGTGCGAGGAGCAGGAACAGGCCGGGCCGGGCTGGCGACGCGCACCACTGGCTTGGTGCGAGGAGCAGGAACAGGCCGGGCCGAACTGTGGAGGCGGACTGGAGGTCTAGTGCGGAGTGCTGGCACAACCCGTCCTGGCTGTCTGCCCACTTTCGCACTACACGTGCGGGGTGCTGGCACAGGATGCACTGGGCTGTGCACGCGCACTGGCGATACAGTTCGTAGAACTGGCACAGGATATGCGGGACCGAGGAGGCATACTGGAGACCAGGAGCGTTGAGCCGGCACACCCCGTCCTGGCTGGATGCCCATCTTCGCACGACACCTGCGTGGTGCAAGCACAGGATGTACAGGACTGTGCCGGCGCACTGGCGACACAGTACGTAGCTCCGCATAACACAGAGCCTGCCCAGTCATAAGCTTCCTCGCGTGAGTACGGGGAGTTGGCTCTGCTCCGACACTAGGCTCCGCCAACCACCCTGTGTGCCCCCCCCAAACATTTTCTTGGGGCTGCTTTTCGGGCTTCCTCCTCGACCGGCCTCCTCCGTGTTGCCTTTGCTCCTCTCCTGCCTGGGCATTTACCTTAGCCCATGGTCCTCTCCCGGCAAAAATCTCTTCCCATGACCACAAATTGCCCAACTGTGACATGGCTACTCTCTCCTCCTGGGCACGCTGCTTGGTCCTCGTTTGGTGGGATCTTCTGTCACGTTCGTTGAATGACGGGACAGACCAAGGCGCAGCGTGATATACGTACATGTTTACAAAACAATAAACGAAACGAAACGTGAAGTCCTAAGGTAGATACAACAAACCTTAACCGGAACAAGATCCCACAACCCACTAGTGCCAATAGGCTGCCTAAGTATGATCCCCAATCAGAGACAATGAGCGACAGCTGCCTCTGATTGGGAACCACACCGGCCAACATAGAACTACACATTCTAGAATACAAACATAGAAAACGCACAACAAAGAATATACACACCCTGACTCAACATTTAAGCGTCCCCTGAGTCAGGGCGTGACAGTGTGTCCAAATGTTTGACTGGTACTGTATATACAGTGAGGGGAAAAAGTATTTGATCCCCTGCTGATTTTGTACGTTTGCCCACTGACAAAGAAATGATCAGTCTATAATTTTAATGGTAGGTTTATTTGAACAGTGAGAGACAGAATAACAACAAAAAAATCCAGAAAAACGCATGTCAAAAATGTTATAAATTGATTTGCATTTTAATGAGGGAAATAAGTATTTGACCCCCTCTCAATCAGAAAGATTTCTGGCTCCCAGGTGTCTTTTATACAGGTAACGAGCTGAGATTATGAGCACACTCTTAAAGGGAGTGCTCCTAATCTCATCTTGTTACCTGTATAAAAGACACCTGTCCACAGAAGCAATCAATCAATCAGATTCCAAACTCTCCACCATGGCCAAGACCAAAGAGCTATCCAAGGATGTCAGGGACAAGATTGTAGACCTACACAAGGCTGGAATGGGCTACAAGACCATCGCCAAGCATCTTGGTGAGAAGGTGACAACAGTTGGTGTGATTATTCGCAAATGGAAGAAACACAAAATAACTGTCAATCTCCCTTGGACTGGGGCTCCATGCAAGATCTCACCTCGTGGAGTTGCAATGATCATGAGAATGGTGAGGAATCAGCCCAGAACTACACGGTAGGATCTTGTCAATGAGCTCAAGGCAGCTGGGACCATAGTCACCAAGAAAACAATTGGTAACACACTACGCCGTGAAGGACTGAAATCCTGCAGTGCCCGCAAGGTCCCCCTGCTCAAGAAAGCACATATACAGGCCCGTCTGAAGTTTGCCAATGAACATCTGAATGATTCACAGGAGAACTGGGTGAAAGTGTTGTGGTCAGATGAGACCAAAATGGAGCTCAGCTCGCCGTGTTTGGAGGAGGAGGAATGCTGTCTATGACCCCAAGAACACCATCCCCACCGTCAAACATGGAGGTGGAAACATTATGCTTTGGGGGTGTTTTTCTGCTAAGGGGACAGGACAACTTCACCGCATCAAAGGGACGATGGACGGGGCCATGTACCGTCAAATCTTGGGTGAGAACCTCCTTCCCTCAGCCAGGGCATTGAAAATGGGTCGTGGATGGGTATTCCAGCATGACAATGACCCAAAACACACAGCCAAGGCAACAAAGGAGTGGCTCGAGAAGAAGCACATTAAGGTCCTGTTGTGTCGAGAATACTATGCTGAGATGCTGTGAGAACAAGGAGATCCGCTGACACTGTACTTTGATTATAAAGGTTTATTCATATCAAAGGGTTACAGCGTTGATTTACAGATACCTGCAGGCATCTGGAGAACAGCCAACCCAAATTCTAAATATGCTATTCTGACCTCCTTTGTCTTCACCAAGTATTTATCCTATGTAATCTGATATGGGTGTTTCCCCTACAGACCAATCCCAGGAGGTCAGCTAACAGACTTCCTCTGCTTTAGGGTACTCCTATAGAACTGCTCTCCAGATGTCTCCCTGGGCCAAATCAACATTCTCTAAGCTACCATTTGCAAACATTAACAAAGTCATAAATTCCTCAGATACTACAGTCCTGGAGTGGGTTAGCCAGTCTCCAGACCTTAATCCCATAGAAAATCTGTGGAGGGAGCTGAAGGTTCGAGTTGCCGAACGTTAGCCTCGAAACCTTAATGACTTGGAGAAGATCTGCAAAGAGGAGTGGGACAAAATCCCTCCTGAGATGTGTGCAAACCTGGTGGCCAACTACAAGAAACGTCTGACCTCTGTGATTGCCAACAAGGGTTTTGCCACCAAGTTCTAAGTCATGTTTTGCAGAGGGGTCAAATACTTATTTCCCTAATTAAAATGCAAATCAATTTATAACATTTTTGACATGCGTTTTTCTGTTTTTCTTTGTTGTTATTCTGTCTCTCTCTGTTCAAATAAACCTACCATTAAAATTATAGACTGATCATGTCTTTGTCAGTGGGCAAACGTACAAAATCAGCAGGGTATCAAATACTTTTTTCCCTCACTGTACATGTAACAACAAAAGTAAAAGCTGTAAAAACAAAGTAGATGTTTGTCCTCCAAAGATATATATATATAAACAATTTGATTTGCCTGGGCTATAGCAAGGTCGGTGTACTTAGAAAGCAGTGTGAAGTGAATTCAGTGGAGGGCTTCTTTTAATCATGAGCGATGCTCTAGTTGTGTAAATGGCTGGTTGTGAAGGCCCTCATTATGTCCTCACTGTGCTGTGTTGTGCTGTCATCTCATCTCTCACATTGGAATTCTTCCCCACACTTTCACCTACATCCATGCCAGCCCTGTTTTTTTTAAATGTAGTTTTTATTGCCATTTAAATATACCCTTCAACATATTTAATATTTCCCCATCAACAGAAATCACATTACTGTAGTGTAGTGCTCAGTACCTAGTGGCTGTGACCATCCATGAGCAGTGACCCAGTCTGCCTGTACTCCTCTCTCTCTCTCTCTCTCTCTCTCTCTCTCTCTCTCTCTCTCTCTCTCTCTCTCTCTCTCTCTCTCTCTCTCTCTCTCTCTCTCTCTCTCTCTCTCTCTCTCTCTCTCTCTCTCTCTCTCTCTCTCTCTCTCTCTCTCTCTCTCTCTCTCTCTCTCATAATTGCTCTACAGATCTAAATGAGATGAAGGTTGGAGGATAGAGCTCCACTGCGGTAGCATTAGCATTCAGCTCATACAGTGCCATCCCAGCAACTTCACTGGGCTCAACTCACTAAAACCTTACAATGGCAGAAACGCCAGAACCACACCTGCTCTGCTTTGTTCCTGTTCTACCACTCAGCAGAACGTGTGTCCTGTGCTGTGTTACTTTCTTGTCAAAATCCATTGAGTCATCAGATCTGAAGGGCTGGTGCCACAGAGCAAAATGTGCCCAGCAACCTGATTTGACTAACTCAGACCAAATACTTTGCATTGTGTTTTGACCCTTAGATGAAGGGTCATATTATGCTGACACATGCCATCATTCTAGGACCCCAGTGCAATTAATGTGGGTATTACACATAATGTTTCTGTTAAGTTATCATTTCACTTGATAATGCTGACATGGCTAGATATTAACAAGGCTACAGAATGTTATGTTGGTCTTGAACTCAGTGTTGCAAGTTGATTAACTTTCACTACACTACAACAAGTGCACTACACCAACAAGTGCTCAGCACACGTGGGAACTCCTTCAAGACTGTTGGAAATGCATTCCAGGTGACTACCTCATGAAGCTGGTTGAGAGAATGCCAAGAGCGTGCAAAGCTGTCATCAAGGCAAAGGGTGGCTATATAATCTCAAATAAAAAACATATTTTCATTTCTTTAACACTTTTTTGGTTACTACATGATTCCATATGTGTTATTTCATAGTTTTGATGTCTTCACTATTATTCTACAATGTAGAAAATAGTAAAAATTAAGAAAAACCCTGGAATGAGTAGGTGTGTCCAAACTTTGACTGGTACTGTATGTATTTCCTTCCACCTTCTATACACTTTGTAGATGGTGAACATAGCCTGCATGCAGCCCTGACTCTGTTTCCCCGAGCCAATTTCCAGCTTGTTGTCTCATAGGCTACAGCCAAGACAAGCCCAAGTTGTGGGTAAACACAACAGCTCATTGTTCAGAGGTTCCCATCAGGGAGAACCCGTCTCTGCCTTATCTCCCCCTCTGACTGCACCATACCTGCACACCATTCAGTAATTAATTAAGCAACAATGGGCCCCTGCATGTTGAGCCTGTCTCTGAGGGTAGGGGATTACACCTTTGGTACAGGCCCAGATGAGATGCGAGGTCAAACCGATAGACAGAGGAGAATGAGAGCGCTCCACCCCATTCCTCATTCCAAACCGGAGGGGGTTGCTGGAGTGCTTCTTACATCTCCTGGTACACAGGATTATTCTGTACAAATTGTTTCACCTCATTGTTTTGTTTCTTCACTATGCAGCCACTGATTATTTTCTAGCTTGCGAGGGGGAAGTAAAACAAGACCATTTTAATTTTGTGTCTCTATAAAATCTGTAGAACAGCTGTGAAGGGGGTGTTTAATTTTGGGACAGATATTTGGGTACTGTGGATAGCGCCTCTGTCACGACTTCCGCTGAGGCTGCCTCCCCTCCTTATTCGGGCAGGTTTTGGCATTCGTCGTCACCGGCTTACTAACTACTGCCGATCCCATTCTCATCACTCCACTTGTCATGTCTTGTCTTGTCAATCACACACACCTAGTGCTCATTCCCCTAATTAGTATGTGTATAAGTGTTCCCTCTGTTCCCCTTGTCTTTGTGAGTGATTGTTTCATTGTGAGAGCGAGTATACTCTTCCATTTGTTATTGCCAAGGTGGAATATTTCCCTTGTGATAGTTTCGTATTGACACTTTCTGCGTTTTATTTATGTAAACGGAATAAACTCTGGACTTCGGTGTTTTACCTCCTGCGCCTGACTCCTTCATTCACACCTCATCACAGCCTCAACCTCCTGTCTCTCTACATTGATCGTTTTCTTATTATCCATACACAAAATAAACAAAATATCAACAATCCAAATGAATAAGTGTTAAGAAGTGCATAACAGGTAGAGTCCTAGATGTAATGCATCCCATTTTCAATTAAATATGACCTTATTAACTCTTGTTGTAATACCAGAGTGCACAGATTCTGCTTTCTCAAAAGGAGTGTAATTTTTGGATACTCCATCAGACTGTAGACCAGGCCACAGTACTGCTCCCTTGCACAGTGCAGAAGAGGCCTGGAGATTAGCAGGTAATAACCTGCATTAGAATAATGTGGGTCATGTCCGTTTGAGTAAACAGTAAGTTTGCAGGGCCATGTAAACATGGGCTGTGGAAATGTAATCACATGTGGGGAGTTCAGATAAGGGATTTATGGCAATACGAGTTTGGTAATCCCTTTAATTGGAACATTCTCAGCTCTCGCCTCTCACTTTCTCTCTCTGAACACCTGCCTGCACCTGACCTGATAACGTGGCTAGGGATAAGGTCAGAGAGGTTTCCCATTAGCATTGTGTGATTGAGAGGGAGTCCAGGCCAGCTGCATGGGTTTCTGGGGAGGCGTGTGTGAAGGAGGGAGGCAGAGAGAGAGAGAGAGAGAGAGAGAGAGAAAGAGAGAAAGAGAGAAAGAGAGAGAAAACAGGCAAGTGCTGGGATGGGACTCTCCGGAGGTAGGGGCCTGTTATGGAGGGATGGGGGGGTGATGGGTGACCTGTCAACTCTGTAAAATCTCTCGCTTGTGGAGAGTGTGAAACCAATAAAGCCTAGGGTTATTGTGCAAACACATGTTCTCTGGGCCCGGCCTGGGAATGACAGCAACAGACAGAGATAAATTAGAACGGACAGAACCTCTCTGTCTCCCACTGGTTTATTCAGGTGGGACGTGGTGAAAAATGGGCTTCATTATTGAAACGCCATTGTAAAGAGAGAATACTTTCAAATCCCAATGACCGTCCTCCAACAGCCTCATCGCCTATAAGAGATGTAAGTAGCAGTGGCGATTATTTTAGCATGTAAATCTTGGCGGGGCAAACAAAACTAAAAATTGGGGGATGCATAACAGAAAAAACCGCTACACAACACAACACTAAACAATACATTAATTGCACTATAACAGTGACAAACGGTGCCCACAAACTGTTAGGGCCTACATAAAGCTGTCCCAACAGCAGAGTCCCAACAGCAGTCCCAACACCTTACCACTACTTCACCTGTGTCATGACTCTCCCTGGGTGAGGATCAAAGGCCTCACATCAGCTTGGCAAATGGCTGACAACAACCAGACCCTCTTACCCACAGGGGGGTTGTGCCAGTCTTGACACCTTAATACTGCCATAAATTAGAGAGGAGTATAATCTATCTCTGGCATTCTAGTATGGTGAGAGGAATGCCTTTGTTTCAGAGACTTTTTGCCACCCAAAAACTTCAACATCCAACAATGAACATTGGGACAATATATTTCAACATCCAAACGTTGGGAATGATGAAATATGGAATATGGAAAATAAATGTATATTTTGTGATGTCATTAAAAATGGTATAAAGGTGTTATAACAAAAACATTGTGACTCGATTAGCTTTTACACTGTGTATATCAGGTTAACATCCTTTACGTTGTGTCGAAAATATCAAGGAGGAAGACAATGTTTTCGTGAAGATAGGAATGTGATTTTAGCTTTCTAACGAAATCATATTGATGATAATATTTTTGCCTTGTAACTAGCCACGCCCGAGAGAGCTCAGAAAGCGTGTCAGTATGATGGAAACACCCATCTTTACCAGAGTGCATAAAAGATTGAGATAAGAATTATCAGATCAGACTAGACAGACCTCAAGCTGCAGCTTTTGTCCATATTGGTCCCGACCCTGAAGACGACAAAGTAGCCTCCACTAACAATCAATGTTTCGGCTGAGTAGCTGTTCTAAGTACTGTATCTAAGAAGGTGAATTTAAGTGGGACCATTCTGTTACTCTCTTCAAGCCATCATCTACTACACTGCTCTCATCACCCCACAGGGGATCATCGACACGGCTGATTAGCCGTCCTCAGAAGACCACTTACAGAATGAGTGAAAGTAAACAGACAACTAAGAAGAAGGACATTGTGACCTCTTGTGGACAATCTGAGCCTTACATCTAAAAGGCCATCCGAAAGAGAAGGCCCAATCGACCCCTTCCCATGAAGGCCTGGGTCCAACAGAGATACACAACGAAGACCTCTAACACGTAAATATATGCATTGCTTTTCTTCCCAAACAGGCGGCAGTTCCGGGCAAAGTATTAGAATTACTGTGAGCATAGGTCCATGTGTATCCAAGTGTTATCTCTCTCTCTCTCTCTCTCTTTAACTCGCTATCTTTTGTAACAAGTGTCATATTGTGTTAGTCCGCTAGGGACCCGTTTTCATTGTATTACGTTTTTAATCCCTACCTATATCGTGTACGTGATTGTATCTTGTGTTATCATTTTTAATTAGTTAGGAAATAAATAATTAAATCAATTTGTGTTGTACGGAATGATCAGTAAGACCTGGGTTCATGCAGACTTAAAGAGCCTACGACTTTCAGAATGAGACTGATATGAGGTAAATGATTAATAAATGACTGTTAAAGGATAAGAGATATCTAGATATCGTTAGAGTTAATTTGGGAAACGGTAACTCGTTAAACAACTTTTCCTGTGGTGCCCCAAATTTGTAATGAGTTAATTGTTACATGATTAATTTAATCTAGTAACAATTAAACATAGTAGGTAATTATTCGATAAATAATAGTCATCACAATAATGAAAGTCACGTCACGACACCTGGCTATCAGCGGAGCCTTGTCTGGCACCGAAACAGTTCATTCAGCATCCTTTACTGCCTTTAAAAAAAACATCGCTGTTATGGCTGACTTGCTTAAACAAATGTGGTTTCTACTGACAATTGAGATGTACAAACTATGGCATAAGGGGACGATGAGCGGATAAGAGGCAATCCGTAATTTCGATTAAGACATTAATGCGCAAGCTAGGACGGACATAGTCAATATAACAATTTGTTCAGCACTTTTGAAATGTACAGCGACATAATTCAGAACATGGGCCGTTCTTACAGTATTCTCCCTGTACACCAAGTCAGAACCATAGGATAAATAAAAGGGGCATATAAGCAGACAATGAAAGCTCTTACAATATTCTATGATTACATTTCTCTAAAACAGGTTATAGGCTACATGTGCAGCACCAAGTCAGAACAGTAGGCGAAATTATGAGGGGAAAATAGACCAAATTATTGGGGTGAGGCACATGGGCTACTAACAGCTTACTACACAACATACACTTAGTATTACTTTCTTAGCTACAGTATACATATCTCCCTGGCATATTACATCATTTATGCAGCAGCATACAATACATTTTTGGACTCACCTTGTTGTGCTATGCTCACTTGAACAGGAAGGTGGCGCGGCGGTCCTTCATGGGAAAATATTGTCATCAAACTTTGTCATGAAAGTCTGGCATGCTCTGGATTAATGGCACTTTCAAGACCCAGTTGTCTTGAGCTCACTAAAGTCAGATTTCCCAGTTCGGAGTTAACAGTTGTTTTGAACGCGACAGAAATCATGCTGGATTGACAGAATGGCCAATGTTGAATGTTTATCATTTTAAAAGAGACCCTTAAACCCAGACTTGGGACAGCACAGACACACCACTGAATAGCAGGCTAGTGATTGCTTTGCAATGCTTGCAGTTAGCCACTAATTCCTTCCAAACCATTCATTGTTTAATTTGCGATTTCCAACTTGTTGTGTAATGTTTATGTCCAATGGCCGATGAGCACCGATACGTTTTATCAATAATTTCTCTTCATTATTGATCTTCATATGACAAGGATTAAAAAGCATATGCCAGTAGATTGTCGACTTGATTCATGATGATGACTGCTAGCTTGCTAGTTAAGATTTTAAAAGTATGATGTTGACATGATCAGTCCAATCAAAGCTACTGTAGATATAACGTGATTTGATGTCATTTTATTTGTGGCCAATGACCTTGAGTCTTCTTGGATGGGCACTTCTAATATAACTCTATGGCATCACCCAAGGGGCTTGAATTTTCGAGCTCTACCCTTAGATTTGGCGGTGACGTGGTGTCCCCATGAGTGACAAAACACTGAGCCAATCACGGCGCAACTACAGAACATTACCCAATCACAGCGCAACTGGAGAACATTACCAACCCCTACACGTCATATTTTCCGCTGGCTGCCCCACCACCACAGAAAGCATGGAGCTAGGCTGAAACACCTGCATTTTGGAGCTGCCTTACTCAAGAAAGCAAAAAAGAGACCATGTTTGTATGCGGCTTTATTAACTCAATGATTTTAAAATAACATGCAAAACAGGCCCCACCTGCCCTGAATGACGGGTTGTCACTGGTAAGGAGCAATGCTGCCTACATCCGCTGAGAATTAACACCTTTTTCACCCCCTCAAGAAGTGCCTTCTGTGACATTTCTCATAAAGTAATTGCCTGTATGTCAGCATCAGTCAGTTGTAGGAACCCTTGTGCAGGCTGAGCTCAATAAATCTTTAGCCACTCGCATAGGTAAGGAGAGCCATTGTGAACAGCTAATAAAATCTGAAATCTAATTCATTTCTCTGTGTGAAATGATTGATTTGACACCAAGTGGAAAGATAAATAGAGGTTTTTTTCCAGCCTGCATAACAGTAACTGCATGTGTAACAATAATATGGAGGAGGTCATCATGCAGCTAGTGATCTCATTGTGTCAATCCATTATTTTTAGTCTATTTTCATGTTTTCTTCTCACATTTTTTCCAGGTGGAATGAGAAGAAAGCTACCAACTCAGTGAACATGTCTGGTCATCTTCCTGTGAAACAGAAACAGATTGGTCAGGGGTCTGGTTTCCCCATCAGATATCCCAGTGGGGATGTTCCCTTCAATCATATAGTGCACTGCTGACATAGAGATTGTGCCATTTCTAGTGCTTTGACCATGTACTAATGGATGGTATAGACCAATACAGAGGTTGTATCTATACTTGACAGCATGTCAGTATGGAGTATTTCCATGTGGGCCCATCACCCATGCCTTCGTTGTTCAAGTTGTTTTGCTTTACCATCTACACAACCACCCAAGAACTCACCAAACTATACTGAACAAAAATCTAACTGCAACATGCAACAATTTCAATTATTTTACTGAGTTACAGTTCATATAAGGAAATCAGTCAATTGAAATAAATAAATGAGGCCCTAATCTATGGATTTCATATGACTGGGCAGGGGCGCAGGGAGGTCAATCAGAATGAGCCAATCAGAATGAGTTTTTCCCCACAAAAGGGCTTTATTACAGACAGAAAAACTCCTCAGTTTCATCAGCTGTCCGGGTGGCTGGTCTCAGACGATCCGACATATGAAGAAGCCGGATGTGGAGGTCCTGGGCTGGTGTGGTTACACTTGGTCTGCGGTTGTGAGGCCGGTTGGACGTACTGCCAAATTCTCTAAAATGACGTTGGAGATGGCTTATAGTAGAGAAATGATCATTCAATTCTCTGGCAACAGCTCTGGTGGACAATCCTGCAGTCAGCATGCCAGTTGCACGCTCCCTCAAAACTTGAGACATCTGTGGCATTGTGTTTTGTGACAAAACTGCACATTTTAGAGTAGCCTTTTATTGTCCCCAGCACAACGTGCACCTGTGTAATGACCATGCTGTTTAATTCGCTTCTTGATATGCCACACCTGTCAGGTGGATGGATTATCTTGGCAAAGGATAAATGTTCACTAACCGGGATGTAAACAGATTTGTGAACAAAATTTGAGACACATAAGCCACAAGCTTTTTGTGCGTACAGAACATTTCTGGGATCTTTTATTTCAGCTCACGAAACATGGGACCAACAGTGCATTCGGAAAGTATTCAGACCCCTTCACTTTTTCCACATTTTGTTATGTTACAGCCTTATTCTAAAATTGATTAAATTAAATGTGCTCCTCATCAATCTACACACAATACCCCATAATGACAAAGTGAAAACAGGTTTTTAGAAATTTTTGCACATTTATTACAAATTAAAAACAGAAATACCTTATTTACATAAGTATTCAGACCCTTTGCTATGAGACTCGAAATTGAGCTCAGGTGCATCCTGTTTCCATTGATCATTTACATTTACATTTAAGTCATTTAGCAGACGCTCTTATCCAGAGCGACTTACATCCTTGAGATGTTTCTACAACTTGATTGGAATCCACCTGTTGTAAATTCAATCGATTGGACATGATTTGGAAAAGCACAAACCTGTCTACAGAAGGTCCAACAGTTGACAATGCATGTAAGTGCAAAAACAAAGGCCATGAGGTCGAAGGAATTGTCCATAGAGCTCCGAGACAAGATTGTGTTGAGGCACAGATCTGGGGAAGGGTACCAAAAAATGTGTGCAGCATTGAAGGTCCCCAAGAACTCAGTGGCCTCCATCATTCTTAAATGGAAGAAGTTTGGAACCACCAAGAGTCTACCTAGAGCTGGCCGCCCGGCCAAACTGAGCAATCCGGGGAGAAGAGCCTTGGTCTGGGAGGTGACCAAAAACCTGACACTCTGACAGAGCTCCAGAGTCCCTCGGTGGAGATGGGAGAATCTTCCAGAAGGACAACCATCTCTACAGCACTCCACCAATAAAGCCTTTATGGTAGAGTGGCCAGACGGAAGCCACTACTCAGTAAAAGGCACATGACAGCCCACTTGGAGTTTGCCAAAAGGCGCCTAAAGGACACTCAGACCATGAGAAACAAGATTCTCTGGTCTGAAGAAACCAAGATTGAACTCTTTGGCCTGAATGCCAAGCCTCACGTCTGGAGGAAACCTGGCACCATCCCTACGGTGAAGCATGGTGGTGGCAGCATCATGCTGTGGGGATGTTTTTTAGCAGCAGGGACTGGGAGACTAGTCAGAATCGAGGGAAGGATGAACGGAGCAAAGTACATAGAGATCCTTGATGAAAACCTGCTCCAGAGCGCTCAGGACCTCAGACTGGGGCGAAGGTTCATCTTCCAACAGGACAACGACCCTAAGCTCACAGCCAAGACAATGCTGGTGTGGCTTCGGGACAAGTTTCTGAATGTCCTTGAGTGGCCCATCCAGCGCCCGGACTTGAACCCTATCGGATATCTCTGGAGAGACCTGAAAATAGCTGTGCAGCGACGCTCCCTATCCAACCTGACAGAGCTTGAGAAGATCTGCAGAGAAAAATGGGAGAAACTCTCCAAATACAGGTGTGACAAGCTTGTAGCATCATACCCAAGAAGACTTGAGGCTGTAATCGCTGCCAAAGGTGCTTCTACAAAGTACTGAGTAAATGGTCTGAATACTTATGTAAATGTGATATTTCAGTTCTTTCTTTTTTTATGAATTTGCAAAAATGTCTAAAAACCTGTTTTTGCTTTGTCATTATGAGGTATTCTTTGTAGATTGATGAGGGGGGAAAAAATGATTTCATCCATTTTCGAATAAGGCTGTAACGTAACAAAATGTTGAAAAAGTTAAGGGGTCTGAATACTTTACGAATGCACTGTAGAGTACACCATATATCTCTCTCATAGCCATAGTTACACTCTAGACCAGTGTTCCCCAACCCTAGTCCTCGAGTACCTCCAACAGTACACATTTTCATTGTTGCCCTGGACAAGCACACCTGATTCAACTTGTCAACTAATCATCAAGCCCTCAATGAGTTGAATGAGGTTTGTTTGTCCAGGGCTACAACTCCAGGACCAAGGTTGGGAAACACTGGACTAGACTACCATGTGGTTGTGGTTCCAACAAAAAAATAAGATAGAAAAAGACTATGATTAGAAGATTAAATTAGATGAAGCAAAACTTTCATTTAAAATTGGTTGGTTTGATATGGTATTTATGGTAGGTTCCAGGGGTAATACAGATGTAGGATCTTAATTTGAGCCAATTTCCTACAGCAGGAAAATAATCCTGCAGCAACAGGACATGTGAATTATTATGTGGATTATAATTAATGGACATTTACGAAGGGGTTGATACATGTGTCGGAAGGGAAAATCAAGTCTGACATTTCAAAGTGGAAATTACAAACTTCAGAAACCTTTTTAATCCTCATACGCTACACGTTTTGAATTCCCTCCTTTGCACGAAAGTTATCCTGCAACAGGGTGATCAAATTAACATCCAGAACAAAACACCACTACCATTAAATACACTTCAGCCCATTCACCTGTTGTGCTCCTCTTAATGATATCTTGTCCAATTTTAGCCTATTTGATTTTTAACAGTGTTATTTACAAGTTCCTTATTCACCAGCAATATTCCTCGTGTTGTACCTTCTAGGCTTCCATATTCTCCAGATATGTGGCATCAAAACATTGTCATATCACAAGCCTCATTATCCAACGTATCCCAGAGACACAGTATATTGCTGAACACAATTGGTTGTACTTGATCCTGTAGGGTTGCATTATGCATTGCCTTTCTTACCATAATGTGGGCATTGCTATTTCTCATGTAATTCTTCAGATTTGTGTGTGTGTGTGAACGTTTTCCATCTGGCACCAAATCAACCCTAATTTGAAAAGAAGGAGGAATAAGTTATGGACCTATTTTCTGCTTGGCTGTTTCAGATATGGTCTCCTTCGCGACAGAAAGTTCACACTCGCACAAATAATCCCCTTCTGAATAGGATAATGAGATGTAAAGTAATTTTTGTCCACTGTTAAAATCACCACTTTCTGCGGAACCACTGAGATTTGGGGATTAGAATACGTTCTTTTCATTTTGCTCACAATTATATTTTCCTTTTCTAGTACCTTCTTCTTCTTTGCAATATGTGCCAGTGCCAGCAGTGCCAGCCAGAGTAGGCATTTGGTGGTAGAATGGCAGTCTGCCAGCCATGTAACCTTTGCCTTTGTCCTTCCACAAGTTGCTCATGATTTACTTGCAGTACGATTTAGTATCTCCACAGCATTGGACAGAGTTGCAGCCAATTTAAACAGTAGTGACATTTAAGAGGTGACATTTAAGCCCACACTGCCGTATAGAGCCTTACAGCCATACTTTCCTGTAATGGTGTATCCATGTTTCTAGAATACAGTATCTCTATGAGACCTGGTGGAAGTACTATGTAACACTATGTACAACTGTGTCCCTACATTCTACCTGTGCAACTGCCATGTAAATACATCAGTAGGAACCACTTATTGTAAAATGTAGACTGCAGTCAGTGCACGGTGGAAGCAGTGTTCGAGACATCTCAATATTCTTCTAATAGAGGACTGCTTCTATATTCTGACTGAACTGACCAATCAATATTCCTGTGCCATCAAGGCTGATCTCCTCTCTCTCTCTCTCTCTCTCTCTCTCTCTCTCTCTCTCTCTCTCTCTCTCTCTCTCTCTCTCTCTCTCTCTCTCTCTCTCTCTCTCTCTCTCTCTCTCTCTCTCTCTCTCTCTCTCTCTCTCTCTCTCTCTCTCTCTCACTACAGTGCCTTCCAAAAGTATTGAAAAGTGTTTCAAATAATTCTAAAAAATTAATAACGGAAAAGTGTTGTGTGCATATGTATTCACCCCCTTTGCTATGAAGCCCCTAAATAGGATCTGGTGCAACCAATTACCTTCAGAAGTCACATAATTTGTTAAATAAAGTCCACCTGTGTGCAATCTAAGTGTCACATGATCTCAGTACATATACACCTGCTCTGAAAGGCCCCAGAGTCTGCAACACCACTAAGCAAGGGGCACCACCAAGCAAACAGCACCATGAAGACCAAGGAGCTCTCCAAACAGGTCAGGGACAAAGTTGTGGAGAAGTACAGATCAGGGTTAAGTTATAAAAAAATATCCGCAACTTTGAACATCCCACGGAGCACCATTAAATCCATTATAAAAAAATGGAAAGAATATGGCACCACAACAAACCTGCCAAGAGAGGGCCGCCCACCAAAACTCACGGACCAGTCAAGGAGGGCATTAATCAGAGAGGCAACAGAGAGATAAAAGATAACCCTGAAGGAGCTGCAAAGATCCACAGCGGAGATTGGAGTATCTGTCCATAGGACCACTTTAAGCCGTACACTCCACAGAGCTGGGCTTTATGGAAGAGTGGCCAGAAAAAAGCCATTACTTAAAGAAATAAATAAGCAAACACGTTTGGTGTTCGCCAAAAGGCATGTGGGAGACTCCCCAAACATATGGAAGAAGGTACTCTAAAATTGAGCTTTTTGGCCATCAAGGAAAATGCTATGTCTGGCGCATACCCAACACCTCTCATGACCCTGAGAATACCATTCCCACAGTGAAGCATGGTGGTGGTAGCATCATGCTATGGGGATGTTTTTAATCGGCAGGGACAGGGAAACTGTTCAGAATTGAAGGAATGATGGATGGCGCTAAATACAGGGAAATTCTTGAGGGAAACCTGTTTCAGTCTTCAAGAGGTTTGAGACTGGGACAGAGGTTCACCTTCCAGCAGGACAATGACCCTAAGCATACTGCTAAAGCAACACTCGAGTGGTTTAAGGGGAAACATTTAAATGTCTTGGAATGGCCTAGTCAAAGCCCAGACCTCAATCCAATTGAGAATCTGTGGTATGACGGAACCCATCCAACTTGAAGGAGCTGGAGCAGTTTTGCCTTGAAGAATGGGCAAAAATCCCAGTGGCTAGATGTGCCAAGCTTATAGAGACATACCCCAAGAGACTTGCAGCTGTAATTGCTGCCAAAGGTGGCTCTACAAAGTATTGACTTTGGGGGGGTGAATAGTTATGCACGCTCAAGTTCTGTTTTTTTGTCTTATTTCTTGTTTGTTTCACAAAAAAAAATATTTTACATCTTCAAAGTGGTAGGCATGTTGTGTAAATCAAATGATACAAACCCCCCAAAAATCATTTTTAATTCCAGGTTGTAAGGCAACAAAATAGGAAAAATTACAAGGGGGGTGAATACTTTCGCAAGCCAATGTACATCCCTCTTTTTACCTCTTTCTCCTCAAATATACATACATAGCTCATAGGTCAATTTCAGTGCAGAATCCCTATAGAAGCCTTTACATTGAATTGACACACAGAAAATATGCACAAAAGGTCAAATTCAGTGCAGAATCACTATGTCACATAATGTTAACATTTCTATATTCTCATACCCAAAATTCCTACTATTTAGGACACAATGGGTATTCGGACACAGCCACACACACAGAGAATGCATATGGATGAAAGAACATTTTAAAATTTTTGTTTTTATATTACAAGCTTGTGTTGTACCATCAAGGCTTCCATATTCTCCAGAGATGTGGCACGCACAGAGAATGCAGAAGAAATCAAATTCAGTCCAGAATCATATTGTAACCTCTACACATTGAATGGAGTGTTTTTGTGTGAATACATTGTACAGTCATTGCATGGTCCAAGCCTGTGATTAAGTCTCTGCACTGCACGAGAAAGCGTTTCATTTTACAGTGAATCAATAGAGGTCCCTGTTTTCTTCTCTTCCAGTGATTTTACGGTGGATTTACTTTGATTCCTGCAGACAGTTATGTTGAGTAATTAGCTAAATCAACACAGTTTTATTTATTTATCACTTTTTAAAGGGGCAATCAGCAGTTACTACATACATTTTTGGACGTATAAATTAATATGTTGTCACGCCCTGATCGAGATAACTCTTGTTGGTTGGGTCAGGGTGTGAGGGTCATTTGAGATCTATGTTATTAGATTCTATGTTTGAGATCTAGTTTGTTATTTCTATGTTTGGCCGGGTGTGATTCCCAATCAGAGGCAGCTGTCGCTCGTTGTCTCTGATTGGGCATCATACTTAGTAGCCTGGTTGCCTACCTTAGTTGTGGGATCTTGACTTGTGTTTAGCTTGTTGTGTTGGAGCCACTGTTGGAGCTTCACGCTTCGTTGTTTTTGTTGTTTTGTCGAGTGTTTATCAGTTCTAATAAACATGTACGCATACCTCGCTGCACCTTGGTCTGACCCGTCTCTCAACGATCGTGACATATGTAACCATTGATTCTTATAAACGCCTCATGAGCTTAGTTCAACTGTCATACCCCATCAGAACCCAAAATACTATATAAGCTTGTTTTTTACTCCAATGTTTGTAAACAAAGTACATGTAAACAAACACTACATAGCCTCAAAACATGGTTAGAACTATATTTTTGACATCATGGATGGTCAGCTCTGTCGATGAATTTGAGAGTGGTATACTGCTTTGTTATTGTTTCTATTGCTTATTGCCGCTTTAAAGAAAAAGCTGAGTAATACTCCTACAGCACATAATGGTCATATACAGTGAGGTCCAAAAGTCTTTGGACAGTGACACATTTTCTAATGTATTGTCTCTGTACTCCAGCACTTTGGATTTGAAATGATACAATGACTATAAGGTTAAAGTGCAGACTGTCAGCTTTAATTTGTGGGTACTTTCATCCATATCGAATGAACAGTTTAGAAATACAGGACTTTTTGTACATAGTCCCCCCATTTTAGGGAACCAAAAGTATTTGGACAAATTCACTTACAATGCCTTCAGAAAGTATTCATACCCCTTGAATTATTCCACATTATGTTGTGTTCAAAATAGATTAAATATTTTTCACACATCTACACACAATAGCCCATAATGACCAAGTGAAAGCTTGTTTCAAAAAAAATTAATACAGAAATATATTTTTCACATAAATATTCACACCCCTGAGTCAATACTTTGTAAAAGCACCCTTGGCAGTGATTACAGCTATGAGTCTTTCTGGGTAAGTCTCACCTCAATTGTGCATCATTTTACCATTATTATTTTCAAAATTCTTCAAGCTCCGTCAAATTCATTGTTGATCCTTGCTAGACAACCATTTTTAGGTATTTCCATGGATTTTCAAGTAGATTTAAGTAAAAACTGTATCTCGGCCACTAAGGAACATTTACTGTCTTTTTGGTAAGCAACTACATTGTAGATTTGGCCTTGAGTTTTAGGTTATTGTCCTGCTGAAAGACGAATTCATCTCCCAGTGTCTGGTGGAAAGCAGACTGAACCAGGTTTTCCTCTAGGACTTTGCCTGTGCTTATCTCCATAACATTTAATTTTTATCCTGAAAAACTCCACGGTCCTTAACTATTACAAGCATACCCATAACATGATGCAGCCATCACTATGCTTGAAAATATGGAGAGTGGTACTTAGTAATGTGTTGTATTGGATTTGCCCCAAACATAACACTTTGTATTCAGGACAAAAAGTTATTTTTTTTGCAGTATTACTTTAGTGTCTTGTTGCAAACAGGATGTTTGTTTTGGAATATTTGTATTCTGTACAGGCTTCCTTATTTTCACTCTGTCAATTATGTTAGTAATTGTGGAGTAACTACAATGTTGATGATCCATCCTCAGTTTTCTGCTAGCACAGCCATTTGTTTTAAAGTCACCATTGGCCTCATGGTGAAATCCCTGAGCAGTTTCCTTCCTCTCCGGCAACTGAGTTAGGAAGGACGCTTGTATCTTTGTAGTGACTGGGTTTATTGATATACCATATAAAGTGTAATTAGTAACTTCACCATGCTCAAAGGGGTATTCAATGTCTTTTTTTCTCCTTGTTTTTTACCCATCTACCATTAGGTGCCCATCTTTGCAAGGCATTGGAAAACATCTTTGGTCTTTGTGGTTGAATCTGTTTTTGAAATACACTGCTCGACTCATGGACCTTAGAGATAATTCTATGTGTTGTACAAAGATGAGGTAATCATTCAAAAAAAGTCCATGCAACTTATTAAGCAATTATTTTCTTCTGAACTTATTCTGAACAAAGGGGTTGAATGCTTATTGACTCAAGACATTTCAGCTTTTCATTTTTTATTAACCTCTACGGGATCGGTGTCCCGTATACGGGACGGTTGAGCTAACGTGCACTAATGTGATTAACATGACTGTTGTAAGTAACAGCAAACTTTCCAGGACATAGACATGTCTTATATGGGCAGAAAGCTTAAATTCTTGTTAATCTAACTGCACTGTCCAATTTACAGTAGATACAGTGAGGGAAAAAAGTATTTGATCCCCTGCTGATTTTGAATGTTTGCCCACAGACAAAGAAATGATCAATCTATAATGTTAATGGTAGGTTTATTTGAACAGTGAGAGACAGAATAACAACAAAAAATTCCAGAAATATATAAATAGATTTTTCATTTTAATGAGGGAAATAAATATTTGACCCCCTCTCAATCAGAAAGATTTCTGGCTCCCAGGTGTCTTTTATACAGGTAACGAGCTGAGATTAGGAGCACACTCTTAAAGGGAGTGCTCCTAATCTCATCTTGTTACCTGTATAAAAGACACCTGTCCACAGAAGCAATCAATCAATCAGATTCCAAACTCTCCACCATGACCAAGACCAAAGAGCTCTCCAAGGATGTCAGGGACAATATTGTAGACCTACACAAGGCTGGAATGGGCTACATGACCATCGCCAAGCAGCTTGGTGAGAAGGTGACAACAGTTGTTGCGATTATTCGCAAATGGAAGTAACACAAAATAACTGTCAATCTCCCTCGGCCTGGAGCTCCATGCTAGATCTCACCTCGTGGAGTTGCAATGATCATGAGAATGGTGAGGAATCAGCCCAGAACTACACGGGAGGATCTTGTCAATGATCTCAAGGCAGCTGGGACCATAGTCACCAAGAAAACAATTGGTAACACACTACGCAGTGAAGAACTGAAATCCTGCATCGCCCCCGCAAGGTCCCCCTGCTCAAGAAAGCACATATACAGGCCCATCTGAAGTTTGCCAATGAACATCTGAATGATTCAGAGGAGAACTGGGTGAAAGTGTTGTGGTCAGATGAGACCAAAATCGAGCTCTTTGGCATCAACTCAACTCACCGTGTTTGGAGGAAGAGGAATGCTGCCTATGACCCCAAGAACACCATACCCACCGTCAAACATAGAGGTGGAAACATTATGCTTTGGGGGTGTTTTTCTGCTAAGGGGACAGGACAACTTCACCGCATCAAAGCCCCGATTGACGGGGCCATGTACTGTCAAATCTTGGGTGAGAACCTCCTTCCCTCAGCCAGGGCATTGAAACTGGGTCGTGGATGGATATTCCAGCATGACAATGACCCAAAACACATGACTAAGGCAACAAAGGAGTGGCTCAAGAAGAAGCACATTAAGGTCCTGGAGTGGCCTAGCCAGTCTCCAGACCTTAATCCCATAGAAAATCTGTGGAGGGAGCTGAAGGTTCGAGTTGCCAAACGTCAGCCTCAAAACCTTAATGACTTGGAGAAGATCTGCAAAGAGGAGTGGGACAAAATCCGTCCTGAGATGTGTGCAAACCTGGTGGCCAACTACAAGAAACGTCTGACCTCTGTGATTGCCAACAAGGGTTTTGCCACCAAGTACTAAGTCATGTTTTGCAGAGGGGTCAAATACTTATTTCCCTAATTAAAATGCAAATCAATTGATAACATTTTTTACATGTGTTTTTTGGATTTTTTTGTTGTTATTCTGTCTCTCACTGTTCAAATAAACCTACCATTAAAATTATAGACTGATCATGTCTTTGTCAGTGGGCAAACGTACAAAATCATCAAATACTTATTTCCCTCACTGTATTACATTTACATTTAAGTCATTTAGCAGACACTCTTATCCAGAGCGACTTACAAATTGGTGCATTCAACTTAAGATAGCCAGTGGGACAACCACCTTATTTTTTATTTGTTTTAATGGGGGGGGATTACTGTTATACTATTCCAGGTATTCCTGGGTTTCAAGTGTCTCCGGAAGATGGTCAGTGACTCCGCTGTCCTGGCGACGTGGGGGAGCTTGTTCCACCATTGGGGTGCCAGAGCAGTGAATAGCTTTGACTGGGCTGAGCGGGAACTGTGCTTCCATAGAGGTAGGGGGGCTAGCAGGCCAGAGGTGGATGAACGTAGTGCCCTCGTTTGGGTGTAGGGTCTGATCAGAGCCTGAAGGTAAGGAGGTGCCGTTCCCCTCACAGCTCCGTAGGCAAGCACCATGGTTTTGTAGTAGATGTGAGCTTCAACTGGAAGCCAGTGGAGTGTGCGGAGGAACGGGGTGACATGAGAGAATGTGGGAAGGTTGAACACCAGACGGGCTGCAGCGTTCTGGATAAAATATAGGGGTTTAATGGCACAGGCAGGGAGCCCAGCCAACAGAGAGTTGCAGTAATCCAGATGCGAGATGACAAGTGCCTGGATTAGGACCTGTGCCGCTTTCTGTGTAAGGTAGGGTCGTACTCTGCGAATGTTGTAGAGCATGAACCTACAGGATCAGGTCACCGCTTTGATGTTAGCAGAGAATGACAGGGTGTTGTGCAGGGTCACGCCAAGGTTCTTTGCACTCTGGGAGGAGGACACAACGGAGTTGTCAACCGTGATGGCGAGATCATGGAGCGGGCAGTCCTTCCCTGGGAGGAAGAGCAGCTCTGTCTTGCCGAGGTTCAGCTTGAGGTGGTGATCAGTCATCCACACTGATATGTCTGCCAGACATGCAGAGATGCAATTCGCCACCTGGTTATCAAAGATGTTTACAATTTTAAAACGTAATCCTCCAGAGAAGACAGAACAAATATTACAACAAGTAACTCAAGTATATTGATTGATACAAAAATTATTATTTAACACTAAAACATATACAGTGCATTTGCCGGGCTCCCGAGTGGCACAGCGGTCTAAGGCACTGCATCTCAGTGCTTGAGGCGTCACTACAGACTCCCTGGTTCGATTCCAGGCTGTATCACAACAGGCCATGATTGGGAGTCCCATAGGGCGGCGCACAATTGGCCCAGCGTCGTCCGGGTTTGGCTGGTGTACGCCGTCATTGAAAATAAGAATTTGTTCTTTACTTTTTTTATTTAACTAGGCAAGTCAGTTATCAGACCCCTTGACTTTTTCCACATTTTGTTACGTTACAGCCTTAATCTAAAAGGGATTTTTTTTAAATCCTCATCAATCTACACACAATAAAACAGGTTTTTATAAATGATTGCTAATGTTTAAAAATAACATGTTTTTAAATGGAAATATCACATTTACATAAGTATTCAGACCCTTTACTCAGTACTTTGTAGAAGCACCTTTGGCAGTGATTACAGACTCGAGTCTTCTTGGGTATGACGCTATAAGCTTGTCACACCTGTATTTGGGGAGTTTCTCCCATTCTTCTCTGCAGATCCTCTCAAGCTCTGTCAGGTTGGATGGGGAGCGTCGCTGCACAGCCATCGATTGGGTTCAAGTCCAGGTTCTGGCTCCACTCAAGGACATTCAGAGACTTGTCCCGAAGCCACTCCTGCGTTGTCTTGGCTGTGTGCTTAGGGTCATTGTCCTGTTGGAAGGTGAACCTTCGCCCCAGTCTGAGGTCCTGAGTGCTCTGGAGCAGGGTTTCATCAATGATCTCTCTGTACTTTGCTCCGTTCATCTTTCCCTCAATTCTGACTAGTCTCCCAGTCCCTGCTGCTGAACAACATTCCCACAGCATGATGCTGCCATCACCATGCTTCATCGTAGGGATGGTGCCAGGTTTCCTCCAGACGTGACACTTGGCATTCAGGACAAAGAGTTCAATCTTGGTTTCATCAGACCAGAGAATCTTGTTTCTCATGGTCTGAGAGTCATTAGGTGCCTTTTGGCAAACTCCAAGTGGGCTGTCATGTGCCTTTTACTGAGGAGTGGCTTCCGTCTGGCCACTCTACCATAAAGGCCTGATAGGTGGAGTGCTGTAGAGATGGTTGTCCTTCTGGAAGGGTCTCCCATTTCCACAGAGGAACTCTGGAGCTCCGTCAGAGTGACCATTGGGTTCTTGGTCACCTACCTAACCAAGGCTCTTCTTCCCGATTGCTCACTTTGGCCAGGCGGCCAGCTCTAGGAAGAATATTGGTGGTTCCAAACTTCTTCCATTTAAGAATGATGGAGGCCACTGTGTTCTTAGGGACCTTCAATGCTGCAGAAATGTTTTGGTAGCCTTCCCAAGATCTGTGCCTCGACACAAACCTGTCTCGGAGCTCTACGGACAATGACTTCGACCTCATTGCTTGGTTTTTGCTCTGACATGCACTGTCAACTGTGGGAACTTGTATAGACCGGTGTGTGCCTTTCGAAATCATGTATAATCAATTGAATTTACCACAGGTGGACTTCAATCAAGTTGCAGAAACATCTCAAGGCTGATCGACGGAAACCGGACGCACCTGAGGTCAATTCTGAGTCTCATATTAAAGGGTCTGAATACTTATGTAAATAAGGTATTTCAGTTTTTCACTTTCTCATTATAGGGTATAGTGTATAGATTGATGAGGAAAAAAATATATTTAATCAATTTTAGAATAAGGCTGTAATGTAACAAAATGTGGAAAAAGTCAAGCGGTCTGAATATTTTCTGAATGCACTGTATATATATTATATTTATTAATGATATTATGAACAGGAATGGTGGAGTTATGTCCGACATGCAGCTATCTAAAATATATGGGAATGTTTGCTAAATCCAAAGTTACAAACAACTGATTGCAGCATTACTGCAAAAATAGATGAGGCAAGTGGAAAGGGGAGAAAGTATGGAACTTGTCTGCCATATATTAAAGACCAAAATCTGAAAAGGAGTGGCATAAATAGACAAATATACCAGTTTCATTTGAAGACAGTCTTGACAGCTGCACCATACAGGTTGCAAAATAGCTGGGAAGAGATTTTCGATGTACCGATTCCATGGCACATAGTGAATGAACTGACACACAAAACAACATAATGTTATATACAGTACCAGTCAAAAGTTTGGACACACCTACTCATTCAAGGGTTTTTATTTTATTCTTTACTCTTTTCTACATTGTAGAATAATAGTGAAGACATCAAAGCTATGAAATAACACATGTGGAATCAAAAAAAATTATATTTGAGATTCTTCAAATAGCCACCCTTTGCCTTGATGACAGCTTTGCACATTCTTGGCATTCTCTCAACCAGCTTCATGAAGAATGCTTTTCCAACAGTCTTGAAGGAGTTCCCATATATACTGAGCACTTGTTGGCTGCTTTTCCTTCACTCTGCGGTCCAATTCATCCCAAACCATCTCAATTGGGTTGAGGTTGGGTGATTGTGGAGGCCAAGTCATCTGATGCAGCACTCCATCACTCTCCTTATTGGTAAAATAGCCCTTACACAGCCTGGAGGTGTGTTTTGGGTCATTGTCCTGTTGAAGAACAAATGACAGTCACACTAAGCGCAAACCAGATGGGATGGCGTATCGCTGCAGAATGCTGTGGTAGCCATGCTGGTTATGTGTGCCTTGAATTCAAAATAAATCACCAACAGTGTCACCAGCAAAGCACCCCCACAACATCACACCTCCTCCATGCTTCACGGTGGAACCACACATGCGGAGATCATCCGTTCACCTACTCTGCATCTCACAAACACGCAGCCTCCTCTGAACAGCTGATGTTGAGATGTGTCTGTTACTTTAACTCTGTGAATCATTTATTCGGGCTGCAATCTGAGGTGCAGTTAACTCTAATAAATGTATCCTCTGCAGCAGAGGTAACTTTGGGTCTTCCTTTCCTGTGGCGGTCCTCATGAGAGCCAGTTTCATCATAGCGCTTGATGGTTTTTGGGACTGAATTGAATAAACTTTCAAAGTTCTTGAAATTTTCCGGATTGACTGACCTTCATGTCTTACAGTAATGATGGACTGTCATTTCTCTTTGCATATTTTAACTGTTCTTGCCATAATATGGACTTGGTCGTTTACCAAATAGGGCTATCTTCTGTATACCACCCCTACCTTGTCACAACACAACTGATTGGTTCAAACACATTAAGAAGGAAAGAAGTTCCACAAATTAACTTTTAACAAGGTACACCTGTTCATTGAAATTTATTCCATGTGACTACCTCATAATGCTGGTTGAGAGAATGCCAAGAGTGTGCAAAGCTGTCATCAAGGCAAAGGGTGGCTACTTTGAAGAATCTCAAATATAAAATATATTTTGATTTGTTTAACACTTTTTTGGTTACTACATGATTCCATATGTGTTGTTTCATAGTTTAGATGTCTTCACTATTATTCTACAATGTAGAAAATAGTAAAAATAAATAGAAAACCCTTGAATGAGTAGGTGTATCCAAACTTTTGACTGGTACTGTATATGGGGCATACAACAATCTCAGCTCTGCAGATTTTGCTGCGAAGAGACAGAATCATTAGATAATTTATTCTGGTATTGCCCCCATGTAGCTTTATTCTTGTTACAGGTTCAGGAATTTGTGTCAAGATCTGCAAAGCTGCTGGGTTTTTAACACTCAACAGTTTCCCATGTGTATACAGAATGGTCCACCACCCAAATGACATCCAGCCAACTTGACACAACTGTGGGAAGCATTGGAGTCAATAGTAGGAAGGTGTTCCTAATGTTTTGTACACTCAGTGTATATGTAACAAAAAAAGCTGTAAAAACATTTTTTTTTAATAAAGTTACTTTTGTCCTCCGAAGGTGGTGGATTGGCCAATAAAAATATATTAAAAAAATTACTTAATAATGCAATGACTGGAGCTCAAGCTTGAGACTCTACAACCTTGTTGGATAAATTTACAGTTTGTTTTGGTTCGGTTCAGATTATTTTGTGCCCAATAGAAATTATTGGTAAATAATGTGTTGTGTCATTTTGGATTCACTTTTATTTTATTGTAAATATGAATAGAATATGTTTTTGAAGACTTCTACATTCATATGGATGCTACCATAATTCCAGATAATCCTGACTGAATCATGACTAATGATGAGTGAGAAAGTTGCAGAAGCACATAGATAATTTATTAATGATTATCCGTAATCATGGTAGGATCCACATTAATGTAGAAGTGTTTACAAACATATTCTATTCTTATTTATAATAAAAGTGACTCCAAAGTGACACAATACATTATTTACCATTCATTTTTACTTTAACACTCATATAGGTGAATTTGTCCAAATACTTTTGGTTCCCTAAACTGGGGGGACTAAAATGTGCTGTAATTTCTACATGGATATGGATAAAAATAAAAAGAACCCCAAAATGTAGCTGACAGTCTGCACTTTAACCTCATAGTATCATTTCAAATCCAAAGTGCTGTAGTACAGAGCCAAAACAACAAAAACATTGTCACTGTCCAAATACATTTGGAACTCACTGTACATGCACAGTCAGCGTATGACAAGGTCCTTTGTGAGGAGAAAGCAGAAGACATAATCCATGCTCAACTTCATCCTTTTATCTTTCTGACTGGTTTTATGCTGGGTAGCAAATCTGGTTAAATGTTATTTCACCGCTAAACAAACATTTATGTGAACATAAATAAGCAGAACTGTAATCTGTGGAAGAAACTGTTCTACCAGATTGACTAGACATATGACAAAGTTTGACCGTTCAAAGGCAGTGCAGTACAGTATCGCCATAAAACAGTGTTGTTTGCTGTGCTGTACTGTAGTGTAGTAGGCTATTCCCTCTCCCTCAGCTAGTGTACCATAGTCAGTGCACATTAATCTGTCTGAAGGCCTGGACCTTCTCATGCACACACTCATTTCAGCACAGGAACAGGACTGGCAGGAAGTGTGTGTGTGTGTGTGTGTGCATGTGTGCATGTGTGTGTGTGTGTGTGCACGCACATGTGTGTGTCATCCCCGCCACAGGAACAGGACTGGGAGGAAGCTCCTAATCCACACAAACTCTGCTTCGCATCACACACATGCGACACATCTGTCAGTCCTCGTCAACATGGAGCATAAACAAGAGCCCGCTATGGGATCTCGTGTGTGGCACAACTTGAATTTGAGGATGTGGTGCAAATGGTGGCGGTGATGTTGTGTTGGAGAGATGGCAGTGTTTTGGTATAGGAGTCGGGTTTCACAAACAAACAACTCTTCAAACTAAAGTCCAAAGAGATGTGAAACAATAGGACATTTAAATAATTTATCCATAGTTTGATTGTTACACAGTTTTCACAGCGTATGTTTATACTGTACTGTTGGCTATATACATTGCCGAAATGTATGCCATATAAGTTTGTATATTATTTTATAAGTACCAAGTTAAAATATTTGGGTAATAAGCCCTGCCTTGCATCTAAACAAATTAATTCACTGAGCAGAATGATTTGGAGGTTCTGCTAAGTGAACATCTCTGCTTGCCACAGGCAATGTTCTCCAAAAGTTGTTCCCCAAAGCTTTGTTTTTAATTGACAGTGAAAGTTTGATCTGATCGCACAAAAAGCTTCTATGGAAGCTGGTAGGGTGAAATGACAATGTGGTGTGTTTGTGTGTGTGTGTCACAACTCTGTGAAAAGGGGAAAGGTGTGAAGATGGGTGATATATGGTGACAATGGCCTGCCAGACCCTTATCTGAGACAGTGTCCAAGTGTTCAAATCAGTTGGTGAAGTGTAACTATATCTAAAGCAGCTCAGACTTTAGCAGCTCAGATTAAAGCTCTCACAGCAGAATGCCACCTCCTAAAATGTTAGATCTGCCACTCATGGTTACCACCCACAACACTAGACATTATAAAATAATACTCACATTAGGTGTTCCCACAAATTTGAATGAAACATCACCACACATTATGCAATATTTATATTTAAATGCAATGTGGTCTTATAAATCATGGATTCAAAAAAAAAAATCACTCTTAGTTTGACTGTGGGTGGGTGGTCTTAGCACAGCTCTTCAGTGAAATATCGAAGCACCACCACAACGCGTAATATTTTTTTTTGCTAACACTGCAGCAATAGCGAACTCCTTCCTCCGCTACTCTTTCATCCGGGTGAGGCTACAATAGGTTGAGTTTCCCTGGAAGCTCTGGGGAAGCTGTGAAGCCAGCTGTAGAGTATTGCGTGGTTGTGTTTATGAGTAAGTTATATGTGAATAAGAATGTGAAACACAGTTGTGTACAGTATGTTAACTATTGCCTGATTGTGTTCATGAGTCTGTTATTAAATGTGTATGTTTGCTGCTTCTCATTAAATCATGTATGGCTACAAATATTGTATATAAATTATTTCATTAGGGCAGAATGTTGTATTTAAATACATTTGTTGTATGGTTATATAAAGGCTGATGGCTAAAAACAGCCAATATCTAGTTTATACAATGTATTTTGCTCAAAAATATATTAATCAGGTGAAGCCGAAAGAAATTTCTATGCCTGTGATTATGTGTAGGTATTTCAACACAACAGGACCCTGCGAGGCAGGATTCAGAAGCACCAGCTGTTAGCCCTGCCGGAGACATCAGGGAGTGTTTGTCACCCAACTGCGAGATGACAACGCGTCGGTCCGCCAAGTGAAACAGAAGCGCGTCAGCAGTATTTCACATCAACTCTCTTCCATCATGCATTATCATAATATACCGGTTTTAGGGAGGATTATAAAAATGTTTATGGCCTTGGTTGTATAATTTGATGTGTATTGTGCAAACAGTCCTGTTTTTATTATTGAAAGCTGATTGCTGATCTAGGTAATTTGTAAAAAGCAACATGCATTAAGTAATTATGGAGGGTTCATTAAATAAATGAAAGGTTTGAGATTTGTGGTAATTGACCCAAAAATGATGATAGGTGAGAGACCGCAAAGAGACCACATTATTTTAGTTTGAGTGAGGGCTGCAGTTGTTTGGCTGCATGTGCTGCTGCTCATACATTGACATTTCTATAATGTTTTTGTATGGTTGCATCCCACTGCACAGTTACAGTATGTCACAATTGGACTTGTTTGATTTTGACTAATTTTCACTTCAGTGTGGTCAATGTCTTGTAAACGGAATTCTTTGTACACTGAAGGGCCAGTGATTGTTTTAAAACACATTTAGGTTTCAGGTTAAACAATTTGCAGGTTTGTGTATTTATGTTTGAGCTCATGCCTTAAGCCGAACGTCCCATAGCAATCTGGACACAATTTATGTTGATTGCATCTCGGTTGCTCCTTGTGTCAGAATACATAAGTATTCAGACCCTTTACTCAGTACTTTGTAGAAGCACCTTTGGCAGTGATTACAGACTCGAGTCTTCTTGGGTATGACGCTATAAGCTTGTCACACCTGTATTTGGGGAGTTTCTCCCATTCTTCTCTGCAGATCCTCTCAAGCTCTGTCAGGTTGGATGGGGAGCGTCGCTGCACAGCCATCGATTGGGTTCAAGTCCAGGTTCTGGCTCCACTCAAGGACATTCAGAGACTTGTCCCGAAGCCACTGCTGCGTTGTCTTGGCTGTGTGCTTAGGGTCATTGTCCTGTTGGAATGTGAACCTTCGCTCCAGCCTGAGGACCTGAGCGCTCTGGAGCAGGCTTTCACTAAGGATCTCTCTGTACTTTGCTCCGTTCATCTTTCCCTCGATCCTGACTTGTCTCCCAGTCCCTACCGCTGAAAAACATCCCCACAGCATGATAATGCCACCACCATGCTTCACCGTAGGGATGGTGACAGGTTTCCTCCAGACATGATGCTTGGCATTCAGGACAAAGAGTTCAATCTTGGTTTCTTCAGAACAGAGAATATTGTTTCTCATGGTCTGAGAGTCCATTAGGTACCTTTTGGGAAACTCCAAGTGGGCTGTCATGTGCCTTTTACTGAGGAGTGGATTCCGTCTGGCCCTTCTACCATAAAAACCTGATTGGTGGAGTGCTGCAGAGGTGGTTGTCCTTCTGGAAGGTTCTCCCATCTCCACAGAGGTACTCTGGAGCGCTGTCAGCGTGACCATTGGGTACTTGGTCACCTCCCTTACCAAGGCCCTTCTCCCCCGATTGCTCAGTTTGGCCAGGCGGCCTACTGTAGAAAGAGTCTTGGTGGTTCTAAACTTCTTGCATTTAAGAATGATGGAGGCCACTGTGTTCTTGGGGACCTTCAATGCTGCAGAAATGTTTTGGTACCCTTCCCCAGATCTTTGCTCGCAAAGGACAATTTCTTCGACCTCATGGCTTGTTTTTTGCTCTGTCATGCACTGTCAACTCTGGGACCTTATTTAGACAGGTGTGTGCCTTTCCAAATCATGTCCAATCAATTGAATTTACCACAGGTGGACTCCAATCAAGTTGTAAAAATATCTCAAGGATGATCAATGGAAACAGGATGCACCTTAGCTCAAATTCAAGTCTCATAGCAACGGGTCTGAATACTTATGTAAATAGGTTTGCTAAATTTGCTAAATTTTCTATAAACCTGTTTTCGCTTTGTCATTATGTTGTATTGTGTGTAGATTGATGAGGAAAAAACATTATTTAATCCATTTTATAATAAAGCTGTAACGTAACAAAATGTGGAAAAAGACAAGGGGTCTGAATACTTTCGAATGCACTGTATCTATAGGCTAAGTTTCAACTTGTCATGTTCAATAATTTTCAATCAAAAGTTTTATTTTCAAAAAACAATTTGAAATGAGGTGTGTTCAACCTCCTCATGAATGAGCAAGTGTTGAGAAACATATGCACAAAATAAGCTCAACCACAACAAAAACGAACTGCAAATGCATCCAACAAGTTTGTAGAGTCACAGCCTTGATGTAGAGTCACAGCCTTGATGTACAGTCATGGTCAAAGATTTTGACAATGAGACAAATATTAATTTTCAGAAAGTCTGCTGCCTCAGTTTTTATATTGGCAATTTGCATATACTCCACAATGTTATGAAGAGGGATAAGATGAATTGCAATTAATTGCAAAGTCCACTGCATTTCAGCCCTGCCACAAAAGGACCAGCTGACATCATGTTAGTGATTCTCTCGTTAACACAGGTGAGAGTGTTGACGAGGACAAGGCTGGAGATCACTCTGTCATGCTGACTGAGTTAGAATAACAGACTGGAAGCTTTAAAAGGAGGGTGATGCTTGAATTCATTGTTCTTCCTCTGTTAACCATGGTTATCCGCAAGGAAACACGTGCCTTCATCATTGCTTTGCACAAAAAGGGCTTCACAGGCAAGGATATTGCTGCTAGTAACATTGCACCTAAATCAACCATTTATCGGATCATCAAGAACTTCAAGGAGAGAGGTTCAATTGTTGTGAAGAAGGCTTCAGGGCGACCAAGAAAGTCCAGCAAGCGCCAGGACCGTCTCCTAAAGTTGATTCAGCTGCGGGATCGGGGCACCACCAGTATAGAGCTTGCTCAGGAATCCTGAGACCATTCATGTGTGGGGTTGCTTCTCAGCCAAGGGAGTGGGCTCACTCACAATTTTGCCTAAGAACACAGCCATGAATAAAGAATGGTACCAACACATCCTCTGAGAACAACTTCTCCCAACCATCCAAGAACAGTTTGGTGACGAACAATGCCTTTTCCAGCATGATGGAGCACCTTGCCTTAAGGCAAAAGTGATAACTAAGTGGCTCGGGGAACAAAACATCGAAATTGTGGGTCCATGGCCAGGAAACTCCCCAGACCTTAATCCCATTGAGAACTTGTGGTCGATCCTCAAGAGGCGGGTGGACAAATAAAAACCCACAAATTCTGACAAACTCCAATCATTGATAATGCAAGAATGGGCTGCCATCAGTCAGGATTTGGCCCAGAAGTTAATTGACAGCATGCCAGGGCGGATTGCAGAGGTATTGAAAAAGAAGGGTCAACACTGCAAATATTGACTCTTTGCATAAACTTAATGTAATTGTCAATAAAAGCCTTTGACACTTATGGAATGCTTGTAATTATACTTCAGTATACCATAGTAACATCTGACAAAAATATATAAAAACACTGAAGCAGGAAACTTTGTGAAGACCAATACTTGTGTCATTCTCAAAACTTTTAACCACGACTGTAGTCATTGTGTGCTAGGAACGTAGGACAAAATACTTACGTTTTGACTACTTTATTTATAAGAATCTTTAGGGGTGTCAATCAATTTGACCCCTACCTTTTTGAGAAAAAAGTATTACTTGTTAAATAAATAAAATAAATTATTTTAGTAGAAAATAATATAATTTCCCTTTTTTTGCATACAATATAGCTCAGTTTTTGAATGTTTTATTTTATACATTCATTATTCCTTTATCAAGGGTGTTAATAATTTCAGACCCCACTGTAGTGCAGTATTTGTATTATATATTTTATACAGTCTTTTTTGCTCATATTTATCAAGGGTGCTAATAATTTTGGACATGACTCTATGTAATGTATTAATGATAAGTGTTAATGATCAACATGGGAAAATATTTCCAAAGGCTAGTGAAACTTTATAATAATTAAGTAGTACAGTGATTAACCCTTTACACTGGTGGGAATTTGGCCTATATGGATAGGGCCAAATTGAAGACATGTGACAGGATTTTTGTATCTCTACAGTATATTGAAGTACAGACTCAGAGCTTCAAAATGGCATATCAAACACTGTAGTTGGAGGAAACATGAGAAAGTTATGCTACTTTGACAGTTTATAAACTTCTTATCCCACTTCGGAGAAAAGTAGGAGAAAATGCACTCGAAAGATTTTAGTGCTGGAAAGCTGCTCTTTGTTTATGCCCATTCAGCATCGTTCACACCATCTTAAGCTTTAGCCCCACCCATTACTTTAATAATTAATATGTGAACGCATATGAATGGCACTGTCCTCCATAAAGTAGTCTCTCTACTTAAACTTTCTCCCATAGAACTAGCTAAATTCAGGGCAGCAATGTTTTTAAGAGCTGTAGCAACACTTTTGCAGTTGTCCATAGCTATAGTGCCTTCTGACTTATTCCACATTTTGTTGTGTTACAGCCTGAATACCAGATGAAAAAAAAAAAAAAAAGGTATGTCTCACCCATCTACATACAAAACCCCATAATGGCAAAGTGAAAACATGTTTTTAGAAATGTTGGCAAATGTATTTAAAATTAAATACAGAAATCTTTAATTTACATAAGTATTCACACCCCTGAGTCAATACATGTTAGAATCAGATTTGGCAGTGATTACAGCTGTGAGTCTTTTTGGGTAAGTCTCTAAGAGCTTTGCACACCTGGATTGTATAATATTTGCCAATTATTATTAAACAATTCTTCAATCTCTGTCAAATTGGTTGTTTTCAAGTCTTGCCATAGATTTTCTAGCAGATTTAAGTCAAAACTTTAACTCGGCCACTCAGGAACCTTCACTGTCTTCTTCGTAAGCAACTCCAGTGTAGATTTAGCCTTGTGTTTTAGGTTATTGTCCTGCTGAAAAGTGAATTCATATCCCATTGTCTGGTGGAAAGCAGACTGAACCAGGTTTTCTTCTAGGATTTTGCCTGTGCTTAGCTCCATTGCGTTTCTTTTTTATCCTGAAAAACTTCCCAGTCCTTAACAATTACAAGCATACCCATAACATGGTGCAGCCACCACAATGCTTGGAAATATGGAGAGTGGTACTCAATAATATGTTGTATTGGATTTGCCCCAAAGATAGCACTTTGTATTCAGGACAAAAAGTTAATTGCTTAGATTTTCTTTTTGCAGTATTACTTTAGTGCCTTGATGCAAACAGGATGCATGTTTTAGAATATTTTTGTTCTGTACAGGCTTCCTTCTTTTTACTCTGTCAATTATGTTAGTATTGTGGAGTAACTACAAGATCCATCCTCAGTTTTCTCCTATCAGAGCCATTAAACTCTGTAACTGTTTTAAAGTCACCATTGGCCTCATGGTGAAATCCCTGTGTGGTTTCTTTCCTCTCTGGCAACTGAGTTAGGATGGACACCTGTATCTCTGTAGTGAGTGGGTGTATTGATACACCATCCAAAGTATAATTAATAACTTCACCGTGCTCAAAATAATATTTGCTGTCTGTTTTGTTTTTTTACCCATCTACCAATAGGTGCTCTTCTTTGGAACCGCCCTGGTCTTTGTGGTTGAATCTGTGGTTGAAATTCACTGGCTCAACTGATGGCCCTTAAAGATAATTGTATGTGTGGGGAACAGAGATGAGGTAGTCATAAAAAATTATGTTAACCCCCTAAGGTCGATGTCCACACCCTCGTGGAAATCTAATTAAAATAATAAAAAAATCCCTATAAAAATCAGTCAATTTAAACTAGAGATATGTTTTTTTTGCATTGGATGTGGGTCAATCCACCCCTCTATTTGAAAAGATGAGACTCTCACTAACACGATGGTTGCCCTATGACACTGAGTATACAAAACATTAAGAACCGTTTTGTTCTACGACCCCCACAAGTGTGTTGGGACTCGTCTGAAATCGGTACAGACGATCTGCCAACTTCTGTCTATAGCATCCAAACAGTTTCGGCTACACATTAATATCACCCCTCTGTGGAAAGGTGAGACTCTTACGAACAAGTACATGTTGGTACATGTTTTGCTCTAGGACACCCACAGGCCTCACAAGACTTGTGTGAATGTCGCCCAGTACCAGTTGAAAAAATGAATGGAAGTACATATGGAGACTGTTTTGTGCCAAAAATAAGGGGTTAAATTGGGGGGACTATCTGTTGTTCCATTCCATGTAGTGAATCAATGCATTTTTGGGGGCTAATAGCATGAAGGCCAAATAAAATGTTTTATCCCCCCAATTTATTTTTTTTATATCTTCAAGGGGTCCTAAAATTCAAAATGAAATAGCTCCTTGGTCCTTGGTATGACCTTCTTAAAACAATTCCATATAGCTTAGTATACCTTTCCAAAAATCAGCGGTAGCAAACATTATCTATATATTAACCAAAGCCCTATACTACGTATCTGATTTGATTAGTTAGCGAGGTAACTTTGGTAAACTCTGAGTCCAACTCGACATAACTGGTCCCAAGAAAGTGGCTCACATTTTAGCCAGGTAAATGTGTATGGCAATGAATCCTTCAGAATTAACCTTCTCCGGGGTAGGCTAACTCAGGGCTAACTCCATTCATCCTGAATGAAGTGTCTGAGCTGCGATTTGAGGACCAATGAAATCAGATTCCATCTCTCTCGTAAAGATTGCATCATCATCCCCTTTGATTAATCAAATGTTTTTTTTTGTGTGTTAAAAATGTTTAATGTTAAAATACCTATCAAATTACACATTTAGCAATGACATAATTCATTTGAAACTTCACGCACAGTAAAACTTGTGTAAAACATAATAAAATAATTACCAATAGGAGTGGGGTAATAAGGTGCTCGTACAATGATAAGCACACCGAAGCACACCAAAGACGGCATTAACGATAAGTTATAAAATAAAGACTGCACTTCAACAAGCCAATTTCACACCACAGCCTGCTGAATTTGCAAGATAACTTTTCTTTCAATTGGATTTTGGCTCAAATATAAATGTGGCACTGACTCACCCATGGATTGATGTTTCAGCATTGTCTCAATGAAGAGTTCGGCATTCAACTAGCCATGTGCGACATGCACGTGCCGTTACAAGCCTGCTAGACTTTGCGGCAGGCGGACAAGCAATATCCACTGCCGTAATACGCCTTAGCTGGAATGTGAAGCTAACTGAAGCTGGCTAGCTTTAGAAAACCCTGAATAGATCTAGCTTCAATCGTATTATATTAATCTGGGAAGACCCCATTCTGTTATTAACAGAAGCCTGTGACATGACAGACAAATCAGGACTCATCTCTCAGCATGTCCAACTCCTCCATTATCTCAGCCAATCATGGCTAACCAGGAAAGATCGTGAATGTCTCCCTATATAGCTCAGTGCTATCTCCTTGGTATAACTAGGTTCATAATTTAACATTTTTATTCATATTTACGGATTCCATACAAGTTTGTAATTAAGGTAAATGAAAGTTCACATGTTCATGAAGGCATTTCTGCAACAACAAAAAAACAGCCCTACTGTGAAGTAGGAACTATCATCAAATGCCCTCGATCCTGTGTGCTGTCGCATATGAGCATATGTATAAACATGGCAGCAATTGAAAGGGAACAATTTGGAGATTATGGGAAAATTGGTAACTGTACATTGTACAACTGTATGTACAGTGAGGGAAGAAGGTATTTGATCCCCTGCTGATTTTGTACGTTTGCCCACTGACAAAGACATGATCAGTCTATAATTTTAATGGTAGGTTTATTTGAACAGTGAGAGACAGAATAACAACAACAAAATCCAGAAAAATGCATGTCAAAAATGTTATAAATTGATTTGCATTTTAATGAGGGAAATAAGTATTTGACCCTTCTGCAAAACATGACTTAGTACTTGATGGCAAAACACGTTGTTGGAAATCACAGAGGTCAGACGTTTCTTGTAGTTGGCCACCAGGTTTGCACACATCTCAGGAGGGATTTTGTCCCACTCCTCTTTGCAGATCTTCTCCAAGTCATTAAGGTTTCGAGGCTGACGTTCGGCAACTCGAACCTTCAGCTCCCTCCACAGATTTTCTATGGGATTAAGGTCTGGAGACTGGCTAACCCACTCCAGGACCTTAATGTGCTTCTTCTCGAGCCACTCCTTTGTTGCCTTGGCCGTGTGTTTTGGGTCATTGTAATGCTGGAATACCCATCCACAACCCATTTTCAGGAGGTTCTCACCCAAGATTTAACGGTACATGGCCCCGTCCATCGTTCCTTTGATGCGGTGAAGTTGTCCTGTCCCCTTAGCAGAAAAACACCCCCAAAGCATAATGTTTCCACCTCCATGTTTGACGGTGGGGATGGTGTTCTTGGGGTCATAGGCAGCACTCCTCCTCCTCCAAACACGGCGAGTTAAGTTGATGGCAAAGAGCTCGATTTTGGTCTTATCTGACCACAACACTTTCACCCAGTTCTCCTCTGAATCATTCAGATGTTAATTGGCAAACTTCAGACGGCCCTGTATATGTGCTTTCTTGAGCAGGGGGACCTTGCTGGGGCTACAGGATTTGTTACTAATTGTTTTCTTGGTGACTATGGTCCCAGCTGCCTTCAGATCATTGACAAGATCCTCCCATGTAGTTCTGGGCTGATTCCTCACCGTTCTCATGATCATTGTAACTCCACGAGGTGAGATCTTGCATGGAGCCCCAGGCCGAGGGAGATTGACAGTTCTTTTGTGTTTCTTCCATTTGCAAATAATCGCACCAACTGTTGTCACCTTCTCACCAAGCTGATTGGCGATGGTCATGTAGCCCATTCCAGCCTTGTGTAGGTCTACAATCTTGTCCCTGACATCCTTGGAGAGCTCTTTGGTCTTGGCCATGGTGGAGAGTTTGGAATCTGATTGATTGATTGCTTCTGTGGACAGGTGTCTTTTATGCAGGTAACAAGCTGAGATTAGGAGCACTCCCTTTAAGAGTGTGCTCCTAATCTCAGCTCGTTACCTTTATAAAAGACACCTGGGAGCCGGAAATCTTTCTGATTGAGGGGTGGTCAAATACTTATTTCCCTCATTAAAATGCACATCAATTTATAACATTTTTTACATGCATTTTTCAGGATTTTTTTGTTATTATTCTGTCTCTCACTGTTCAAATAAACCTACCATTAAAATTATAGACAGTTCATTTCTTTGTCAGTGGGCAAACGTACAAAATCAGCAGGGGATCAAATACTTTTTTCCCTCACTGTATGTAACTGTACATCAAACATAGCAATCAGAAACATTTATACTGTTGATACTGCAAATGACATGAAGAGTAAATTAGTTTTGTCATATGGAAATGTGAAGTGCACATTTGGACTCACGGTTGTGTGGTTTGCTTGTATAACATGAAATAGCTATGTATTATAATCCTCAACGTCTCATCTTTCAGAACACATTGAGTCCTCTTGATTTACAGCATTCCCATTAATCAGACAACAAAAACGGTGCAAAAGTAGCCCAATTAGCTGGAGGGATGGGGGCATTTTCTTGTTGTGAGTGGGACTGACGTTTGTTTTGCCATTGAATCCCATACAGCGCTGTAAATCAGAGACCCTTAGCTCTGACGTCATGTATAGCATGTTACTGTACATGTTACTGTACATTCCAATTTAGGTGCTTATCAGTGACTAAATCTGCAATTTCTAACCCATTTACTTCTTGTGAGTGTGAAAGGCTACACAGCAAAGCAGAAAGTTGAAATGTTCTGCTGAGGACATCCACCATTTAAAAGAAAGATACCTAAAGGAATGTTTTTGCCTTCTGTGTGGCTTGCACTTTAATTTGGGACTTTAGTTGTAAAGTATTCTTATCACAAGTGGCACCATTTATGTATGAATATTGTCCTCACATGGGCCACCAATTGTGTAATAGATTGTCCTGTTACATATATTCAGCACACTATTTGAAGTCCAGAGGACACTAAAACATCTATGATGACACAAATAAATAAATAGTAAAAAGCTTCACAGCAAATTCCAATTCACACTAAATTAGTGTTTTTGCTCTGCAATATTAACTGAACTATAACTCCAAACAGATCAGTTGCTACATGTGTAAAACAACTCAAACACATGCTTTCCTCAGTCTCTTGGTAGGCTATGGTGCTGCAATGTAGTGAAATAGTTGCTCGCTTGAAACTGAAAAAGGACCAGCAATGAGCACCCCTCATCTCTCTTTCTTTCACACTCTCTCTCTCTCTCTGAGATTTCAGCTGTGAATACGGTTGGGTGCACGCCACAGAGAATAGCTCCAGTAGCTCCAGTCTCTACACCATTAGCAATGACAGCATGATCAGTGTTTATCGCCTCACATGAATAAACCCAATAACAAACCTCAGAGAGACTCCTTCACCACATGTTCATTGAGAGAACGACAAATGTATTTATAACATAGACCATTGGCATAATGATAACCATGCACCGTGCAAGTGACTTAGACAAAACCAGAGCAATGCTGTAATGACACTGCCATGCAGGCAACTTTTATTGTTATTTTATTGATGTGAAGAAGATTGTTGCTTTATTGGTTATGGCATACCTAGCTAGCTCCAAAACACATACCGTATATTGTTTATTACCAGGAAACATGAAGCTTAAATATGGCAGGTGTAATGTTCCATGCCCTATTAAACAGATGGTCTTAAAAAAGAATAAAGGTGGTTGCTACACAGCACAAAGTATCAATCAGTTGCTACAGGGTAGAAACAGAGGAAGTCAAGGTCTGTGAAGATAATGTATCAGTATAAAATGGATAGATTTTTCAGTTAACCCCAATATAATTCTAGAATGCTGCTGTAGATTACTGAACATTTTCAAGATAAAGCTCATTTTCTCACACATTTCAAACAAACAGACATAGCTCAAAAACAAAGAACAAATAACAATTACAAGTTAACTCAGTTTTAAAGAGCACCAACACTTCCTTAATAGGACATCCCATTCATTTCAATAGGAATAACACAAATTTCATCTCCCATTGTATAAAGACACTCACTATCAATAAACTATTAAAACTCAATACAACAAAAAACTCTAGAGTAAATAAATTGTAGTACATTTTACCAAATTACTCACACAAAATGTACCAACTATAATATATTATACTTATAAATATTATTCACATATACATATTCAAAAATGTATCCAAAATGTGAACAATATTCAGAAATTATTTCAAAACCCACACAAAGTAGGGTATTGGATTGGCAAAGATTCTTACTTCTGTTACAATGTAAAAATGCAAACAACTATTCAGACTATTTCAAAATATAGATAACCTCTCAATACAATTTAGTAGAGACCAGGTCTGACACAAAATGTAGAAATTGTACAGAGAAAAAATCCAAATATACCAATTATTAGATAGAGACAGATACAGAGAGAAGATAAACACAACAAGTGTTCAGAGATGATTTAAAAACAGACACAATTTGCATATAATATTTGTAGGACAAATTAATGTCACACTGTCACATGAGTGCTTACATTTAGCCTACAACATGGAACTTGTTGAAGCATGACCCATTCTACAAAGGCGCACAAAATGTAAAAATAATACTGACAACAATTCAGTAAATGCAACAAGTATTAGATAGATACAGATAAAGAGAGATGATAAAAAAACAAAGTGCTGGCTAGATTCAGATAATGTTTTTAAAAATACACAATTTGCCTATGAGATTTGTAGCACAATGTTTCACTTTAGTGTTTGCATTTAGCACAGACCCATCCTGCAAAGTGGCACAGAACATCTAGAGCACTCAAATGAGGTTTGAACACATCTCCCACTCTTTGCCCACCGTCCAATCCGGATGCACACAACACACCCAAATGATGAGTTACAACTCGGTCCACACCTCCTGGTGCCACACTCTTAGCTCCCCATGTCCTGCCACTGTAGTCATCACAAAGCAAATGAACAAGTTGCATTTTGAATGCCTTCAGGGACACGCGCCTGCGGTTTCTGGGAAGGGGCATTTGCAGGGTCCCCCACACAATGTAAGCATTGATAATAACAATGTTGAGCATTCTCCAAAACAGACACTTCCACATTTCCAGCCTGTGTGTCCAACATTATAGTCGCTCCTGAGCTGGTCGAGATGGTCAACCCCGCCCATTTTCTTGTTATAATCCAGGACCAGCTCTGGACCAGCTTTGTTCTGCCTGTATTTTGATACTGGTTTTAGGGTGTCATTCCCTGATCTGTTAGAACTTGGAAAGTACACATCTCGTTTGTCCCTCCAGCGGCACGTCATAACATCCGCAGACCATTTTAGATTATTGCCCTCCATAATGGCCTTGGGGAAATTCTTCCTATTGGGCGTTACTGTGCCACAATAGTATGTGTCAGCATCAAGAAGCTCTCTCACCAGAGGTATGGATTAAAATAAGTTGTCAGCATAGACATGGTAATGTGACAAGAGATAGCCTCTCATGCGCTCCATTACAACTCTGTAGGCTAAAGCCCTATTCGGACAGGATTAGTTTTACTGGGGGAGGTCGGGTAATGTAATTATGTGCACAAGCACAAAATACAACATCAGTCATTTTAGTCCCGTCCGAATCAGCCATGTCAGTAATTTTTACATGGCAGGAGAGTAACAATTCCAGCCAGAATAGCCTACTGTTTTTTGGCAAACTCCAAAGTCCTCTGATAATACTAGTCCCGTTTTGAGAGAAATATCTGAGTTTGACAGGTGTTGCTCGCGGTTTGAGCAAGAAAACAACTGATTCGATAAATTGAATGAAGTGCATAGCCTACTGTATATATGAAGGGCCTACATGTATCAACTTTCACAGTGAATGCTTTTGTTTATATGTTATGTGCAAATTATTTGAATATCGCCAAATGCATCATTAAAAGATATTGTGCCTAATTAATACAACCCTTGCTGTTAATAGATCGCAAAGCAGCATACAACTGAGCTAAACGTTTGGAAATGACAAGTTCACTTTCTCATTCATAGCCTAAAAACTCATATCAAGTGCAAGTGTGCTGCTTAGCTCACACCTGAAAGCTGGGGGGCATTTAGGACGCATTCTACTGCGGATTGCAAAAAAATATCCTAATGATTATGATCACACTTCCACAATTAAAATATTATGGCGAAACTATACCAAAGATGGTTTGGTATGGCTTAGAAACTTGGGAACCAAGCTCGAGTTATCAGTGTAGCCTGTTGTCGCCTGGACTTCACGCCTAGAAAAAAACCTCCAGGCTTCCATCGTAACTGGATTTTGAATCCAAGATGGCATAGTAGTGTGGTCGTGTATTCTGTTGTGTCCTCGTGTAAATAGCCTTTTTATTTTATTTTTATATATTTCTTTATCTCACTTTCCATCCTTTAACTAAATATGCTTTACTGCAACCCGCCTCACCCAATGTGGAACGGATTCTATTTTCTTTATTTTTATCAAGAACCTACGGCTGAAACTAGCCAGCTAACTAGCTACTTGCTATTAGCCACCGTTAGAGGTCTTCACCACTGTCCGTGGCCTGCACTACCTACCAGCCAGCTCTAGCCTGGACAGTTATCGGCCAGTCTGCACAGCGTGCTATCGACAAAGAGCATATCGGATTTTCACTGAATCACTGGACCTTAACACCGGACCATCGCAACTAGCTAGCTGCAACCGAATGGCTGTTGTTGGCTAATCACCACTGTCCCGACGTACCCCGTTAGCCTTGAGCTAGCCTCGAGCCAGGCCCATCTCCCGGCTATCTACCTCTCTGTCAACCGGACAGGACCTCCTAGTGTCGACACAGAGCCCCGCCGATCCATCACGACTCGTCTGCCGATGTAATCGTCTGATGTGGTTTCAACAGGCTTCCCGTTGCGATGACCACGAAGATCCATCTGCTAGCCCCGGCCCGCTAACACGCGCAATAAGCAGCCGTGCTTCCTGCTCGCCTGTGCTGTAGCAGCCTACGAACTGCTCCCGGACTTACTTATTGCTGGACCTTATGATCACTCAGCTACACAGCTAATGCCTGCTGGAATATTCTTTTACACGGTACCCCATCCTGTTTATCAGTTTAGCCTCAGCCCAAACTTTCGTCGCCATTACCAGTTGTTGTCTTAGCCCTCTCGAATAACACATGTGATTGCGTTATGCCTCTCTCCCATGTCAATATGCCTAGCCTATTTCTGTTTGTGTTAGTTGTTATTATACAATTTCACTGTAGAGCCCCTAGTCCCGCTCAACCAGCCTCAGAGAGCTCCTTTGTCCCATCCCCCATACACGCGGAGACCGGCTCAATCGGTACCTCCAGTGATGCTATCTCTTTCATAGTTACCCAATGCTTAGGTGTACCTCCACTGTACTCATATCCTTCCATATACTTGTCTGTACATAATGCCCTGAATCTATTCTACAACGCCCGGAAATCTGTACCCAACACACTAGAAGACCAGTTCTTAAAGTTTTAGCTGTATCCTTATTCTATTCCCCCTCTGTTCCTCTGGTGATGTAGAGGTTAACCCAGGCCCTGTAGCCCCCAGTATCACTCCTACCCCTCAGGCGCTATCATTTGTTGACTTCTGTAACTGTAAAAGCCTTGGTTTCTTGCATGTTAACATCAGAAGCCTCCTCCCCAAGTTTGAGTTCTTCACTGCGTTAGCACACTCTGCCAACCCTGATGTTCTAACAGTGTCTGAATCTTGGCTTGAAATTTCCATCCCGAACTACAACATTTTCCGTCTAGATAGAACTGCCAAAGGGGGCAGAGTTGCAATCTACTGTAGAGATAGCCTGCAGAGTTGTGTCATACTACATTACATTACATTTTACATTTTGCAGACGCTCTTATCCAGAGCGACTTACAGGAGCATTTAGGGTTAAGTGCCTTGCTTAAGGGCACATCGACAGATTTTTCACCTAGTCGGCCCGGGGAATAGAACCAGCGACCTTTCGGTTACTGGCACAACGCTCTTACCCACTAAGCTACCTGCCAGGTCTGAACCCAGACAGTTTGAGCTTCTACTTCTAAAAATCCACCTTTCCAGAAATAAATCTCTCACTGTTGCTGCCTGCTACAGCCCCCCCTCAGCCCCCAGTTGTGCCCTGGACACCATATGTGAATTGCTTGCCCCACATCTATCCTCAGAGTTCGTACTGCTTGGTGACCTAAACTGGGATTTGCTTAACACCCCGGCCGTCCTACAATCTAAACTAGATGCCCTCAATCTCACACAAATTATCAAGAAACCTACCAGGTACAACCCTAAATCTGTAAACATGGGCACCCTCATTGATATCGTCCTGACTAATTTACCCTCTAAATACACCTCCACTGTCTTCAACCAGGATATCAGCGATCACTGCCTCATTGCCTGCGTCCGTAATGGGTCCGCGGTCAAACGACCACCCCTCATCACTGTCAAACGCTCCCTAAACACTTCAGCGAGTAGGCCTTTCTAATTGACCTGGCCCAGGTATCCTGGATGGATATTGACCTCATTCCGTCAGTAGAGGATGCCTGGATGTTCTTCAAAAGTGCTTTCCTCTCCATCTTAAATAAGCATGCCCCATTCAAAAAATCAGAACTAAGAACAGATATAGCCCCTGGTTCACCCCATACTTGACTGCCCTTGACCAGCACAAAAACATCCTGTCGCGTACTGCATTAGCATCGAACAGCCCCTGCGATATTCAACTTTTCAGGGAAGTCAGAAACCAATATACACAATCAATTAGGAAAGCAAAGGCTAGCTTTTTCAAACAGAAATTTGCATCCTGTAGCACTAACTCCAAAAAGTTTTGGGACACTGTAAAGTCCATGGGGAATAAGAGCACCTCCTCCCAGCTACCCACTGCACTGAGGCTAGGAAACACTGTCACCACCGATAAATCTACAAAAAAACGAGAATTTCAATAAGAATTTTGCTACGGCCGGCCATGCTTTCCACCTGGCTACCCCTACCCTGGCCACCAGCTCTGCACCCTCCGCTGCAACTTGCCCATGCCCCCCCGCTTCTCCTTCATCCAATTTCAGATAGCTGATGTCCTGAAAGAGCTGCTAAATCTGGACCCCTACAAATCAGCTGGGCTAGACAATCTGGACCCTTTCTTTCTAAAAATTAGCCGGCGAAATTGTCGCAACCCCTATTACTAGCCTGTTCAAACTCTCTTTCGTATCGTCTGATATCCCCAGAGATTGGAAAGCTGCCGCGGTCATCCCCCTCTTCAAAGGGGGTGACACTCTAGATCCAAACTGTTACAGACCTATATCCATCCTGCCATGCCTTTCGAAAGTATTTGAAAGCCAAGTTAATAAATAGATCAACGACCATTTCGAATCCCACCGTACCTTCTCCGCTATGCAATCTGGTTTCCGAGCTGATCATGGGTGCACCTCAGCCACGCTCAAGGTCCTAAACGATATAATAACCGCGATCGATAAAAGACAGTACTGTGCAGCCGTCTTCATCGACTTGGCCAAGGCTTTTTGACTCTGTCAATCACCGCATTCTTATCGGCAGACTAAATAGCCTTGGTTTCTCAAATGACTGCCTCGCCTGGTTCACCAACTATTTCTCAGATACAGTTCAATGTGTCAAATCGGAGGGCCTGTTGTCTGGACCTCTGGCAGTCTATGGGGGTGCCACAGGATTCAATTCTCGGGCCGACTCTATTCTCTGTGTATATCAATGATGTCGCTCTTGCTGCTGGTGACTCTCAGATCCACCTCTACGCAGACAACACCATTTTGTATACATCTGGCCCTTCACTGGACACTGTGTTAACAAACCTCCAAACGAGCTTCAATGCCATACAACGCTCCTTCCGTGGCCTCCAACTGCTCTTAAACGCTAGTAAAACTAAATGCATGCTTTTCAATTGAACGCTGCTTGCACCCGCCCACCCGACTATAATCCCTACTCTTGGTGGGTCTGACTTAGAATATGTGGACAACTACAAATACCTAGGTGTCTGGTTAGACCGTAAACTCTCCTTCTAGACTCACATTAAGCATCTCCAATCCAAAGTTAAATCTAGAATCGGCTTCCTATTTTGCAACAAAGCCTCCTTCACTCATGCTGCTAAACATGCCCTCGTAAAACTGACTATGCTACCGATCCTTGACTTCGGCGATGTCATTTACAAAATAGCTTCCAACACTCTACTCAGCAAATTGGATATAGTCTATCACAGTGCCATCTGTTTTGTCACCAAAGCCCCATATACTACCCACCATTGTGTCCTGTACGCTCTCGTTGGCTGGCCCTCACTACATATTCGTCGCCAAACCCACTGGCTCCAGGTCATCTATAAATCACTTCTAGGCAAATCCCCACCTTATCTTCACCATAGCAACACCCACCCGTATTATGCGTTCCAGCAGGTATATCTCACTGGTCATCCCCAAAACCAACACCTCCTTTGGCCCCCATTCCTTCCATTTCTCTGCTGCAAATGGCTGGAACGAACCGCAAAAGTCTCTGAAGCTTATCTCCCTCACTAACTTTAATCATCAGTTGTCAGAGCAGCTTACTGATCACTGCACCTGTACACAGCCCATCTGTAATTAGCCCACCCAACTACCTCATCCCCATATTGTTATTTACATTGTTATTTGTTTTGCTCATTTGCCCCCCAGTATCTCTATTTGCACATAATCTTCTGCACATCTATCACTCCAGTGTTAATACTAAATTGTAATTATTTTGCACTATGGCCTATTTATTGCCTTACCTCCATAACGTTCTACAATTGCACACACTGTATATATATTTTCTATTGTGCTATTGACTGTATGTTTTGTTTATTCCATATGTAACTCTGTGTTGTTGTTGTTTTTATTGCACTGCTTTGCTTTATCTTGGCCAGGTCACAGTTGTAAATGAGAACTTGTTCTCAACTCTTCGCTCCATCTCTCTATCCCTCCAATCCTCTCCAACTCCTCCACCTCCTACCTGCCTTCTGGTGCTGAGCCCTGACTTTCCCCATCACTTTCCTCGCTGCTGTCAAGGACCTAGAGGAACAGAGTAACAGAGAGAGAGAGAGAGAGAGAGAGAGAGAGAGAGAGAGCGGAGCGTAGCAACAAAAGGGATAGAATTGTGGTAAGGAACATGATCTCTCTCCCTTCCTCACTTTCTTTTTCTCAACCATACACATACTCTCTTCCTAATAATCACCTCTTAGGAGTTTCCATAATAAATTGTGTGGTACAGATACACGCCTCCCATTCCACTCTCTCTCACACACACACACACGCACACACACACACACACACACACACACACACACACACAGTAAACAGTATCATCATGATTCTATACAGGATTTTCAATAAATCAATAACTATTATGTTATGAAGCCCTTAGGGGCCAGATTGTTTCTCAGTTCATGGTATGCATATATATGTCAGGCTGATGGATACTCAGACAGGATAGAGTACACAAGAAGATATTCATGATGGGTCAGATTATAACCATAAAGGCTATATAGGGTACACACCATGTTCAGATTACTTTTCAAAGATGGTAAAATGTTTTACATTTTTAGTCATTTAGCAGACGCTCTTATCCAGAGCGACTTACAGTTAGTGAGTGCATACATTTTTCATACTGGCCTCCCGTGGGAATCGAACCCACAATCCTGGCGTTGCAAGCACCGTGCTCTACCAATTGAGCTACAGGAGGCCTATGAAGTCAAATGTGGCACAACTGTTCACAGATACAACACAAACAATGTTTTTATTTTTTTAGTTGAAAGTAAAAGATTACAAAGACAACACTATGTGCAATTTAGCCAATTTAGAATAATTCTTCATGTATTTCAATGGGCATAGTTAGCAGGTTGTCTTTGTAGGGAAGGAGTGAGACGATCAAGTGACAGCGTTGCGAGTGAAGAACAATGTTGCCTCCATTCAACTCTTGTTTCTTGCCTGACAGACTAACTACAGAGTTCGCCAATTCTAGCTGATTAGTTACAAAGCTGGGACAGTTTCCAAATCAATAGCATCAGTAGAAACAAGACAAAAAAAGTAACTTGTTAGCTGGCTACGTAAACAAATATCACTGCAAATCAATATCATATGAGCTCGACTGCGTGGGCATCTACCCTAGCATGACAGCTAATCTATCAAATAATAGGAAAACGAGGCAATGTATAGCCTATGAATATCTGTACCTCAGTGGAGGCTGGTGGGAGGAGCTATAGGAGGACGGGCTCATTGTCATGACTGGATTGGAATATATGGAACAGAGTAGAACATGTGGTTTCCATATGTTTGATGTGTTTATTACCGTTCCATTGATTCCATTCCAGCCATTACTATGAGCCCGTCCTCCTACTGCTCCTATTGCTCCTCCCACTAGTCTCCACTGCTGTACCTAGTGAACATGACCAACTGGCAAGTGTCTTCACTGACATTTTCAACATGTCCCTGACTGAGTCTGTAATACCAACATGTTTCAAGCAGACCACCATAGTCCCCGTGCCCAAGGACACTAAGATAACCTACCTAAATGACTACCGACCTGTAGCACTGACGTCTGTAGCCATGAAGTGCTTTGAAAGGCTGGTCATGGCTCAAATCAACACCATTATCCCAGAAACCCTAGACCCACTCCAATTTGCATACCGCCCCAACAGATCCACAGATGATGCAATCTCTATTGCACTCCACACTGCCCTTTCCCACCTGGACAAGAGGAACACCTACGTGAGAATGCTATTCATTGACTACAGCTCAGCATTCAACACCATAGTGCCCTCAAAGCTCATCACTAAGCTAAGGATCCTGGGACTAAACACCTCCCTCTGCAACTGGATCCTGGACTTCCTGACGGGCCGCCCCCATCAGGGTTGCGTGCTCAGTGCCCTCCTGTACTCCCTGTTCACTCATGACTGCATGGCCAGGCACGACTCCAACACCATCATTAAGTTTCCCGACGACACAACAGTGGTAGGCCTGATCACTGACAACGATGAGACAGCCTATAGGGAGGAGGTCAGAGACCTGGCCATGTGGTGCCAGGATAACAACCTCTCCCTCAACATGACCAAGACAAAGGAGATGATTGTGGACTACAGGAAAAAAAAGAGGACTGAGCACGCCCCCATTCTCATCAACAGGGCTGTAGTGGAACAGGTTAAGAGCTTCAAGTTCCTTGGTGTCCACATCACCAATGAACTATCATGGTCCAAACACACCAAGACAGTCGTGAAGAAGGCACGACAAAGCCTATTCCCCCTCAGGAGACTGAAAAGATTTGGCATGGGTCCTCAGATCCTCAAAAAATTATACAGCTGCACCATCGAGAGCATCCTGACTGGTTGCATCACTGCCTAGTATGGCAACTGCTTGGCCTCCGACCGCAAGGCACTACAGAGGGTAGTGCGTACGGCCCAGTACATCACTGAGGCCAAGCTTCCTGCCATCCAGGACCTCTATACCAGGCGGTGTCAGAGGAAGGTCCTCAAAATTGTCAAAGACTCCAGCCACCCTAGTCATAGACTGCGCTCTCTGCTCCCGCACGGCAAGCGTTACCGGAGTGCCAAGTCTAGGTCCAAAAGACTTCTCAACAGCTTCTACCCCCAAGCCATAAGACTCCTGAACAGCTAATCATAGCTACCCGGACTATTTGCACTGCCCCCCCACCCCCACCCCCATCCCATCTTTTTACGCTGCTGCTACTCTGTTAATTATTTATGCATAGTCACTTTAACTCTACCCACATGTACATATTACCTCAAGTAGCCGGTGCCCCCGCACATTGACTCTGCACCGGTACCCCCCTGTATATATAGCCTCCCTACTGTTATTTTAATTTGACTTCTGCTCTTAATGTTTGTCTATAGAGAAGGACTGAGAGAGAAAGCATGAATGGAGACACTTAACAACATTACCTAATTGCTATAATTAGCTTGTGTTAAACTGCTAAGTAGAATGATACATTCTTTACACTCATAATATACACTGAGTATACCAAACAACCGCCTCAATTCTTTGGGGCATGGACTCTACAAGGTGTCGAAAGTGTTCCACAGGGATGCTGGCCCATGTTGACTCCAATGCTTCCTACAGCTGTGTCAACTTGGCTGGATGCCCTTTGGGTTCATAGTCATTAGACGTGAGGCATTATATAGAATAGTGTGACAAGTATCACCAACCTTTGTTAGCTAGCATCAGCGCCACATAGATGTTGCACACCATACAGAACCCCCATCCTTTTGCCTCTTGGTAGGCCGTCGTTGTAAATAAGAATTTGTTCTTAATTGACTTGCCTAGTTAAATAAAATAACAGAATGCTAGGTTTCTTTCCAGCAGAAATCTAATCTATTTTCAAATCTAATATATAAAATGTATTTCATTAAATTCTTTGTGTGTCAACGATGTAGTGATGGTGTGGTGGGGAATCAGGCGCAGAAGCAGAGGTACAGTCCAACAAGACTTTACTATGCAAAAATAATCCACAAACGGCAGGAGGCCAAACAGACGCGCACAGGCGTCAACACACGATCGCACGAAAACACAGTGCGCAAAACTCTCCTAAACAGAGGAGGACACTACTAATCCTGGCGTACTGGAAAAATAACACAGCTACGCAACCATCTGACAAGCGACAATTACACACAACACTATACACACAAACAGGGAACTAAATAGGGTGCATAAAGAGACCTAACACAAAACAGGTGTGGCTAACAGACAAAACTAATCAAACAGGAAACACAGAACATAGAACGGTGGCAGCTAGAATTCCGGAGACGACGAACGCCGAAGCCTGCCCGAACAAGGGAGAGAGGCAGCCTCGGCCGAAACCGTGACAGTACCCCCCCCCTTGACGCGCGGCTCCAGACACGCGCCGACTCGGCCTTGGGGACGACCCGGAGGCCGCGGCGCAGGGCGCGTCGGATACCCCCGATGGAATTCCGTCAGGAGCGACGGGTCCAAATGTCTCTCCTCGGCACCCAGCACCGCTCCTCCGGACCGTACCCTCCCACTCCACTAGATACTGAAGACCCCCCTCCGACGTCTAGAATCCAAGATGGATTTCACGGTGTACGCCGGTGCCCCCTCGATGTCCAACGGGGGCGGAGGAGTCTCCAAGATCTCATGTTCTTGGAGTGGGCCCGCTACCACCGGCCTGAGAAGGGACACATGGAACGAGGGGTTAATACACTTATACTCCACTGGTAACTGTAATCTATAACAAACCTTGTTCAACCTTCTCAGGACTTTAAATGGCCCTACAAACCGCCGACCCAGTTTCCGACAGGGCAGGCGGAGGGGCAGGTTTCTGGCAGAGAGCCAGACTCGATCTCCAGGTGCGTACACAGGCCCCTCACTGCGGTGTAGGTCGGGCGCTCGTCTTCTGTCGACGTATGGCACGCTGCAGATGGACGTGTGCAGCGTTCCACGTCTCCTCCGAGCGCCGCACCCACTCATCCACAGCGGGGGCCTCGATCTGGCTCTCATGCCATGGTGCCAGAACCGGCTGGTACCCTAAAACACACTGAAAAGGGGTTAGTTGGGTGGAGGAGTGGCGGAGAGAGTTCTGTGCCATCTCGGCCCAGGGCACATATCTCGCCCACTCCTCCGGCCGGTCCCGGCAGTATGTTCTGAGAAACCTGCCCACATCCTGGTTTACGTGTTCCACCTGCCCATTACTCTCCGGGTGGTAACCCGAGGTGAGGCTCACCGAGACCCCCAACCGCTCCATAAATGCTCTCCAGACTCTGGAGGTGAATTGGGGACCCCGGTCAGCCACAATGTCCTCGGGCACCCCGTAGTGCCGGAATACATGAGTGAATAGTGCTTCGGCGGTCTGTAGGGCAGTAGGAAGACCCGGCATGGGGAGCAAACGACAGGCCTTAGAGAACCGGTCCACAACGACCAGGAGTGTAGTATTCCCTTGAGAGAGGGGAAGGTCAGTTATAAAATCCACCGAGAGGTGGGACCATGGTCGTTGTGGAACGGGCAGGGGCAGTAACTTACCCCTAGGCAGATGTCTAGGCGCCTTACACTGGGCGCACACCGAGCAGGAGGAAACATAAACCCTCACATCCCTGGCCAACGTGGGCCACCAATATTTGGCACTAAGACAGTGCACTGTCCGGCCGATACCCGGATGTCCAGAGGAGGGTGACGTGTGAGCCCAATAGATCAATCGATCCCGACACTCGAGCGGAACATACTTCCGACCCTCCGGGCATTGTGGTGGACTAGGGTCGGTGCGTAATGCCCGCTCGAGCTCAGAATCGAGCTCCCACACCACCGGTGCCACTAGACACGACTCCGGCAGTATGGGAGTGGGCTCCACGGACCTCTCCTCCCCGTCATACCGCCGAGACAGCGCATCTGCCTTACCGTTTTGTGACCCAGGGATGTAGGTGATCTTAAAAGAGAAACGGGTCAAAAACATACTCCATCTAGCCTGTCGAGGGTTCAGCCTCCTCGCTGCCCGGATGTACTCCAGGTTACGGTGGTCCGTCAAAATGAGGAAAGGGTGTTGAGCCCTCAAGCCAGTGCCTCCACACCTTAAGGGCCTGTACCACAGCTAACAGCTCCCTGTCCCCTACGTCATAATTTCGCTCCGCCGGGCTGAGCTTCTTGGAATAGAAGGCACAGGGGCGGAGTTTAGGTGGCGCGCCTGACCGTTGTGAAAGCACGGCGCCAATACCGGCCTCAGACGCGTCCACCTCTACCTGAAATGGTAAAGAGGGATCCGGATGCGCCAGCACCGGAGCCGAGGTGAACAGGTCCTTCAGCTTCTCAAACGCCCTGTCCGCCTCGACTGACCACTGCAGACGCACCCGGCCCCCCTTTAAGAGAGACGTGATGGGAGCTGCCACTTGCCCAAAACCCCGGATAAACCTCCGGTAGTAATTCGCAAACCCCAAAAACTGCTGCACCTCTTTCACAGTGGTTGGTGTTTGCCAATTACGCACGGCTGACACTCGGTCTACCTCCATCTTCACCCCTGACGCAGACAACTGATACCCCAAAAAAGGAAATCGACTCCTGGAAAAACAGACACTTCTCTGCCTTCACATACAGGTCGTGCTCCACCAGCCTCCGCAACACCCTGCGCACCAGGGCCACATACTCGACACGGGTAGGTGAGTACACGAGAATGTCATCTATGTACACCACGACTCCCTGTCCCTGCATGTCCCTGAAGATCTCATCCACGAATGATTGGAAAACTGACGGAGCATTCATCAACCCGTATGGCATGACTAGATACTCGTAATGGCCCGAGGTGGTACTAAAGGCTGTTTTCCATTCATCATCCTTCCTGATGCGCACCAAGTTGTACGCGCTCCTGAGATCTAATTTCGTGAAGAAACGCGCCCCATGCAACGACTCAGTCATGGTCGCAATCAGCGGGAGTGGATAACTATACTTCACCGTAATCTGATTGAGACCATGGTAATCGATGCACGGACGCAAACCCCCATCCTTTTTCTTCACGAAAAAGAAACTCGAGGACGCGGGGGAAGTGGACGGCCGTATGTATCCTTGTCTCAGTGATTCGTCTATGTAAACCTCCATAGCTTTCTTCTCCTCCTGAGACAGAGGATACACATGACTCCGTGGGAGCGCAGCTCCTGCCTGAAGGTCTATCGCACAATCCCCCTGCCTATGGGGTGGCAACCGCGTCGCCCTCGCCTTACTAAACGCAATAGCCAAATCCCCATACTCAGGTGGAATGTGCAATGCGGGCACCTGGTTTGGACTCTCCACCGAGGTAGCCCCTATGGAAACGCCCAAACATCTACCCACACACTGAGCAGACCACTCCATCAGAGCCCTCTCCTGCCACGAAATAACGGGGTTATGGGTACTTAACCAGGGCATGCCCAGCACCACCGGATACGCAGGAGAGTCAATCAGAAACAGTTGAATTATCTCCTGATGACTCCCCTGCGCACACATCCTAAGTGGCGCCGTGACCTCCCTGATTAAGCCCGTACCCAACGGACGACTATCTAGGGCGTGAACGGGAAAAGGAACATCAACAGGGAGAAGGGGAAACCCTAACTCTAAACAAAACTTCTTATCAATAAAATTCCCAGCCGCGCCTGAATCTACCAGCGCCTTATACTGGGAATGAGGTGCCACCTGCGGAAAACGCACAGGCATACAAAAATGGGCAACAGTGAGCTCTGGGTGAGTGGGGCGCCTACTCACCTGGAGGGAATCCCCAGTGCGGGACCTGTCGTCATCTCCCCGAGGAGGCCATCCCCAGCACCTAGCCGCGGTGTGTCCTCCCCGACCACAGTTGGTGCAGTGGATGGACCCCCTCACCTGCCGACTCCTCCTATCTCTAGCGCCAGCGCCCCCGAGCTCCTAGGACACGGCTCGGATGCGCTGGAGGGTGAAATGGACGGACCCCCTCAGGACGTCCGCGGGTGGCCAATAGGTTATCTAACCTGATTGACATGTCGACCAGCTGGTCGAAAGAGAGACTGGTGTCCCTACAGGCCAGCTCCCTACGGACGTCCTCTCTTAGGCTACATCGATATATATCGACGAGGGCCCGCTCATTCCACCCTGCATCAGCCGCTAGAGTACGGAATTCACGCGAATTCCTGAGCACTCCTCCTCCCCTGCCGGAGGAAGACCAGATGCTCCCCGCCGCTTTCGCCTCCGGGGATGGTCGAACACCGCCCTAAAGCGGCGGGAGAACTCGTCGTAGGTGATACTCGCGGCGTCGATCTTCCTCCACTCCGCGTTGGCCCATTCCAACGCCTTCCCGGACAGGCAGGATATCAGGGCAGACACGCTCTCATGCCCCGAGGGTGCCGGGTGTACGGTGGCCAGGTACAACTCCACCTGGAGGAGGAATCCCTGACACCCAGCCGCGGTTCCGTCGTAGGCCCTCGGGAGAGCGAGTCGGATCCCTCGGTGTTCTGGCGCTGGAATGGGCAGGCTGGCCGATGGTGCTGGCTGGGCTGGCGGTGAGGAAGGTGTTGGAGGTGCGCTCCAGCCTTGGAGCGTGGTGATTACCTCCTGCAGGGCGGTTCCCATCTGGAGGATCTGTTCCTGTTGCTCCCGAACCTGGACCTCCAGTCTCGTCGGCGCTGCTTCGGCTCCCGCTGATTCCATGTTTAAGGTGTGTAATTCTGTCAACGATGTAGTGATGGTGTGGTGGGGAATCAGGCGCAGAAGCAGAGGTACAGTCCAACAAGACTTTACTATGCAAAAATAATCCACAAACGGCAGGAGGCCAAACAGACGCGCACAGGCGGTCAACACACGATCGCACGAAACACAGTGCGCAAAACTCTCCTAAACAGAGGAGGACACTACTAATCCTGGCGTACTGGAAAAATAACACAGCTACGCAACCATCTGACAAGCGACAATTACACACAACACTATACACACAAACAGGGAACTAAATAGGGTGCATAAAGAGACCTAACACAAAACAGGTGTGGCTAACAGACAAAACTAATCAAACAGGAAACACAGAACATAGAACGGTGGCAGCTAGAATTCCGGAGACGACGAACGCCGAAGCCTGCCCGAACAAGGGAGAGAGGCAGCCTCGGCCGAAACCGTGACATTGTGGTGTTGGGGTTTATTTTTCGAAGGAAGTCTATTTCTTCCTCCACGCACCTGGAGCTATGAATGGTGTGCAAACTATTCTCTCTTTAAGGTCAAATGGTGAAATAAAAAAGTCCTTGATGAATGACTTAAGTGGATATTTGTACCAAGGTTATAGAAACAGTTGTGAAAAAGTTGTTAGATTGATGGTTGATACAGCAGTTCATGGAGGTAATTGGGTTCATGCTGTATTGGGGTGTTGGCATACATAGTCCGAGCCTACACAATGTTTTGTATACAACCTTTTCATCTTCAGCCTCAGTGTGTCTTCTATAGAGCTTGTCTTCTGTATCCACTCTGGCACTGCATGTAATGTTTGTCTATAGAGAAGGACTGAGAGAGAAAGCATGAATGGAGACACTTAACAACATTACCTAATTGCTATAATTAGCTTGTGTTAAACTGCTAAGTAGAATGATACATTCTTTACACTCATAATATACACTGAGTATACCAAACAACCGCCTCAATTCTTTGGGGCATGGACTCTACAAGGTGTCGAAAGTGTTCCACAGGGATGCTGGCCCATGTTGACTCCATGTTGTTGGGAGGTGAACCATTCTCGATACACATGGGAAACTGTTGAGCGTGAAAAAACCCAGCAGCGTCGTAGTTCTTAACACACTCAAACTAGTGCGCCTGGCACCTACTGTTCAAAGGCACTTAAATATTTTGTCTTGCCCATTCACCCTCTGAATGGCATACTGTACATACACAATCCATGTCTTAATTGTCTCATGGCTTAAAAATACTTATTTAACCTGTCTCCTCCTCTTCATCTACACTGATTGAAGTGGATTTAACAAGTGACATCAATAAGGGATCATAGCTTCCACCTGGATTCACCTGGTCAGTCTATGTCATGGAAAGAGCAGGTGTTCCTAATATTTGATATACTTAGTGTATGTTTCTGATCATTCTCTTCTGACTGAATTATTGTTCTCTCTGTGCTCCACTAAGATCAGAAGTCAAGGCTAAGGGCTCTATTCAATCCATATCGTGGAAGTTCAGCGTTACAGCTTGATTTTCATTTAAAGGCAATATTCTCACATTAGCGGAGACTGCATTCACGATAAATACTGCATATGTCAGCCCAATCGGAAATTCAGTAAACATATCTAGCGGTTCAGCGATACAGATTGAATAGAGCCCTAAGCCAGCCAGCCAGCCAGTCAGTGAAGAGGAGCTAAAAGATGGAGAGAAATGCTGATTACCTCCATAAAAGCTCTGATTGCTTTGGTCTCTTAATAAACATCTTCAATTAGCATTGCTTGTGAGAGCAGAGGGAAAATTGTGGAAATTAATTTCCACCGGAACACCAACACAACTTTCAATATCTGGGTTTTATTTATGTCAAATATTGACAAAACCCCAGCGTAACTAATTGAAAAAACTGACCCGAAGCTGTGACACTAAAATGTTTATGTTCTCTCAGTCAAGTAAAACATTCAAGTTTTTTGACACTCACACACACACACACACAGACTTGTGAGATCAATTTGCACACCCATCCACAAGCCGAACTGTACATGCACAGCACACCAGCATGCTTTGATGGGCAAAGCATGCCAGAGTGTTACTAATAGATAGTAAGGGCCAACTGGTCCCCTGTAGCTCAGTTGGTAGAGCATGACGCTTGCAACGCCAGGGTTGTGGGTTCGTTTCTCACGGGGGGCCAGTATGAAAATAAAAATTTATGCACTCACTAACTGTAAGTCGCTCTGGATAAGAACGTCTACTAAATGACTAAAAATGTAAAAATCTGAATTTCATGAGATTCTTTGATGAGGCCACAGTTTTGACTGATGTGATGAAAAATACTTTACTCTGGAGACTACTTGTATTTCAGATAGGCCATCGTATCTTCTCAGAGCCTGCATTTCTCATTCAAAACAGACAGTTTGCAGCAGAAATGTAGTGAGATACATACATTACATGCATCCATCCATACATACATACATACTCAACAATTTGCATCTAAATGGCCAGCCACTTGTGTGGTGTATGCGTGTGGTATTTTTGGCAGTGCAAAGTTTTGCACGCTCAGATAGAACAGGAAGCTTTGTATTTGGACCTGATTCACGTTATTGACAATAAGCCTGATTAAAACGAGCCTGCCTCGCTCCTTGATTCCTAATCACCACACGATTAATTACACCAATATAATTGAGGAGACGTAATCTAATTACACTGCACCCTCAGCTCGTACATTTCACATTCTGAAGAACCCACTCTCAGGACCAATACATATCAAGAATCGGATATATTTTTTAAGGAAAAGCCTGAAAGAAAGAGACTGCTAGGAATGAATAGGATAGTTTAAAAAATTTATAAAGAAGGACCCAACAATTTCCTAATCTTTTTGTTACACTTTACAGTGAGTGTGTTTCTCGTCAGACACAGTTTCCTGTAGTCTGAGTACTTCCTGTAGAGGTTGAGTCACACAGACTGCGTCCCAAGTGGCACCCTATTCTCTTTATAGTGCACTACTTTTAACCAGGGCCTGTTTTCATTTGCAATAATACTGCCTGACAGAAATATCTTATCATGAAATATGGGAGGCCAGAGAATGCGAGTGGAACCAAAGGCAATTTACTTTTTTGTTTAGTTTTTTTAGTTTTGTGAAAATTGGTAATATTACAGAAGCTGATATTGCAAGGATTTAGAAATCTATTTACGTATTTAAGTCACTGCAATGATCAACGGACGTTCAATCACCGTATTAGGCTACTGTAACTACAGAGCTACATTTAGAGGTCAAAAGTATTCCTACAGTGCCCACATAATTGCCTCGGCTTTCATCATTGTGCAAACAAAACAGAGTCGCTTGATTCGTCTTTTCTACAAATCATTACACGCACATCGATCAAGGTGTAATCATCAAATCAGAAAAGAACGCTATTATGTTCCCAGAGTCTGACCTATTTTCTCAGTAGATCAGCACAAGTCAACAGATCACAGGAACCCAAAGACCACAGATTGATGATTGCAATTATTGTAATCATGGTCAACATTGGTAGTATATTTTGATAGTGTGTTTTGACCACTTTATGCAGATGATGGCCCTGTATTAATCTGTAACCCATCACAGATTTGTAAGTACACACCAATTGTGAGTTTTGGAATATGATATGTAAGGGATAAACGCAGATGCTCTGTACAATACCTTGAAAATAATGGACGACACAGCGGGACGAGGCAGAGCCGAGTCCTTTTGCGGAGTTCATTTTTCCAAGGTAATGCTAATCCCGCTTTAACTAAAGTCGTGGTCAAAAGTTTTGAGAATGACACAAGTATTGCTCTTCACAAAGTTCGCTGCTTCAGTGTTATGAGATATTTTTGTCTGATGTTACTATGGTATACTGAAGTATAATTACAAGCATTCCATAAGTGTCAAAGGCTTTTATTGATAATTACATTAAGTTTATGCAAAGTCATTATTTGCAGTGTTGACCCTTCTTTTTCAAGACCTCTGCAATCCACCCTGGCATGCTGTCAATTAACTTCTGGGCCACATCCTGACTGATGGCAGCCCATTCTTGCATAATCAATGCTTGGAGTTTGTCAGAATTTGTGGGTTTTTGTTTGTCCACCCGCCTCTTGAGGATCGACCACAAGTTCTGAATGGGATTAAGGTCTGGGGAGTTTCCTGGCCATGGACCCAAAATTTCGATGTTTTGTTCCCCGAGCCAGTTAGTTATCACTTTTGACTTATGGCAAGGTGCTCCATCATGCTGGAAAAGGCATTGGTCGTCACCAAACTGTTCTTGTTCTCGGAGGATGTGTTGGTACCATTCTTTATTCATGGCTGTGTTCTTAGGCAAAATTGTGAGTGAGCCCACTCCCTTGGCTGAGAGGCAACCCCACACATGAATGGTCTCAGGATGCTTTACTGTTGGCATGACACAGGACTGATGGTAGGGCTCACCTTGTCTTCTCCGGACAAGGTGTTTTCCGGATGCCCCAAACAAACCGAAAGGGGATTCATCAGAGAAAATGACTTTACCCCAGTCCTCAGCAGTCCAATCCCTGTATCCTTTTGCAAAATATCAGTCTGTCTCTGATGTTTTTCCTGGAGAGAAGTGGCTTCGTTGCTGCCCTTCTTGACACCAGGCCATCCTCCAAAAGTCTTCGCATCACTGTGCGTACAGATGCACTCACTTGCCTGCTGCCATTCCTGAGCAAGCTCTGCACTGGTGGTGCCCCGATCCCGCAGCTGAATCAACTTTAGGAGATGGTCCTGGCGCTTGCTGGACTTTCTTGGGCGCCCTTCACAACAATTGAACCTCTCTGCTTGAAGTTCTTGATGATCCGATAAATGGTTGATTTAGGCGCAATCTTACTAGCAGCAATATCCTTGCCTGTGAAGCCCTTTTTGTGCAAAGCAATGATGACAGCCCGTGTTTCCTTGCAAGTAACCATGGTTAACAGAGGAAGAACAATAATTTTAAGCACCACCCCCCTTTTAAAGCTTCCAGTATGTTATTCTAACTCAATCAGCATGACAGAGTGATCTCCATCCTTGTCCTCGTCAACACTCTCACCTGTGTTAACGAGAGAATCACTGACATGACGGCAGCTGATCCTTTTGTGGTAGGGCTGAAATGCAGTGGAAATGTTTTTTGGGGATTAAGTTCATTTTCATGGCAAAGAGGGACTTTGCAATTAATTGCAATTCATCTGATCACTCTTCATGACATTCTGGAGTATATGCAAATTGCCATCATCAAAACTGAGGCAGCAGACTTTGTGAAAATTAGTATTTGTGTCATTCTCAAAACTTTTGACCACGACTGTACAGTTGCCAAATAAAACAATATAAAAACACACATTTACCGGTATATATTTTTTTCTTCCCCATTCATATTTTCATTTTCATGAGCGAAATCATTCTTTCTCATCTTTTGGTTGCTAGAGACACGACCCAGTCGTTGGTTCGATTAGTTCGATATTTATGCACGCAACCCAGTCATTCGTCCTTTATGTTCCGGTGCCATGCTCACTGGCAATGTTCTTATCCCTTGCTTGTTAGCCAGCTAGCTACAGCTATAACAGCCATGACCTCTGCAGCCAGAATAACAGCAAAGGAGCTGTTTTCTATTGACATTCATTTGGTTACAACCATAACAATGAGCTGATAAGGCCCTATTTTGCCTGGCATAGCTAGCTAGAAAAGTTTGCCCTCTCATCAGGACACTTGTCAACACTGACTGTTAATTACGAGGAGATCAGATTGCATATCAAACAGTAAGCTAGAAGCTAGCTAAATAGTTTGTTGCTAGCAAACCTGCCAATATGACAACCAAAGAAAAAAATATCAGTTGCTGAAAACAGCTGGTCAAACTAGAAACGTGGGACAATTTGACAGCTTTAGTGGCTGAGGGGTCGGGAGAATTCATGTTCATCACTCACCACGTTAGGTCATCAGATGCTCCAAAAAATATGTCTCTGCAAAAACAAATCAATGCTAGCTAAGTTTTTTCCTCGTTAGACTTACGTTTACAATGTATCTAATTTCAGCTTGTGTGGCTGTTGGTTTAGCTTTCTGTAACTATGTAGCAAGTATGGTCTGCATGTGTAGGCGCATATTGTGTCATGATTGTAAGGTGTCCGGATATATTTTCCAACTGTGGCGTTACCTGGTTTTAATGTCCAGTCTAGAATGCCCTTCTAGCCAATCAGAAACGAGTATTCAACAATGCTGCGGTATAAACATATTTAAAGCACCACATGGGTGCTTTCCTTAATTATTGTTGGTTATGAAGAGTATTCCTGTATCATATAGAGTAGAGTAGACCCCTGTGATCGTTGGACCAAAACGAGACTTACAGAGTTAATTAACCAATTAAGAGAGAATTACCTAGCTTTGTTTTAAATCTGGATTCTGTCACTGGTATTATCCATCCCTTCTGGAGAGATGGGGCTATCCATGCAGGAAACAATAGCCCTGTCCAGAAAAAGCCTTCATCCCTACCCCTGAGATGTGAAGATCTGAGAGGATTAAGTGGTTATAGCAATATTGTAATATCCCCACTATGCTCTCTGATGGGCTATGTGTAATTGTTTTTGCCATATTGCTTACATCTGTCTAATCCTATCAGATCTCCACAAGTGTCTAGGGGGTAGGGGCTAGGGTTTGTTTCTACCTTTTTTATTTTTATTTATTTATTTCACCTTTATTTAACCAGGTAAGCCAGTTGAGAACAGGTTCTCATTTACAACTGCGACCTGGCCAAGATAAAGCAAAGTAGTGCAATAAAAACAACACAGAGTTACATATGGGGTAAAAAAACATAAAGTCAGAAATACAACAGAAAATATATATACAGTGTGTGCAAATGTAGCAAGTTATGGAGGTAAGGCAATAAATAGGCTATAGTGCAGAATAATTACAATAGTATTAACACTGGAATGCTAGACGTGCAAGAGATTATGTGCAAATAGAGATACTGGGGTGCAAAAGAGCAAAATAAATAACAATATAGGGATGAGGTAGTTGGGTGGGCTAATTTCAGATGGGCTGTGTACAGGTGCAGTGATCGGTAAGGTGCTCTGACAACTGATGCTTAAAGTTATTGAGGGAGATAAGAGTCTCCAGCTTCAGAGATTTTTGCAATTCGTTCCAGTCATTGGCAGCAGAGAACTGGAAGGAATGGCGGCCAAAGGAGGTGTTGGCTTTGGGAATGACCAGTGAGATATACCTGCTGGAGCGCAGACTACGGGTGGGTGCTGCTATGGTGACCAATGAGCTAAGATAAGGCGGGGATTTGCCTAGCAGTGATTTATAGATGGCCTGGAGCCAGTGGGTTTGACGACGGACATGTAGTGAGGACCAGCCAACAAGAGCGTACAGGTCACAGTGGTGGGTAGTGTATGGGGGCTTTGGAGACAAAATGGATGGCACTGTGATAGACTACATCCAATTTGCTGAGTAGAGTGTTGGAGGCTATTTTGTAAATGACATCGCCGAAGTCAAGGATCGGTAGGATAGTCAGTTTTACGAGGGCATGTTTGGCAGCATGAGTGAAGGAGGCTTTGTTGCGAAATAGGAAGCCGATTCTAGATTTAACTTTGGATTGGAGATTCTTTATGTGAGTCTGGAAGTTGAGTTTACAGTCTAACCAGACACCTAGATATTTGTAGTTGTCCACATACTCTAGGTCAGACCCGTCGAGAGTGGTGATTCTAGTCGGGTGGGCGGGTGCTAGCAGCGTTCGATTGAAAAGCATGCATTTAGTTTTACTAGTGTTTAAGAGCAGTTGAAGGCTACTGAAGGATTGTTGTATGGCATTGAAGCTCGTTTGGAGGTTTGTTAACACAGTGTCCAATGAAGGGCCAGATGTATACAAAATGGTGTCGTCTGCGTAGAGGTGGATCTGAGAGTCACCAGCAGCAAGAGCGACATCATTGATATACACGGAGAAAAGTGTCGGCCCAAGAATTGAACCCTGTGGCACCCCCATAGAGACTGCCATAGGTCCAGACAACAGGCCCTCCGATTTGACACACTGAACTCTATCTGAGAAGTAGTTGGTGAACCAGGCGAGGCAGTCATTTGAGAAACCAAGGCTATTTAGTCTGCCAATAAGAATGCGGTGGTTGACAGAGTCGAAAGCCTTGGCCAGGTCGATGAAGACGGCTGCACAGTACTGTCTATTATCAATCGCGGTTATAATATCGTTTAGGACCTTGAGCGTGGCTGAAGTGCACCCGTGACCAGCTCGGAAACCGGATTGCATAGCGGAGAAGGTACGGTGGTATTCGGAAATGGTCGATGATCTGTTTGTTAACTTGGCTTTCGAATACTTTCGAAAGGCAGGGCAGGATGGATATAGGTCTGTAGCAGTTTGGATCTAGAGTGTCACCCCCCTTTGAAGAGGGGGATGACCGCGGCAGCTTTCCAATCTCTGGGGATCTCAGACGTTATGAAAGAGAGGTTGAACAGACTAGTAATAGGGGTTGCGACAATTTCGCGGCTGGTTTTAGAAAGAAAGGGTCCAGATTGTCTAGCCCAGCTGATTTGTAGGGGTCCAGATTTTGCAGCGCTTTCAAAACATCAGCTGTCTGAATTTGTGTGAAGGAGAAGCGGGGGGGCATGGGCAAGTTGCAGCAGAGGGTGCAGAGTTGGTGGCCGGGTTAGTGGTAGCCAGATGGAAAGCATGGCCAGCTGTAGCAAAATGCTTGTTGAAATTCTCGATTATTGTAGATTTATCGGTGGTGATAGTGTTTCCTAGCCTCAGTGCAGTGGGCAGCTGGGAGGAAGTGCTCTTATTCTCCATGGACTTTACAGTGTCCCAAAACTTTTTGGAGTTAGTGCTACAGGAAGCAAATTTCTGTTTGAAAAAGTTAGCCTTTGCTTTCCTGACTGCTTGTGTATATTGGTTCCTAACTTCCCTGAAAAGTTGCATATCGCGGGGGCTATTTGATGCTAATGCTGTACGCCACAGGATGTTTTTGTGCTGGTCAAGGGCAGTCAAGTCTGAGGAGAACCAGGGGCTATATCGGTTCTTAGTTCTGTATTTTTGAATGGGGCATGTTTATTTAAGATTGAGAGGAAATTACTTTTTAAGGAACAACCAGGCATCCTCTACTGACGGAATGAGATCTATATCCATCCAGGATACCTGGGCCAGGTCAATTAGGAAGGCCTCCTCGCTAAAGTGTTTTAGGGAGCGTTTGACAGTGATGAGGGGTGGTCGTTTGACCGCGGACCCGTTACGGACGCAGGCAATAAGGCAGTGATCGCTGAGATCCTGGTTGAAGACAGCTGAGGTGTATTTAGAGGGTGTGTTAGTCAGGATGATATCTATGAGGGTACCCATGTTTACGGATTTAGGGTTGTACCTGGTAGGTTCGTTGATAATTTGCGTGAGGTTGAGGGCATCTAGCTTGGATTGTAGGATGGCTGGGGTATTAAGCATATCCCAATTTAGGTCACCAAGCAGTACAAACTCTGAGGATAAATGGGGGGCAATCAATTCACATATGGTGTCCAGGGCACAGCTGGGGGCTGAGGGGGGTCTGTAGCAAGCGGCAACAGTGAGAGACTTATTTCTGGAAAGGTGGATTTTTAGAAGTAGAAGCTCAAACTGTTTGGGCACAGACCTGGATAGTATGATAGAGCTCTGCAGGCTATCTCTACAGTAGATTGCAACTCCACCCCCTTTGGCAGTTCTATCTAGACGGAAAATGTTATAGTTGGGGATGGAAATTTCAGAATTTTGGTGGCCTTCCTGAGCCAGGATTCAGACACTGCTAGAACATCAGGGTTGGCAGAGTGTGCTAACGCAGTGAATAACTCAAACTTAGGAAGTAGACTTCTGATATTTATGTGCAAGAAACCAAGACTTTTGCGATTACAGAAGTCATCAAATGATAGCGCCTGGGGAGTAGGAGTGATACTGAGGGCTGCAGGGCCTGGGTTAGCCTCTACATCACCAGAGGAACAGAGGAGGACTAGAATAAGGATACGGCTAAAGGCTTTAAGAACTGGTCTTCTAGTGCGTTGGGTACATAGGATAAAGGGGGCAGATTTCCGGGTGTTATAGAAAAGATTCAGGGCATTATGTACAGACAAGGATATGGAAGGATATGAGTAAAGTGGAGGTAAACCTAAGCGTTGGGTAACAATGAAAGAGATAGTATCTCTAGAGGCATCAATTGAGTCGGTCTCTGAGTGTATGGGGGGGAGGGACAAAATAGCTATCTAAGGCAGGTTTAGCTAGGCTGGGGGGTCTACAGTGATATAGTACAATTAGAAATAACCGAAACAACAATAAACTAACCATGTTTGGGCTGAGGCTAAACATAAACAGGATGTAGTACCGTAAAAAGGAACAGTCCAGCAGATATCAGCTGTATAGCTGAGTTATCATAAGGTCCGGTGGTGAAGCGCTAGTGAGTAAGAGGGTTAGCAGGGGCTAGTAAGGGCTAGCAGATGGATGGAATCTTCGTGGTTAACGTCGTAACCACATCAGGCGATTTCGTCGGCAGACCAGTCGTGTAGGATCGGCGGGGCTTCGTGTCAACACTAGGTGGTCCCGTCCGGTTGACAGAGAGGTAGATAGCCGGGAGATGGGCCTAGCTCAGGATGATTAGCCAGACCACAGCGTCCGTTTTGTTGTAGCCAGCTGGTAGCGATGAATCGGAGTTAAAGGTCCAGTGATTCAGTGATTCCGGCGGAAAAACTGATATGTTCTGGGTCGATAACGCGCTGTGCAGACTGGCCGAATATCCGGTGATCAATGTCCAGTGATTAAAATTAATCCCGCGGAAAAAAATCCAAGGTTCTGGGTGAAACACCGCTGGCTGTGGCTAATAGCAAGTAGCTAGTTCAGTAGCTAGTTCAGTTTAGTGAGTAAGAGGCCACGGATAGCGTGTGCTAGCGGGCCAGGGGGCTAGCAGATGGATGGAATCTTCGTGGTTAACGTCAGTAACCACATCAGACGATTTCGTCGGCAGACCAGTCGTGTAGGATCGGCGGGGCTCCGTGTCAACACTAGCTGGTCCCGTCCGGTTGACAAAGAGGTAGATAGCCGGGAGATGGGCCTAGCTCAGGATGATTAGCCAGACCACAGCGTCCGTTTGTTGTAGCCAGCTGGTAGCGATGAATCCGGAGTTAAAGGTCCAGTGATTCAGTGATTCCGGCCGAAAAACTGATATGTTCTGGGTCGATAACGCGCTGTGCAGACTGGCCGAATATCCGGTGATCAATGTCCAGTGATTAAAATTAATCCCGCGGAAAAAAATCCAATGTTCTGAGTGAAACACCGCTAGCTGTGGCTAATAGCAAGTAGCTAGTTAGCTGAAACTGGCTAGCTAGTTTCAACTGGAGATTCTAGATTCTAGACAAAGGTAAGTCAACAATAGAATCCATTCCACATTGAGTGAGGCGGGTTGCAGGAAAGTATATTTTCTAGAAGGATGAAAAGTCTGATAGGGAAACATGTACGAAAAATACAAAAAAACAGGGTATTTACAGGCTATTTACAGACACACGACAGAAACAGGACTGCACTACTTCGCCATCTTGGAACTCAGGGATAATCTAAGCCAGGGTTTCCCAACCACCAGGCCGGGGACCGGTACCAGGCCGCAGAGCAATGGCTACCGGGCCGGAGAGATATTCTAGAACCAAAATAATACAATTACATGTATAGGATAATTTATTTTGTACCTAATAAAACTGAGCAGCGCAATCAGCATCTGTGTGCGACTACTCATGCCTTCCCACTAAAACGCCACACCCTGATTTGAACCTGTCAATAATGTGCGCCATGCGCGAGATGTCCCGTTAATAAACATGTGAATGAGCACATTTGTCATTGTTGTTGTTGCTGCTACTGCTAGCTAATGAACCATGGCCAAGAAAAAGGGTCCAGGAGAAGACTAAAGGGCCAACAATGATAACGAGGAAAATGAAAGAGATGAGCCCACATCAGTAAAAAAAACAAAGTATAATAAAATTAAAAATAAATACATCCACCACCGACAATATGACGAGTCATACATAAAATATGGCTTCGTTGCAACAGGTGACTCACATGCACCTAACCCCCTGTGTGTGGTCAAGTAAGGAAATGAAACCATGCAAACTACCTCGGCACTTAGAGTCCAAACACCTCGCACTAAAATATAAACCTGTTGAGTACTTAGAGTAGAAAGAAAGTGGGAAAAAGTGAACAAACTGGCCAACAGTAGATGATGAAAGTGACTGTCACTAGAGTCTGTTCCAAGATGGCGTAGCAGTGCGGTCGTGTTCTCTTGTGTGTCCATGTAAATAGCCTGTTTTTTGTATTTTTTTGTATTTTACGTATATATTTCCCTATCACACTTTTCATCCTTCTACTAAATATACTTTCCTGCAACCTGCCTCACTCAATGTGGAACGGATTCTATTATTTACTCAACTTTATCTAGAATCTCCAGTTGAAACTAGCCAGCCAGCTAACTAGCTAACTAGCTACTTGCTATTAGCCACCATTAGCGGTTTTCACCCAGAACATCGGATTTTCTGCCGGAATAACTGAATCACTGGAACTTAACACCGGATCGCAACTAGCTAGCCGCAACCGAATGGATGTTGCTGTAGGCTAATCACCACTATCCCCGAAGCAAGCACCAGTTAGCCTTGAGCTAGCCTCGAGCAGGCCCATATCCGGGCTATCTACAGTGAGGGGAAAAAGTATTTGATCCCCTGCTGATTTTGTACGTTTGCCCACTGACAAAGACATGATCAGGCTATAATTTTAATGGTAGGTTTATTTGAACAGTGAGAGACAGAATAATGACAAAAACATCCAGAAAAAAAACGCATGTCAAAAATGTTATAAATTGATTTGCATTTTAATGTGGGAAATAAGTATTTGACCCCTCTGCAAAACATGACTTAGTACTTGGTGGCAAAACCCTTGTTGGCAATCACAGAGGTCAGACGTTTCTTGTAGTTGGCCACCAGGTTTGCACACATCTCAGGAGGGATTTTGTCCCACTCCTCTTTGCAGATCAACTCCAAGTTATTAAGGTTTCGAGGCTAACGTTTGGCAACTCGAACCTTCAGCTCCCTCCACAGATTTTCTATGGGATTAAGGTCTGGAGACTGGCTAGGCCACTTCAGGACCTTAATGTGCTTCTTCTTGAGCCACTCCTTTGTTGCCTTGGCCGTGTGTTTTGGGTCATTGTCATGCTGGAATACCCATCCACGACCCATTTTCAATGCCCTGGCTGAGGGAAGGAGGTTCTCACCCAAGATTTGACGGTACATGGCCTCGTCCATCGTCCCTTTGATGCGGTGAAGTTGTCCTGTCCCCTTAGCAGAAAAACACCCCCAAAGCATAATGTTTCCACTTCTATGGTTGATGGTGGGGATGGTGTTCTTGGGGTCATAGGCAGCATTCCTCCTCCTCCAAACACGGCGAGTTGAGTTGATGCCAAAGAGCTCCATTTTGGTCTCACACTTTCACCCAGTTCTCCTCTGAATCATTCAAATGTTCATTGGCAAACTTCAGATGGGCCTGTATATGTGCTTTCTTGAGCAGGGGGAAGGTCCGCTGCAGGATTTCAGTCCTTCACGGCGTAGTGTGTTACCAATTGTTTTCTTGGTGACTATGGTCCCTGCTGCCTTGAGATCATTGACAAGATCTTCTGTGTAGTTCTGGGCTGATTCCTCACCGTTCTCATGATCATTGCAACTCCACGAGGTGAGATCTTGCATGGGGCCCCAGGCCGAGGGAGATTGACAGTTATTTTGTGTTTCTTCCATTTGCGAATAATCGCACAAACACTTGTCACCTTCTCACCAAGCTGCTTGGCGATGGTCTTGTAGACCATTCCAGCCTTGTGTAGGTCTACAATCTTGTCCCTGACATCCTTGGAGAGCTCTTTGGTCTTGGCCATGGTGGAGAGTTTGGAATCTGATTGATTGATTGCTTCTGTGGACAGGTGTCTTTTATACAGGTAACAAACTGAGATTAGGAGAACTCCCTTTAAGAGTGTGCTCCTAAGCTCATTACCTGTATAAAAGACACCTGGGAGCCATATTTCTGATTGAGAGGGGGTCAACTACTTATTTCCCTAATTAAAATGCAAATCAATTTATAAAATTTGGATTTTTTTGCATTCTGGATTTTTTTGTTGTTATTCTGTCTCTCACTGTTCAAATAAACTTACCATTAAAATTATAGACTGATCATTTCTTTGTCAGTGGGCAAACGTACAAAATCAGCAGGGGATCAAATACTTTTTTCCCTCACTGTACCTCTCTGTCTACCGGACGGGAGTAGCCAGCTAACCAGCTAACTAGCTACTTGCTGTTAGCCACCGTTAGCAGTTTTTTACCATTGTCCGTGGCCTGCACTACCTACCAGCCTGCTCTAGCCTGGACTATTATCGGCCAGTCTGCACTGTCTGCACAGCGCGTTATCGACCCAGAACCTATCGGATTTTCTGCCGGAATCACTGAATCACTGTACCTTTAACACTGGATAATCGCAACTAACTAGCTGCAACCAAATGAACGTTGTTGTTGGCTAATCAGCCTTGAGCTAGCCTTGAGTCAGGCACATCTCCCGGCTATCTACCTCTCTGTCAACCGGACGGGACCTCCTAGAGTCGACACGGAGCCCCGCCGATCCATCACGACTGGTCTGCCGACGTAATCATCTGTGGTTTCAACAGGCTTCTCGTTGCGACAACCACGAAGATCCATCTGCTAGCCCCGGCCCGCTAGCACACGCAAACAACAGCCGTGCTTCCTGCTCGCTGTGCTGTAGCACCAATTCGACCTGCTCTCGGACTCACATATTGCTGTTCACTGGACCTTATGATCACTCAGCTGCACAGCTGATGCCTGCTGGACTGTTCCTTTACACGGTACCCTGTCCTGTTTATCTGTTTAGCCTCAGCCCAAACTTTATCACCATTACCAGTTGTCTTAGCTCTCTCGAATAACACTTGTGATTGCTTTATGCCTCTCTCCCATGTCAATATGCCTTGCCTATTGCTGTTCCAGTTAGTTCTTATTATACAATTTCACTGTAGAACACCAAGTCCCTCTCAAACTGCCTCAAATAGTTCCTTTGTTCCACCCCCCATACACGCCGAGACTGGCTCAATCGGTGCCTCCAGTGATGCTATCTCTTTCGTTGTTACCCAATGCTTAGGTTTACCTCCACTGTACTCATTTCCTTCCATATCCTTGTCTGTACATAATGCCCTGAATCTATTCTACAACGTCCGGAAATCTGCCCCCTTTATTCTCTGTACCCAACGCACTAGAAGACCAGTTCTTAAAGCCTTTAGCCGTATCCTTATTCTAGTCCTCCTCTGTTCCTCTGGTGATGTAGAGGCTAACCCAGGCCCTGCAGCCCCCAGTATCACTCCTACTCCCCAGGAGCTATCATTTGTTGACTTCTGTATCCGTAAAAGCCTTGGTTTTCTGCACGTTAACATCAGAAGCCTCCTTCCTAAATTTGAGTTATTCACTGCGTTAGCACACTCCACCAACCCTGATGATCTAGCAGTGTCTGAATCCTGGCTTAGGAAGACCACCAAAAATTCTGAAATTTCCATCCCCAACTACAACATTTTCCGCCTAGATAGAACTGCCAAAGGGGTTGGAGTTGCAATCTACTGTAGAGATAACCCGCAGATCTCCAGAAATAAGTCTCTCACCGTTGCCACTTGCTACAGACCCCCCTCAGCCCCCAGCTGTGCCCTGGACACCATATGTGAATTGATTGCCCCCCATTTATCCGTACTGCTTGGTGACCTAAATTGGGATATGCTTAACACCCCGGCCATCCTACAATCCAAACTAGAGGCACTCAATCTCACACAAATTATCAACGAACCTACCAGGTACAACCCTAAATCCGTAAACATGGGCACCCTCATAGATATTCCTGACTTATTACCCTCTAAATACACCTCCGCTGTCTTCAACCAGGATCTCAGCGATCACTGCCTTATTGTCTGCGTCCGTAACGGGTCCGCGGTCAAATGACCACCCCTCATCACTGTCAAACGCTCCATAAAACACTTTAGCGAGCAGGCCTTCCTAATTGACCTGGCCCAGGTATCCTGGATGGATATCGATCTCATTCCGTCAGTAGAGGATGCCTGGTTGTTCTTTAAAAGTAATTTCCTCTCAATCTTAAATAAACATGCCCCATTCAAAAAATACAGAACTAAGAACAAATATAGCCCCTGGTTCTCCTCAGACTTGACTGCCCTTGACCAGCACAAAAACATCCTGTGGCGTACTGCATTACCATCGAATAGGCCCCACGATATGCAACTATTCAGGGAAGTTAGGAACCAATATACACAAGCAGTTAGGAAAGCAAAGGCTAGCTTTTTCAAACAGAAATTTGCATCCTGTAGCACTAACTCCAAAAGGTTTTGGGACACTGTAAAGTCCATGGAGAATAAGAGCACCTCCTCCCAGCTGCCCACTGCACTGAGGCTAGGAAACACTATCACCACCGATAAATCTACAATAATCGAGAATTTCAACAAGCATTTTGCTACGGCTGGCCATGCTTTCCACCTGGCTACCACTACCCCGGCCACCAGCCCTTCACCCTCTGCTGCAACTTGCCCATGCCCCCCGCTTCTCCTTCACACAAATTCAGACAGCTGATGTTCTGAAAGAGCTGCAAAATCTGGACCCCTACAAATCATCTGGGCAAGACAATCTGGACCCTTTCTTTCTAAAACTAGCCACCGAAATTGTCGCAACCCCTATTACTAGCCTGTTCAACCTCTCTTTCGTAACGTCTGAGATCCCCAGAGATTAGAAAGCTGCCACGGTCATCCCCCTCTTCAAAGGGGGTGACACTCTAGATCCAAACTGTTACAGACCTATATCCATTCTGCCCTGCCTTTCGAAAGTTTTGAAAGCCAAGTAAACAAACAGATCACTGACCATTTCGATTCCACCGTACCTTCTCCGCTATGCAATTCAGTTTCCGAGCTGGTCATGGGTGCACATCAGCCACGCTCAAGGTCCTAAACGATATTATAACCGCGATCGATAATAGACAGTACTTTGCAGCCGTCTTCATCGACCTGGCCAAGGCTTTCGACTCTGTCAACCACCGCATTCTTATTGGCAGACTAAATAGCCTTGGTTTCTCAAATGACTGCCTCGCCTGGTTCACCAACTCCTTCTCAGATCGAGTTCAATGTGTCAAATTGGAGGGCCTGTTGTCTGGACCTATGGCAGTCTCTATGGGGGTGCCACAGGGTTCAATTCTTGGGCCGACTCTTTTCTCCGTGTATATCAATGATGTCGCTCTTGCTGCTGGTGACTCTCAGATCCACCTCTACGCAGAAGACACCATTTTGTATACATCTGGCCCTTCATTGGACACTGTGTTAACAAACCTCCAAACGAGCTTCAATGCCATACAACACTCCTTCAGTAGCCTCCAACTTCTCTTAAATACTAGTAAAACTAAATGCATGCTCTTCAATCGAACGCTGCTGGCACCCGCCCACCTGACTAGAATCACTATTCTCGACGGGTCTGACATAGAGTATGTGGACATCTACAAATACCTAGGTGTCTGGTTAGACTGTAAACTCTCCTTCCAGACTCACATTAAGCATCTCCAATCCAAAGTTAAATCTAGTTTTGCAGCAAAGCCTCCTTCACTCATGCTGCCAAACATGCCTATCCTACCGATCCTTGACTGCGATTTAACTTACAAAATAGCCTCCAACACTCTACTCAGAAAATTGGATGTAGTCTATCACAGTGCCATCTGTTTTGTCACCAAAGCCCCATATACAACCCACCATTGTGACCTGTACGCTCTCGTTGGCTGGCCCTCACTACATATTCGTCGCCAAACCCACTGGCTCCAGGTCATCTATAAATCACTTCTAGGCAAATCCCCGCCTTATCTTAGATCATTGGTCACCATAGCAACACCCACCCTTAGTATGCGCTCCAGCAGGTATATCTCACTGGTCATCCCCAAAGCCAACACCTCCTTTGGCCGCCATTCCTTCCAGTTCTCTGCTGCCAATGACTGGAACGAACTGCAAAAATCTCTGAAGCTGGAGACTCTTATCTCCCTCACTAAATTTAAACATCATTTGTCAGAGCACCTTACCGATCACTGTACCTGTACACAGCCCATCTGAAATTAGCCCACCCAACTACCTCATCCCCATATTGTTATTTATTTTGCTCATTTGCACCCCAGTATCTCTATTTGCACATCATCTCTTGCACATCTATCATTCCAGTGTTAATACTAATTGTAATTATTTTGCACTATGGCCTATTTATTGCCTTACCTCCATGACTTGCTACATTTGCACACACTGTATATATATATATTTCTGTTGTATTTTTGACTTTATGTTTTGTTTTACCCCATATGTAACTCTGTGTTGTTGTTTTTATCGCAGTGCTTAGCTTTATCTTGGCCAGGTCGCAGTTGTAAATGAAAACTTGTTCTCAACTGGCTTACCTGGTTAAATAAAGGTTAAATAAATAAAATAAAAAACTCCTCGCTATGACAAGCTTGTGGCAGGGAAGCAGGCCCAGGGATCATACTGATTGGTGAGTTTAAGTATTTACTGTCACTTTTGTGGTGCACATACCAGGAGTCGGACGAAACTGTTCCAGTTCTTTGTTTCGTTTATCCCCAAAAATTTTGCAACACTAAATTCATTGAAAAGGGGAGATGGAACAATGTGTATGTGTGTCTGTGAGTGTGTGTGTGTGTCATTCACAGGTGTGGTCATTCTACACAGCTTATCAGTGGTTTAGGCTGTCGCTGTCCATGGTGCATGTTGTGCTATTGGTAGAACTGTCTGAGAACTTTCTGTCAATAAAACTGTATGTTTATATACTTAACAGTGTGTTATTGGCGAGGCAGGCTTATACCAGTTTAGGAACAGGAATAGGTTTGGAATGGCTCCCAGTTCTAGAATGTATTTTTAATGTTAAAGTGTTGTTATGCAACTGTCCTTTGAGAGATTGACTGAGCAAACATCACCCGGTCGCAACAAGGATCGACTATTGATTTGGCCTTGTGATGCCTTTTAGAAAACAGGTGAAGGATGACTTGGAATGTGTGATGTGATGTCTCCGAAGTAACAGAGATAGTAGTGGGTTCTGTGTAGCTAAATTGTGGCCAGCTTCATGTTTAAATTCCTTTTTGAGCCACACTGTTTTCAGGACTCTTGAGGACTTTTTTAGTTAGATGCCAAGTAATTAAACAAGCAGTTTAATTTTGTAAATGATGAATGCAATGAATTATTAAGCTCCTCATTACAATCTACAGCAAAAAAATCACATTTTCAAGCAATTGAAACCTCATGAATGCTAATGTATGGACAGACAGAGGAGGCATTTTTCTCCCTTCGTGGTGCTTGTAAGAAAGAGTTTCACAAGTCCCTTGGCTGTGGGGAGGCTCTCAGATGGTGAGTGTCACAGGTTCCTGGGGGGACTCAGAGACTGGTGCGATCAAGACAGGCGGTTCCTCTCACTGTGCCTGCCTGACTGACAGGCTGCCACTTGTCAATCACAACACCAAAGGCAAACATGTGAGGATGGCGATGGAAGTCACTGAACCAGAATGTAGTGCTTTACAGTATCTCCATTCCTCTATCCTCTGCTCATTGTACAACAGTAGGCCTATATACCGAGTGTACCAAACATTAGGAACACCTTCCTAATATTGAGATGCACCACCTTTTTCCCTCAGAACAGCCTCAATTCGTCGGGGCAAGGACTCTACGAGGTGTCGAAAGCGTTCCACAGGGGATGCTGGCTCATAATAATAATAATAATAATATGCCATTTAGCAGACACTTTTATCCAAAGCGACTTACAGTCATGCGTGCATACATTTTCTTTTTTGTGTATGGGTGGTCCCGGGGATCGAAACCACTACCTTGGCGTTACAAGCGCCGTGATCTACCAGCTGAGCTACAGAGGACCACACAGTTTCCCACAGTTTTGTCAAGTTTTGTCAAGTTTGCTGGATGTCTTTTGGGTGGTGGACCATTCTTGATACACATGGGAAAGTATTGAGCGTGAAAAACCCAGCAGTGTTGCAGTTCTTGACATAAACCGGTGTGCCTGGCAGCTACTACCATACCCCTTTCAAAGGCAATTTAATATTTTGTCTTGCCCATATGCCCTCTGAATGGCACGCATACACAATCCAGTTTTGCATGATGTCTACTTTGATGCAAATTAGCATTTATTTATCTGAGAGCAAATATATTGATAAAAGTCAAAGAGAGAGATTTACATGGTTATTAAAACATCACGCCATGGTAACGAAACACAGCCCTTATCTTAAGTGTTTCTAAAATCCCCTATTGGAAAAATGAATGGTGGAAAAACGATTGGAACCATTTCCGTTTGACCACTTGGTTTTATATGTATTATGACACCTCCACTGTGGGGCTCTATTGTCTCAAGGCTTAACAATCCTTATTTACCTGTCTCCTCCTCTTCATCTACACTGATTGAAGTGGATTTAACAAATGACATCAATTAGGGATCATAGCTTTCACCTGGTCAGTGTACATCATGGAAAGAGCATGTTCTTAATGTTTTGTACACTCAGTATATATTGTTGTGTGTTAGCCCAAAGCACACATTCAGTAATCTGTGATGCAGGTGCCTTTGGAGTAAACACATTGACTGAGAAAGCTTCCCAGAATTCAATAGTAGGGGACCAGTTGGTCCATCCCTAATGGTGCGTGGAGATGCATTCCAGGTAAACAATGATGTCTGGAAGAAACACAGATAAAGCAAAAGTCTCCCTCCATAAGCACAGAGAACAAAATATACTCATCTTTGCCAGGCAATAGCATACGTGAATTACTCAGAGAAAACATAGCATTATGCCATTTCAACTTGTTACTATGAAGGGAAAAAACACTATGCGTGTTGGATTGAATTGAGCCCATATCTTCCTCGTCATGTTTGTTTTACTAGATTTAGTTTTTATATCCAGTGATAAAATCCAGGCGATAATGAAGATTTATTTTTTAACAAGTCAAGGCTGAGATAGTGAGTCATAAGGCACCGTATGCAAAACAGGGAGATGTGGCCTTAAAACAAACTGCCTGTGGCCATTTTCAGAAAATATGTAAATTATGCTTTCCATACCTCCTGGTGTCATGTAGAAAGTTGTCGGGTTTATCTGATAGTAATGTTTGTTCCTGTCTTTCAGACCGTGCTGACTGTGTTCAGTGTTCCTCCCACCTGCTTGGTGGGGCATAGAGAGCAGAAGGGTAAACACATCCGCCTCCACAAAATTACACAGACATAATATTTGAATTCCAATCCAGGCAGGGAGGGTGAACCTATACAGTCATTTTACCATAATGATGATAGAAACCCAAAGCTCAACAGAGGCTGTGTCATGGGTAAGTTGGTTGCATGCCTGTCAATTAACCTATAATGTATAGCAGGATTTTAATCAAAACTCTTTATAAGTAACAACTGTACTCATTAAAAAAGTGTGCATTTGATTTGATCTCTAATGTATATCACTTGCCCTTTGGATGTGGGAAATATATTCCCCATACCTTCACATGACAGCGATACACTGAGTGGACAGAATATTAGGAACCCCTTCCTAATGTTGAGTTGCACCACCTTTTGCCCTCAGAACAGCCTCAATTCGTCAGGGCATGGACTCTACAAGGTGTCGAAAGCATTCCACAGGGATGCTGGCCTATGTTGACTCCAATGCTTCCCACAGTTGTGTCAAGTTGGCTGGATGTCCTTTGGGTGGTGGACCATTCTTGATACACACGGGAAACGGTTGAGTGTGAAAAACCCAGCAGCGTTGCAGTTCTTGACACACTCAAACAAGTGCGTCTGACACCTACTACCATACCCAGTTCAAAGGCACTTAAATCTTTTGTCTTGCCCATTCACCCTCTGAATGGCACACATACACAATCCTTGTCTCAATGTCTCCTCCCCTTCATCTACACTGATTGACGTGGATTTAACAGGTGACATCAATAAGGAATCATAGCTTTCACCTGGATTCACCTGGTCAGTCTATATCATGGAAAGAGAGTGTTCCTAATGTAATCTGTTACAGTTACCTGTTCAAAATTGTAATTGTACTTTTGAATTACCCAAACTCAGTAACATATTCAGATTACTTTTTGATGACTTTCCCCTTAAGAGGCATTAGAAGAAGACAAAAATGAATATTACCAATTGAACGACATCTATTGTAGAATAAATCAATGTTAGAGTTTACATAGCTGCCTAAAAATGCACACTATATATACAAAAGTATGTGGACACCCCTTCAAATTAGTGGATTCGTCTATTTCAGCCACACCCGTTGCTGACAGGTGTATACAATTGAGCACACAGCCATGCAATCTCTATTGACAAACATTGGCATTAGAATGGCCTTACTGAAGAGCTCAGTGACTTTCAACGTGGCACCGTCATAGGATGCCACCTTTCCAATAAGTCAGTTTGTCAAATTTCTGCCCTGCTAGAGCTGCCCCGGTCAACTGTAAGTGCTGTTATTTTGAAATGGAAACGTCTAGGAGCAACAACGGCTCAGCCGCGAAGTAGTAGGCCACACAAGCTCACAGAACCGAACCGCTGAGTGCTGAAGGGCGTAAAAATGGTCTATCCTCGGTTGCAACACTCACTGCCGAGTTCCAAACTGCCTCTGGAAGCAACATCAGCACAAGAACTGTTCGTCAGGAGCTTCATGAAATGGGTTTCCATGGCCGAACAGCCGCACACATACCTAAGATCACCATGCGCAATGCCAAGTATCGGCTGGAGTGGTGTAAAGCTCGACGCCATTGGACTCTGGAGCATTGGAAACGCATTCCCTGGAGTGATGAATCACGCGTCACCATGGCAGTCCGACGGACAAATCTGGGTTTGGCGGATGCCAGGAGAACGCTACCTGCCCGAATGCATAGTGCCAAATGTAAAGTTTGGTGGAGGAGGAATAATGGTCTGGGGCTGTTTTTCATGGTTCAGGCTAGGCCCCTTAGTTCCAGTGAAGAGAAATCTTAACGCTACATCATACAATGACATTCTAGATTCTGTGCTTCTTTGTGGCACTTTATGGCAACAGTTTGGGGAAGGCCCTTTCCTGTTTCAGCATGACAATGCCCCTGTGCACAAAGTGAGGCCCATACAGAAATGGTTTGTTGAGATTGGTGTGGAAGAACTTGACTGGCCTGCACAGAGCCCTGACCTTAACCCCATCGAACACCTTTGGGATGAATTGGAACGCCGACAGCGAGCCAGGCCTAATCGCCCAACATCAGTGCCCGACCTCACTAATGCTCTTGTGGCTGAATGGAAGCAAGTCCCCGTGGCAATGTTCCAACATCTAGTGGAAAGCCATCCCAGAAGAGTGGAGGCTGTTATAGCAGCAAAGCGGGGACCAAATCCATATTAATGACCATGATTGTGGGATGAGATGGGGTTAACAACCATGATAGAGGTAAATCCATCAGAAAGGGGGAGATCAGTTACAAAGTCTATGGACAGATGTGACCAAGGCCGCTGAGACACCGGAAGGAGTTTCCCTGCTGGAGCGTGCCAGGGAGAGTTGGTTTGGGCACATACGGAGCAGGAGTTCATATAGCGGGCAACGTCCTGCGCCAAGGTGGGCCACCAGTACTTATCGGAGAGGGATTGGATAGTGCGGGTGATACCTGGGTGTCCAGCGGCGAGGGATGTGTGTGCCAAGTCAACAGCCGATCCCTTACCACTGTGGGAACGCAGATGCGCTCCGGAGGGCAGGTAGCAGGCACGGGTTCCCTCTCCAGAGCCTGGCGAATGTCCACGTCTACATCCCAGTGCACGGGAGCTACGATTCGAGAGGGTGGAATGATGGGTGCACTCGGGATCGGAACCTCTCCCGAACCTGGGCGATATGACAGGGTGAAGTGGAATCTGGTGAAGAAAAGAGCCCACCTTGCTGCCGTGGGTTCAGGTTCCGATGATCGGTGAGGATGAGGAATGGCTCCTTGGTGCCCTCCAGCCAGTGTCTACACTCATCCAATGCCAACTTCCCTGCCAGGAACTCCCGGTCGCCGACTTCATAGTTCCTCTCTGCAGTTCTTAATGAAGCAGCGGTAGAAGTTGGCAAACCCAGAAACCGCTGGAGCCCCTTTATTGTGGGTTTGGGAATGACCATGACCTGACTGCTTTAACCTTCCTTTCATCCATGCTCACCCCCTGTGGGCTGATCCAGTATCCCAAGAAGGAGACCTTGACCTGATGGAACTGGCACATCTCCACTTTAACATAAAGGCGGTTCTCCAGGAGGCGTCTCAGGACTACTCGGACGTGATCCTCCAAGGTGGCCAAGTAGACCAGGATGTCGTCGATATACACGACCACCTGGCACCCGATCATGTCCCGGCACACCTCGTTCAGGAATGCCTGAAACACTGACGGAGCATTGTCTAGTCCATAAGGCATCACCAATTACTCATAGTGCCCAGACGTTTTGCTGAAGGTAATTTTCCACTCATCCCCTCTCGGATGCGGATAAGATTGTAGGCACTCCGCAGGTTCAGCTTCATAAAAAAAACACCCCGCGGAGCTGATCGATGGTGGCCGGTACCAACGGGAGAGGGTAACGGTACTTAGAGGTAATAGAATTGAGACCTCGATGCAGGGACGCAGACCCCCATCCTTCTTGGTCTGAGAATGACCTTCTTGATCCAAACCAGTCAGGTTTCAAGACTGGTCATTCAACTGAGACTGCTCTTCTCTGTGTCATGGAGGCTCTCCGCACTGCTAAAGCTAACTATCTCTCCTCTGCACTTATCCTTCTAGACCTATCCGCTGCCTTTGATACTGTGAACCATCAGATCCTCCTCTCCACCCTCTCCGAGTTGGGTATCTCCGGCGCTGCTCACTCTTGGATTGCGTCCTACCTGACAGGTCGCTCCTACCAGGTGGCGTGGCGAGAATCTGTCTCTGCACCACGTGCTCTCACCACTGGTGTCCCCCAGGGCTCAGTTCAAGGCCCTCTCCTATTCTCTCTATACACTAAGTCACTTGGCTCTGTCATATCCTCACATGGTCTCTCCTATTATTGCTACTCAGACGACACACAATTAATTTTCTCCTTTCCCCCTTCTGATAACCAGGTGGCGAATCGCATCTTTGCATGTCTGGCAGACATATCTTTGTGGATGTCGGATCACCATCTCAAGCTGAACCTCGGCAAGACGGAGCTGCTCTTCTTCCCGGGGAAGGACTGCCCGCTCCATGATCTCGCCATCACGGTTGACAACTCCATTGTGTCCTCCTCCCAGAGTGCAAAGAACCTTGGCGTGACCCTGGACAACACCGTGTCGTTCTCTAACATCAAAGCGGTGACCCGATCCTGCAGGTTCATGCTCTACAACATTCGTAGAGTACGACCCTACCTTACACAGAAAGCGGCACAGGTCCTAATCCAGGCACTTGTCATCTCCCGTCTGGATTACTGCAACTCGCTGTTGGCTGGGCTCCCTGCCTGTGCCATTAATCCCCTACAATTTATTCAGAACGCTGCAGCCCGTCTGGTGTTCAACCTTCCCACATTCTCTCATGTCACCCAGCTCCTCTGCACACTCAACTGGCTTCCAGTTGAAGGTCACATCTACTACAAACCATGGTGCTTGCCTACAGAGCTGTGAGGGGAACGGCACCTCCTTACCTTCAGGCTCTGATCAGACCCTACACCCAAACGAGGGGCACTACGTTCATCCACCTCTGGCCTGCTAGCCCCCCTACCTCTACGGAAGCACAGTTCCCGCTCAGCCCAATCAAAGCTATTCGCTGCTCTGGCACCCCAATGGTGGAACAAGCTCCCCCACGACGCCAGGACAGCGGAGTCACCTTCCGGTGGCATTTTAAAAAAGAAAAAAAGAAAAAAGAAACGGGAAGTCTGGTAGCCTCAATAAATAGACAAAGATTTTGTGACCTTCGGACTATAATGTTATATCTGCACTAAGCATAGTTCTGAGATATTGAGCATCAGTTTTCACATTCCAGATCTCAGAACTGTTTTGTAGTGCATTATTTTTCCATAACCCATTAAGGTCCTCACCTTAAAGGTACCTTAAGTACAGATTATCAAAATCCTGAGACATTTGTAAATTTGTTTTTTTTAGGGGGGTGCAATAACAGATAGAACCTTATGGCTGAACCCAGATTGACATTTCAGAGCCATAGGGTTATATCTGACACTTCTGCATTAGACATGTTCAGTTTAAGAAGACTGTATCTATTTGAATACATAAATGATATAATAGCACTATTTTACCAAAATAGAGTCAGAACACATCAACAAATACATTAAGAGATGTGACATTTACTTTACGATTTCCGACAGTATGTGTGCCGTTATTGCTGGCTAGACTAGCCTAGACCATACTCAGAGGGAGATGGCAAAGATGTGTTCTGATTGGGCCGTCTGTATTTGTTCAGGCTTGTGATTGGATTGCAGAACTTTATAGCGCCAAGTTCAAATGGGTTTATGCCGATAGAACTTTCTAGTTTTTCATTTAACTTAACATTTATTTTTTCTAAAATATAACTTTACAGACATATGAAGAACCATCTATAATATGTGACTAACTCATTGCATGTATAGATTTTTTTTTAACTTGATTTGTGACTCGACTTGACTTGCTCTTAGAATGCACGACTTGGACTTGACTTGAGACTCGACCCATTCTACTTGAGATTTGACTTGAGACTTGCTTGTGACTCGAATAATAGTGACTTAGTTCCACCTCTGTTTCTACCCCTTGATCTTCAAGAATAGGTCTTGGAACTATAGCTCACCCAAATTATTTTACCTGAGCATAACACAGAAAATAAGGACTTAGTAGCCTTCTCTGTTGTTTATGCTGCTCTCATGGAATGGCATGCTTGGAGCACTACCGAAAAGTTGTATTTGCGTGTGAAAAATATATGCAGTATGCTGCATTTGGCCTATTGTTTATATTTGTGTTGGTGACACTTTGATATCTTGATAATTTGCAGGTGTTGGAGCACAATACAGCAGAGGAGTTTAGAAGGGAGGAATTCCCTCAAACTTTTAGTCCATAGGCTGGGATCCACACTATGCAGCTGTTGCAAGACCAAATGTTTCACTGGCTGTCAACTGGTCGCAAAAACAATGATTGATAGGCAGCTTAAACTTCTTCAATTCAAACATTACATTTACATTTTAGTCATTTAGACTCTGCTGTCGTAGCTTCAGGGGGAAGCTGGTTCCCATTGGGGTGCCAGGACAGAGAAGAGCTTGGACTGGGCTGAGCGGGAGGGGTAGGGGGTGGGAGGGCCAAGAGACGAGTTGGCTGAACGGAGTGCTCGTGTTGGGGTGTAGGGTGTGAGCCTTAAGGTAGGGAGGGGCAGATCCTCTTGCTGTTCTGTAGGTAAGCACCATGGTCTTGTAGTGGATGCGATCTCCGCTTGGAAGCCAGTGGAGTGTGTGGAGAGTGGGGTGACATGACAGAACTTGGGAAGGTTGCTGCGGGCTGCAGCATTCTGGATAAGTTGCAGGGGTTTGATGGCACAAGCAGGCAGCCCAGCCAACAGCGAGTTGCAGTCCAGACAGGAGAGGACAAGTGCCTGGATTAGGACCTGCACCACTTCCTGTGTGAGGAGGGTTGTAATCTACGGATGTTGTAGAGCATGAACCTGCAGGAGCGGGTCACTGCTTTGATGTTTGCAGTGAACGACAGGGTGTTGTCCAGGGTCACACCAAGGTTCTTTGCACTCTGGGAGGGCGACACTGGAGTTGTCAACCATGATGGAGAGGTCTTTGAGCGGGCAGGCCTTCCCCCGGGAGGAAGAGCATTTCCATCTTGTCGAGGTTGAGATGGTGGGCCAACATCCAAGTGGAGATATCTGCCAGGCACGCAGAGATGCATGTTGCCGTCTGGGTGTCAGAAGGGGGGAAGGAGAAAAGTAGTTGAGTGTCATCTGCATAGCAATGGTAGAAGAGACCATGTGAGGATATGACGGAGCTGAGTCACTTGGTGTATAGAGTGAAGAGGAGAGGGCCTAGAACCGAGCCCTGGGGGACACCAGTAGGAGGGCATGTGGTGCACACACAGATCCTCTCCACGTCACCTGGTAGGAGCAGCCTACCAGTTAGGATGCAATCCAAGAGTGTGCAGAGCCTGAGATGCCCAGCCCTGAGAGGGTGGAGTGAAGGATCTGATGGTTCACGGTGTCGAAGGCAGCGGATAGATCTAGGAGGATGAGAACAGAGGAGAGAGAGTCAGCTTTGGCAGTGCGGAGAGCCTCAGTGACACAGAGAAGAGCAGTCTCGGTTGAGTGACCCGTCTTGAAGCCTGACTGGTTAGGATCAAGAAGATCGTTCTGTGAGAGATAACAAGAAAGTTGATCAGAGACAACACGCTCAAGTGTTTTGGAAAGAAAAGAAAGAAAGGATACAGGTCTATAGTTTTTGATGTCAGATGAGTCGAGTGTTGGTTTCTTGACAAGAGGAGCAACTCGAGCCAAGTCAGAGAGGACGTGACCAGTGGTCAGGGATGAGTTGATGAGGTAAGTGAGATGGTCTCCAGAGATGGTCTGGAGAAGGGAGGAGGGGATGGGGTCGAGCGGGCAGGTTGTCGGGTGGCCAGACCTCACTAGTCACAGGATGTCATCTGGAGAGAGAGGGTAGAAAGAGGTCAAGGCGTAGGGTAGTTCTGTGTGAGTGAGACCAGTGGACTCAATAGGCTGAGTGAATGACTAGTGGATGTTGTCACTTAAAAAAAAAAAGTGGTTGACAAAGTCGTCCGATAGAGAGAGGGAGACAGGAGGGGATTGAGGATTAAGGAGGGAGGAGGGAGGAGAAGGTGGAAAAGAGTTTCCTAGGGTTAGAGGCAGAATCTTGAAATTTAGTGTGGTAGAAAGTGGCTTTAGCAGCAGATACAGAGGAAGAGGAGGTAGAGAGGAGGGAGTGAAAGGATGATAGGTCCTCCAGAAATTTAGTTTTCCTCCAATTTCGCTCAGCTGCCTGTTCTGTAAGTTTGCAATGAGTCACTCAGCCACGGAGCAGGAGGGGAGGGCCGACCCGGCCGGCAGGAAAGGGGACAATGCGAGTCACAGGATGCAGAAAGGGAGGAGAGTAGGGTCGAAGACGCAGAATCAGGAGACAGGAGGGAGAAGGATTTAGCAGAAGGGAGAGATAACAGGATAGAAAAGGACATAGTAGTGGGAGAGAGAGAGAGAAGATTGTGGCTGCGCATGACCATGTGGGTAGGGGCTGAGTGGTTAGGGTTGTCGGAAAAGAAGACAGAAAAGGAAACAAAGTAATGATCAGAGACCTGGAGGGGGGTTGCAGTGAGATTAGTGGGCGAGCAGCCTCTAGCAAAGATGAGGTCAAACATATTGCCTGCCTTGTGAGTTGGAGGGGATTAGGAAAAGGTGAGGTCAAAAGAGGCAAGAAGGGGAGAGTTGGAAATAAATTAATCAAAGGCAGATGTCGGGAGGTTGAGAGAGAAAACATATGATGAAGAAAGAGCAGTTAGAGTAGCAGTGTTCTAAGGGGTGAACTATGTCTCCGTCAGGGCCAAAAAGTCAAAGGGACTGAAGGGCAGCATAGGCTGAGATGAACTCGGCGTTCTTGACCGCAGATCGGCAGTTCCAAACGCTTCCAGAGACCCGAAATTCCACATGGATTGTGTGCGCAGGGTACACTAAATTAGAAGGGTTCCAGCGAAGGGGTGGGGAGTGTCTGTAAAACCTACAGGGAGAGGTGCGAACAGGTATAAAAAACACACACAGAGTTGACAAAGCTTCAAAAGAGCTAAATTAAATAATCAGTAAATAACTAGGTAAAGTACTCAAGTGAGAGTGGTGTGGAGCCTTCCTTCCTCGAACAACTCCGCAGAACAACTCAGCAGGACCATCTTTGTTTCGGCGACAGTCTTAGTTTTGCGACAAAACCGCCACTGACACGACCACCGCTTACAGCTGCCGCTGAGAAACCAGGGGAGACTGAAGAGTTAACACTAATTGCAAATTGCCTAGCAGAGATGGAGAGCACACCTCCCTGTACTAATTGCTGATTGCCTAGGAGAGATGAAACCACTCCCCCTCCAATAAACCACTGATTACCAAAACAAGTCACAAATTGCCCTGCCCCTTGATCCTGGTTGATGTGTCAACAACTATCGGTAAATTATGAGCAGTCCGCAGTTCACATACCAAGTAGGCCACTGGGAAGACAGGCAGCACTTAAAGTAGATGGCCCTAGCTAGCAAAAAGACAGTACTAGACCAAAACAGATAAAGAGAAAAAAATTATACTTATATCAGGAGTCCTCTAGCTAGAGAATGAATATACATATACATTTGTGAACAACCATCCACAACAACCACAATCACCAGAGAGCAGCAGTGTGCTTCACACCAATGTGCTATGTACAGTTGAAGTCGGAAGTTTACATACACCTTAGCCAAATACATTTAAACTCAGTTTTTCACAATTCCTGACATTTAATCCTAGTAAAAATTCCCTGTTTTAGGTCAGTTAGGATCACCACTTTATTTTAAGAATGTGAAATGTCAGAGTAATAGTATAATAATTAGTATTTGGTAGCATTGCCTTTAAATTGTTTAACTTGTGTCAAACTTTTCGGAGAGCCTTCCACAAGCTTCCCACAATAAGTTCCTCCTGACAGAGCTGTTGTAACTGAGTCAGGTTTGTAGGCCTCCTTGCTCACACATGCGTTTTCAGTTATTTTCTATAGGATTGAGGTCAGGGCTTTGTGATGGCCACTCCAATACCTTGACTTTGTTGTCCTTAAGCCATTTTGCCACAACTTTGGAAGTATGCTTGGGGTCATTGTCCATTTGGAAGACCCATTTGCGACCCAGCTTTAACTTCCTGACTGATGTCTTGATATGTTGCTTCAATATATCCACATAATTTTCCTTCCTCATGATGCCATCATTTTTTGTGAAGTGCACCAGTTCCTCCTGCAGCAAAGCACCCCCACAGCATGATGCTGCCACCTCCGTGCTTCACGGTATGGATGGTGTTCTTCGGCTTGCAAGCCCTTTTTCCTCCAAACATAACGATGGTCATAATGGCCAAACAGTTCTATTTTTGTTTCATCAGACCAGAGGACATTACTCCAAAAAGTACGATCTTTGTCCCCATGTGCAGTTGCAAACCGTAGTCTGACTTTTTTATGGCGGTTTTGGAGCAGTGGCTTCTTCCTTGCTGAGCGGCCTTTCAGGTTATGTCGATATAGGACTTGTTTTACTGTGGATATAGATACTGTGATGTCACGAGAGGCTACACAGCTTTCAGCGGGATTGCTCAAGTAGTGCAAGGAGACCAGGTTCAACCAAAACAAGGATTTTATTAAAGGTCTTGGGAAACTAACGAAAGTATAACACAATTCTGTTCTCTGGTGGCTCTTTAAGGGTTAACAGTTCAGGGATGTCTCTTCCACATCCAAAATCATAACTCTCCCTCGCTCAAATAACTTTTCCCCAGTCTTACTGTATTCCACGTTGCAGCTAGTGGCCAACCCAGCAAAACGTCCTTCCAAATGTCCCACACGTATTTCCACAGGTGCATATATCCAAAGGTGAGTATTTCCCAAAGGTAAGTATCTCCAAATCCTTATATTCCTCATGGAAGTGGACGTGCAGCACTCTTGTCCTCCAGAGAGCCCAGGTTGGAGACCGTGTCTCTTCCCTTCAACAAACCTTCAGCTCATCAGCTCCTGATTGGTTTCAGCTGCGTGGGAAGATTGGCCATAGAGGGTTGGAGTTCCCGGCCATACCAGCAGATGGCGCCATAGCTGTCTGGGTTTGCAGCCATCTCAGGGGGATGTAACGTCCCTCCAGGACACAGCCTCTCGTGACATCACACATCCCCCTCCTCGGGACCGACGTCCTCGTCGGGGTAAAGGCAGCGAAGAAGGCATCACGCCGGGAGAGGGCGTCCGCATTGCCGTGGTGCTTGCCAGCCCTGTGGACAACAGAAAAGTTAAACGGTTGCAAGCTCAAAAACCATCTGGTTACTCTACTGTTTGATTCCTTGTTCTTGGCCATCCACTGCAGAGGGGCGTGATCAGATACCACCATGAAACGTCGGCCCAGGAGATAGAACCGAAGGGACTCCAGGGCCCAGACTACAGCCAGACATTCTTTCTCCACCGTTGAATAGTTCTTCTCTCTTGGAAGTAACTTTCTGCTTAGGTAGAGAATGGGATGTTCTTCACCGTCATGTGCCTGGGTGAGGACAGCACCCAGACCCACCTCCGAAGCATCCGCTTGGACAATGAATTCCTTCTTGAAGTCTGGTGCCACCAGGATCGGACTGGAGCAGAGTGCTCGCTTCAGGTTGAGGAAAGCCGCCTCCGCCGCAGGGTTCCACTTCACCATTCGTGAGTGGCGTTTGGTCGTCAGCTCCGTCAACGGTGCAGCTATGGTAGCAAAATCTGCAATAAAGCGTCTATAGTAGCCAGCGAGGCCCAAAAATGACCTTACTTGCTTCTTGTTGATGGGCTGCGGCCAGTCCTGTATGGCCCGCAGTTTGGCTTCCTGTGGTTTGACCAACCCCCGCCCAATGGTGTACCCCAGGTAGTTTGTCTCACTGAAGGCCACCTTGCACTTCTTCGGGTTTGCCGTGAGCCCTGCTTCCCTGAGCGAATCCAGCACCGCTTGTACCCGGGGTAGGTGGCTGGCCCAATCCTGACTTTGTATAACAACATCATCCAAATAAGCCGCTGCGTGCCTCTTGTGGGGGCGCAAGGACTCGATCCATCAGGGCGTTGGAACGTGGCAGGTGCCCCGTGGAGACCAAACGGAAGTCGGGTATACTGGTAGAGCCCCTCCCGGGGTGGCAAAGGCTGTCTTCTCCTTAGACGCCGGGGTCAAGGGCACCTGCCAGTAGCCTTTTGTGAGATCAAGAGTGGTTAGGAAACGAGCATGCCCCAAGGAGTCTATTAAATCATCGACACGAGGCATTGGGTATGCATCAAATTCAGACACTTCATTCAACTTTCGATAGTCATTACAAAATCGTACTGAACCGTCTGGCTTGGGAACTAGTACGATGGGACTTGCCCAGGCACTGTGGGACTCTTCGATTACTCCCAACTCCCGCATCTTCCTTACCTCCTTCTGTATAACCACTTTACGAGCCTCTGGCACGCGGTACGGGCGCTGGTTTACCGTTCGGCCAGGCATGGTGCGGATCTCATGTTGGACCACCTCTGTGTGACCGGGAAGGGAGGAGAAGACATCCTGGTTCTGCTCCACGAGTTCCAGGGCCATCTGTCGTTGATGTGGGGACAGATTTGGACCCAGCTGAACCTCTTCTCGCGCCGGTTCCTGGGTCTCTGTGGGGGGTAGAGAGCTGAACAGCGCCTCTCTGGCGTGCCACTTCTTTAAAAGGTTAACATGATAAATCTGCTCAGTTTTCCTTTTATCTGGTTGCCTCACCTTGTAGTTTACTTCTCCCATGCGTTCAATGACCTCATATGGTCCTTGCCAGGTTGCCAGGAATTTGCACTCAACGGTTGGCACCAGGACCAGCACTCTGTCCCCCGGCTTAAACTCCCTGGGTTGAGCAGATCTGTTGTAGGAGGCTTGCTGTTGCCGCTGACTGGCCTCCAGGTGTTCCCGCATCATGGGATAGATGGCCTTCATTCTCTCCCTCATAGCCCCTACATGGTCGATCAGTGTCCGCTGTTGGCATGGCTGCTCCTCCCAGGCCTCCTTGGCGATGTCGAGCAGTCCTCTGGGTCTGTAGGAAAGCAAGAGCTCAAAGGGTGAAAAACCAGTAGAAGACTGAGGTACCTCTCTCACCGCAAATAATATGTATGGTAACAGCTGATCCCAGTTGCGCCCATCTTCCCCTACCGCTTTCCGCAGCATGGATTTTAGTGTTTTGTTAAAACGTTCGACTAGGCCATCTGTCTGGGGGTGGTAGACCGAGGTTCTCAGCTGTTTGATTTTCAGTAAAGCACAGAGTTCTTTCATCACCCTGGACATGAATGGAGTCCCTTGGTCCGTCAATATCTCTTTTGGGATTCCCAGACTAGTTGAGAGACGGAACAGCTCCTTGGCGATTTGTCTGGATGTAGCCTTCCTCAGCGGAATGGCCTCCGGGTACCGGGACGCATAGTCCAGAATGACCAGAATGTATTGATGTCCCCTGGCACTTTTCGGTAAGGGCCCGACTATGTCTAATCCAATCCTCTCAAAAGGAGTTTCGATAATGGGCAAGGGAATGAGCGGGTTTCTATATGTGGGCTTTGGCGCAACCTGCTGACACTCAGGGCAACTACGGCAGTAGTTCTCTATCTCTTTGTGTACTCCTGGCCAAAAGAAACGTTGCATGATTCTTTCCTTAGTCTTCTCTACCCCCAAGTGGGCTCCCTAGCGGGTGTGTGTGGGCTAGGTTGAGTACTGTGGCCCGATAGGGCTGTGGCACGAGGAGCTGTTCATGCACTTCCTCATTTTTCTTGACTATCTGATATACTAACCCCCGGTTTACTGCGAAATGGGGGTAAGTAGGGGTTGTCTTATCACCTACCACTACACCTTCTAATACCTGCACATTTCTTAAGGCATTTGCAAGAGTAGGATCTTGTAATTGAGCCGTACCATACTGGCCTGTGAGAGGGGGAAGCTCTTGGGTGCCTGGGACGTCTTCTTCACTGGAGAACGGAGCACTTTCCTGGGCTGCGTTCTCTTCTCCCGTATCCGGACCAGTCTCGGTGTCGGTCTGGGCACCTGCCATCCCTATCAGAGCCCGGGCGGGAGTGAGTAACTCGGAGGATTGCACCGGAGCCTTCCCAGGATGAGTCTTGCCTCTCCGTTTCCGAGGTACTCGGGTTATCCTCTCCTGAGACTCTCTCCAGAGTGGGTAAAAGGCGGGGCAGTCTCGTCCAATTAGGACAGGGACGGGGAGGGAATCAACCACCCCCGCCGTCGTGTGTATGGTTCCCGTGTGCTGGTCATTGTAAGTTCAGTAATGGGGTATTCTCTGGTGTCCCCATGGACACAGGAAACTGGGAGGACTTTCCCCGGGGTCAGACACGTGGGGCCCACCAAATCCTTACGCACCAGGGTGGCCCGATTACCAGAATCCAGTAAGGCCTCCACATCATGGTGATTCACAGTTACCGGGCAGGTGGGGGGTCGATCTGGGCCGCCATCTACGACTCCCAAGAGCGAGGCAAAACGATGTGTGGGTGCTGAGCTGGAGGACTCCGCAGTGGGCATAGGTTCATCGGCTGGTTTCCCACACTGCCAGGAGATATGTCCCATCTCCCCACACCGGTAACACTGTCGAGGTTCCCCATCCTGGTGTACTCTTCTTGGACCCGCCTGGTTTCTGGCTCCCCCTGGAGCCGGGATAAGTCCTGACGCGGCGGGGTTCGAGACCTTGGGGTCCTTTGGACGGGTTTTCCCCATTTGTGGTGGGGCCGCCCTCCTGGGGTTTTTCCGGGAAGCATTCAGCATCTCCGCTGTGGCCTGGTACTTTTCCACAGCTTCCACGGTCAGATCAGCCGTGGTCAAGGCCTGTTGACTGATGAACCGTTTTGCCTCATAAGGCAGGGCGCGTAGGTAACGATCCACCACAACGGCCTCCACCACCGCCGCTGCTGTATTCCTCTGCGGATCCAGCCATTTCCTTGCGATTCGGACAAGTTCATGCATCTGCGCCCGAGGAGGTTGGTCTGGTTGGAAGGTCCAACTGTGAAAGCGCTGGGCCATACCAAACCTTGTGAGTCCATATCTGCTGAGGATCTCAGACTTCAGGGCATCATAGTCAGTAACCTGGTCAGGGCCCAGGTCCCGGACAGCATTCAGCGCTTCCCCGGTTAGGAAGGGGGCTAACAGACCAACCCACTGTTGCTTGGGCCAGGCTTCCCTAGTGGCCGTGGCCTCAAATGCATGCAGGTATGCCTCAATGTCATCGGTAGCTCCCATCTTAGATATAAAGTCACTTGCCTTTATTGGGCGGGTATTTTGGACCACCCTCTGTCTCTGCAACTGCAATTCCTCTGCCTTCAGAAGGTTGGCTTTCTTTTGCTCCTCCAAGAGAGCCACGTTTGCTTGCATCTGGGCTTGCTGGCCAGCAACAAGGGCTTTCAATATGTCCTCCATTTCAGTCGGCGGGGAGCCTACGGCCAACTTGGAAAACTGGGTGATCAAACCTTCGGTATCCTCCTCTGACATGCACTATTAACGCTTGAGCGTTCCCGTATTCTCCACCATCTGTGATGTCACGAGAGGCTACACAGCTTTCAGCGGGATTGCTCAAGTAGTGCAAGGAGACCAGGTTCAACCAAAACAAGGATTTTATTAAAGGTCTTGGGAAACTAACGAAAGTATAACACAATTCTGTTCTCTGGTGGCTCTTTAAGGGTTAACAGTTCAGGGATGTCTCTTCCACATCCAAAATCATAACTCTCCCTCGCTCAAATAACTTTTCCCCAGTCTTACTGTATTCCACGTTGCAGCTAGTGGCCAACCCAGCAAAACGTCCTTCCAAATGTCCCACACGTATTTCCACAGGTGCATATATCCAAAGGTGAGTATTTCCCAAAGGTAAGTATCTCCAAATCCTTATATTCCTCATGGAAGTGGACGTGCAGCACTCTTGTCCTCCAGAGAGCCCAGGTTGGAGACCGTGTCTCTTCCCTTCAACAAACCTTCAGCTCATCAGCTCCTGATTGGTTTCAGCTGCGTGGGAAGATTGGCCATAGAGGGTTGGAGTTCCCGACCATACCAGCAGATGGAGCCATAGCTGTCTGGGTTTGCAGCCATCTCAGGGGGATGTAACGTCCCTCCAGGACACAGCCTCTCGTGACATCACAATACTTTTGTACCTGTCTCCTCCAGCATCTACACAATGTCCTTTGCTGTTGTTCTGGGATTGATTTGCACTTTTCGTACCAATGTACGTTCATCTCTAGGAGACAGAACGCGTCTCCTTCCTGAGCGGTATGACGGCTGCGTGGTCCCATGGAGTTTATACTTGCGTACTATTGTTTGTACAGATGAACATGGTACCTTCAGGCATTTGGAAATTGCTCCCAAGGATGAACCAGACTTGTGGAGGTGTACAATTGTTTTTCTGAAGTCTTGGCTGATTTATTTTGATTATCCCATGATGTCAAGCAAAGTGGCACTGAGTTTGACTGTAGGCCTTGAAATACATCCACAGGTACACCTCCAATTGACTCAAATGATATCAACTAGCCTATCAGAAGCTTCTAAAGCCATGACATCATTTTCTGGAATTTTCAAAGCTGTTTAAAGGCACAGTCAACTTAGCGAATGTAAACTTCTGACCCACCGGAATTGTGATACAGTGAATTATAAGTGAAATAATCTGTCTGTAAACAATTTTTGGAAGAATTACTTGTGTCATGCACAAAGTAGATGTCCTAACCGACTTTCCAAAACTAGTTTGTTAACAAGACATTTGTGGAGTGGTTGAAAGATGAGTTTTAATGATTCCAACCAAAGTGTACGTAAACTTCCGACTTCAACTGTAGATATTAATAAGAAGTGATGTCCGTATCGCCCGTGGGCTACACCACTGCTGTTATTCTTACCTCCAAGAATGTATTCAAATTGGATTATCTTTGGATGCCGACAGCAGTCGCACCATTGGAAGAGATGACTTGGACTGAAGCCTACAAAAGCCTATTCCTGCACTTTGCCTGCGATCCATCAAACAAATTTGGTGTGTCATCATAGTGGTCTCCAAATTGTGGTCAGACTTGCTCAGGCGGAACAAACTTAAACTTGCGCCTGTTTTTAATACTGATTTGAATGTCATTGAGAAAACAGAAAGGTGTCAAACATATATTCACACCCCTTGACTTTTTCCATATTTTGTTGTGGTACAGCCTGAATTTAACATTTATTAAATTGAGGTTTTGTGTCACTGGCCTACACACAATACCCCATAATGTCAAAGTGGAATTATGTTTTTAGAAATGTTCACAAATTAATTTAAAATGAAAAGCTTAAATGTCTTTAGTCAATAAGTATTCAATCCTTTTGTTATGGCAATCCTAAATACATTCAGGAGTAAAAATGTGCTTAACAAGTCACATAATAAGTGGCATGGACTCAGTCTGTGTGCAATAATAGTGTTTAACATTATTTTTGAATAACTACCTAATCTCTGCACCCCACACATATAGTTATCTGTAAGGTCCCCCAGTCGAGCAGTGAATTTCAAACACAGATTCAACCACAAAGACCAGGGAAGTTTTCCAATGCCTCGATAAGAACGGCACGAATTGGTAGATGGGTAAAAGATATAAAAGCAGACATTGAATATCCCTTTGAGCATGGTGAAGTGATTAATAACACTTTGGATGGTGTATTAATACACCCAGTCACTACAAAGATACAGGCATCCTTCCTAACTCCATTGCTGAAGAGGAAGGAAACCGCTCAGGGATTTCACCATGAGGCCAATGGTGACTTTAAAACAGTTACAGAGTTTAATGGCTGTGATAGGAGAATGGATCAACAACATTGTAGTTACTCCACAATACTAACCTAAATGACAGAGTGAAAAGAAGGAAGCCTGTACAGAATAAAACATATTCCAAAATGCATCCTGTTTGCAATAAGGCACTAAAGTAAAAATGCAAAAAATGTGGCAAAGAATTGAACTTTATGTCCTGAATACAAAGCGTTATGTTTGGAGCAAATCCAACATAACACATCACTGAGTGCCACTCTTCATATTTTCAAGCATGGTGGTGGCTGCATCATGTTATGGGTATGCTTGCCATCAGCAAGGGCTAGGGAGTGTTTATGGATAAAAAGAAACGGAATTGAGCTAAGCACAGGCAAAATCCTAGAGGAAAACCTGGTTCAGTCTGCTTTACAATAGACACTGTGAGACAAATTCACCTTTCAGCAGGACAATAACCTAAAACACAAGGCCACTGGAGTTGTTTACCAAAACAACATTGAATGTTCCTGAGTGGCCTAGTTAGTTTTGACTTAAATCGGCTTGAAAATCTATGGCAAGACTTGAAAATTGCTATTTAGCAATGATCAACATCCAATTTGACAGAGCTTGAAGCATTTAAAAAATAATAATGTGCAAATAGTATATAATCCAGGTGTGCAAAGCTTTTTGAGACTTACCCAGAAAGACTCATAGCTGTAATGGCTGCCAAAGGTGATTCTAAGATGTATTGACTCAGGGGTGTGAATACTAATGTAAATTTGATATCTGTATTCCATTTTCAATAAATTTGCAAGCATTTCTAAAAACAGGTTTTCACTTTGTCATTATGCGGTATTGTGTGTAGATGGGTGCTTTTTATAATATAACAAGAATAAATGGAATAAGTCAAGGGGTATGAATATTTTCTGAAGGCACTGTATATCAGCATAAGAAACTTCAGAGGCTCCAAGGATGGCATCTTGTGGACTGATTTCAGTGGCCTATCCTGCATAAAACCTATTTTACTCTCCCTCTCTCTCTTCTCTTTTGTTCTCCCTCTCTCTCGCTCTCTTATTCTTTCCCTCTTCTTCTCTCTGTCTCTCTCCCTTTCTCCCTCTCACTCTCTCTCCTCTCTCTTTCTCTCTGTAATCCCCTTGGGCTGCACCATGGCTGACCTCTCCTTATTGTCTCATGTAAGATTAAAGCTGAGACTCTGTCTTCTCCACAGGCATGCTGATGAGCAGGACCATTCCTATCACTGCTGAGAAGTGCTAAGAAGTTAAATTAGTTAAATGAGTAGTGATAAGGTGGCCAATAAGACAGCCATCTCTACGTCCCACTACCTTCTCTTATCCTGCATAACCTCATCACAGACCCTACGCATATAAAATACAGTACATACTGGATACGTATAGTCTAAGCTTTTTGAAGAGTTATGTAAAGGGCTGTACCTACAGTAGGTTATGCCTTTTTGTGGAGAAGTTAGCTAAATATTTTTAGGACAATTATCTGTGTAAGGGTATTTGCCTAAATAAAAAAACGATATTATAACTGCGATCGATAAAAGACAGTACTGTGCAGCCGTCTTCATCGACCTGGCCAAGGCTTTCGACTCCGTCAATTACCTCATTCTTATTGGCAGACTAAATAGCCTTGGTTTATCAAATGACTGCCTCGCCTGGTTCACCAACTACTACTCAGATAGAGTTCAGTGTGTCAAATCGGAGGGCCTTTTGTCTGGAACTCCGGCAGTCTCTATGGGGGTGCCACAGGGTTCAATTCTCGGGCCGACTCTATACTCTGTGTATATCAATGATGTCGCTCTTACTGCTGGTGACTCTCACATCCACCTCTACGCAGACGACACCATTTTGTATACATCTGGCCCTTCATTGGACACTGTGTTAACAAACTTCCAAACGAGCTTCAATGCCATACAGCACTCCTTCAGTAGCCTCCAACTGCTCTTAAACGCTAGTAAAACTAAATGCATGCTCTTCAATCGAACGCTGCTTGCACCTGCCCGCCCGACTAGAATCACTACTCTCGGCGGGTCTGACTTAGAATATGTGGACAACTACAAATACCTAGGTGTCTGGTTAGACCGTAAACTCTCCTTCTAGACTCACATTAAGCATCTCCATTGTTAAATATAGAATCAGCTTCCTATTTCGCAACAAAGCCTCCTTCACCCATGCTGCCAAACATGCCCTCGTAAAACTGACTATCCTACCGATCCTTGACGGCGATGTAATTTACAAAACAGCCTCCAACACTCTACTCAGCAAATTGGATGTAGTCTATCACAGTGCCATCCGTTTTGTCACCAAAGCCCCATATACAACCCACCATTGTGACCTGTACGCTCTCGTTGGCTGGCCCTCACTACATATTCGTCGCCAAACCCACTGGCTCCAGGTCATCTATAAATCACTTCTAGGCAAATCCCCGCCTTATCTTAGATCATTGGTCACCATAGCAACACCCACCCGTAGTAGGCGCTCCAGCAGGTATATCTCACTGGTCATCCCCAAAGCCAACACCTCCTTTGGCCGCCATTCCTTCCAGTTCTCTGCTGCCAATGACTTGAACGAACTGCAAAAATCTCTGAAGCTGGAGACTCTTCTCTCCCTCACTAAATTTAAGCATCAGTTGTCAGAGCAGCTTACCGATCACTGCACCTGTACACAGCCCATCTGTAATTTGCCCACCCAACTACCTCATCCCCATATTGTTATTTATTTTGCTCATTTGCACCCCAGTATCTCTATTTGCACATCATCTTCTGCGCATCTATCATTCCAGTGTTAATCCTAAATTGTAATTATTTTGCACTATGGCCTATTTATTGCCTTACCTCCATGACTTACTACATTTGCACACACTGTATATTGATTTTATATTGTGTTATTGACTTTACGTTTTGTTTATCCCATATGTAACTCTGTGTTGTTGTTGGTTTTATCACACTACTTTGCTTTATCTTGGCCAGGTCGCAGTTGTAAATGAGAATTTGTTCTCAACTGGCTTACCTGGTTAAATAAAGGTGAAATAAAAAAATAAAAAATAAAGAAATGCTAGTTTCACTCATCTGACTGGTATAGTTTCTTAGAGATTATATGGTAAATAGTAATGATCAAATAATACACTTTTCTTTATTCCTTAAGACAAACACCATTAAGTACCAATTAGCACCAGAGAAGGCAGACTCAATGTTGCAGGATTGTTTTGAGAATACTGATCGGAATATATTCAAAGATTCATCCACCCAGGACTCATCCATCAACATTGAGGAATATACATTTTCAGTCACAGGCTTCATTAGGAAATGTGTTGATGATGTTGTACCCACAATAACAATCCGGACATACCCCAACCAAAAACCCTGGATGAACAGAGCAATATGTACAATGCTGAAATCCCATACTGCAGTATTCAATGTCAGCAGAACAAACCCTGATGACTCAGTGGCGCGCAACAAGTACAAGGCAAGCATGTACGAGCTCCGCAAATCCATTCTAAACGCAAAAAGACAATACAGACTCAAACTTGAATTGATGTTCAAAATCTCAGACTCGCGTCGCATGTGGCAAGGATTACAGACTATCACAGACTACAAAGGCAAATCCAGCTGTGTGGTGCCCACCGAAGCCTACCTCCCAGATGAGCTTAAAATATCTATGCTCGCTTCAAGGCAGACAATACTGAGCCATCCAGGAAGACTCTCGCTGCTCGGGACGACCAGGTGGTTTTGCTCTCCGAGGCTGACATGAAGAAAACTCTGACCAGCTGTCTTCCCTGACATCTTCAACCAGTCCCTGTCCCAGGCTGTAGTCCCCACCTGCTTTAAGGAGACCGCCATCGTCCGACTGCCCGAGAAAAACAAGGTGACGAGCACAAATTACTATCAACCCGTCGCACTCACCTCCGTCATCATGAAGTGCTTTGAGAGCCTGGTCATGGCCCACATCAAGGCCAGCATGCCAGGTACACTGGACCCACTCCAATTTGCCTACTGCTCCAACAGATTCACAGAAGATCAAATAAAATGTTAATTGTCACATGCTTTGTAAACAACAGGTGTAGACTAACAGTGAAATACTCACTGACGGGCCCTTCCTAACAATGCAGAATAAAAAAAATATATATCTAATATTTTTTTGTAAAGGTAACACGAGGAATAAATACACAATGAGCAATAACATCTTGGCTATATATCGAGTTAATGTGCAGGGATATAAGGGAATTGAGGTAGATATGTACATATAGGTAGGGGTAAAGTGACTAGGTAACAGGATAGATAATAGACAGTAGCAGCAGCGTATGTGATGAGTGTGGAAGTGTGTGTGTGGCGAATGTGTGCCTGTGTGTGAGTGAGTGTGTGTGTGTGACTGTGTGGGTAGAGTCCAGTGTGTGTGCATAGAGTCAAAAAGAATTAGAGCAAAAAGGGTCAATGCAGATAATCCGGGAAGCTATTTGGTTAACTATTTACCAGTCTTATGGCTTGAGGGTAGAAGCTGTTCAGGAGCCTTTTGGTCCCAGATTTAGCGATCCGGTACCGTTTGCCGTGCGGTAGCAGAGAGAACAGTCTATGACTTGGGTGGCTAGAGTCTTTGACAATTTTTTGGGATTTCCTCTGACACTGCCTGCTATAGAGGTCCTGGATGGCAGGGAGTTTGGCTCCAGTGATGGACTGGGCCATACGCACTACCCTCTGTAGCGTTATGCGGTTGAATGCCAAGCATTTTGCCATACCTAGCGGTGATGCTGCCAGTCAAGATGCTCTCAATGGTGCATCTGTATCTTTTTGAGGATCTGAGGGCCCATGCCAAATCTTTTCAGCCTCCTGAGGGAGAAGAGGCGTTATAGAGCCCTCTTCACGACTGTGTTCGGCCCTCCATTTCCTGTAGTCCACGATAAGTTCCTTTGTCTTGCCCACGTTGAAGGAGAGGTTGTTGGCCTGGCACCACACTGCCATGTCTCTGATCTCCTTCCTATAGGCTGTTTCATCATCATTGGTGATCAGGCTCACCACCGTCGTGTCATCAGCAAACTTGATGATGGTGTTGGAGTTGTGTGCGGCCACGCAGTGAATAGGTGAATAGGGAGTACAGCAGGGAACTAAGCATGCACTCCTGAGGGTCCCCCATGTTGACAGTCAGCGTGGCTGATGTGTTGTTGCATACCCTCACCATCTGCAGGATCCAGTTGCAGAGAGAGGTGTTCAGTCCCAGGGACCTTATCTTAGTGATGAGCTTGGAGGGAACTATGGTGTTGAACACTGAGCTGTAGTCTATGAACAGCATTCTCACGTAGGTGTCCCTCTTCTCCAGGTGGGAAAGGGTAGTGTGGAGTGCAATAGAGATTGCGTCATCTGTGGATCTGTTGGGGCGGTATGCAAATTGGAGTGGGTCCAGGGTTTCTGGGATGATGGGGTTGATATGAGCCTTGACCAGCCTTTCAAAGCATTTCTTGGCTACAAATGTGAGTGCTACGGGGCGGTAGTCATTTGGACTGGTTACCTTGGCATTCTTGGGCACAGGGTCTGCTTGAAACAAGTAGGTATTACAGACTGGCTCAGGGAGAGGTTGAAAATGTCTGTGAACACTCTAGCCAGCTGGTCAGTGCATGCTCTGAGTACGTGTCCTGGTAATCCGTCTGGCCCTGCGGCCTTGTGAATGTTAACCTGTTTAAAGATCTTACTCACATCAGCTATGGAGAGCGTGATCACACAGTCACCCGGAACAGCTGGTGCTCTCACGCATGTTTCAGTGTTGCTTGCCTCGAAGCGAGCATAGAAGGCATTTAGCTCGTCTGGTAGGCTCGCGTCACTGGGCAGCTCTTGGCTGGGTATCGCTGTAATCCTTGATAGTTTGCAAGCTCTGCCACATCTGACAAGAGTCAGAGCTAGTGTAGTAGGATTTGATCTTAGTCCTGTATTGACACTTTGCCTGTTTGATGGTTCTTCGGACGGCGTAGCGGAATTTCTTATAAGCATTCGGATTAGTGTCCTGCTCTTTGAAAGCGGTAGCTCTAGCTCTATCCTTTAGCTCAGTGTGGATGTTGCATGTAATCCATGGCTTCTGGTTGGGTTATGTACGTACTGTCACCGTGCGGATGACGTCGTCAATGCACTTATTAATGAAGCCGGTGACTGATGTGGTAAATTCTTCAATGCCATCGGATGAACCCCGGAACATATTCCAGTCTGTGATAGCGAAACAGTCCTGTATCTTAGCATGCGCTTCATCAGACCACTTCAATATTGACCATGTCACTGGTACGTCCTGTTTGAGTTTTTGCTTGTATACAGGAATCAGGAGATAGAGTTATGGTTAGATTTGTCAAATGGAGGGCGAGGGAGAGATTTGTATGCGTCTCTGTGTATGTAGTAAAGGTGATCTAGAGTTTATTTTCCTCTAGTTGCACAGGTGACATGTTGGTAGAAATTAGGTAAATCGGATTTCAGTTTTCCTGTTTTGCCATTTCCATCGCTATTCTCACGGCCGTAACACATCTGGACAAGAGGAACACTAATATGAGAATGCTGTTCATTGACAACAGTTCAGCATTCAACACTATTGTTCCCTCCAAGCTCAACACCAAGCTCAGAGCCCTGGGTCTGGACACCACCCTATGCAACTGGATACTGGACATCCTAACGGGCAGACCACAGGCTGTGAAGATTGGCAACAACACCTCCAAACTGACTCTTAAAACAGGGGCTGTACTCCCTGTTCACCCACGATTGCGTGGCTTTGCGTGACACCAACTCCATCATCAAGTTTGCTGACGACACCACGGTTGTAGGCCTGATAACCAACAATGACGAGTCAGCCTATAAGGAGGAGGTTAGTGAACTGGCATTGTGGTGTCATGACAACAACCTCTCCCTCAACGTCAGCAAAACAAAGGAGTTGATTGTTGACTTCAGGAAGCAGAGGAGGGAACATGCCCCGATCCACATTAATAGAACTGCAGTAGAGAGGGTCACAGATTTTATGTTCCTCGGCGTCCACATAACCAAAGGCCTTGTCATGGATCAATAACACCACCAATCTTGTCAAGAAGGCACAACAGCATCTCTACTACCTAAGGCGGCTGAAGAAATTCGACATACCACCCCGGGTCCTCTCCAAATATTACCGCTGCACCATCGAGTGCATCCTGACCGGTTGCATCACTGCCTGGTACGGGAATTGCTCTGTCCGCGACCACAAGGCCCTCCAGCGGGTGGTGAAGACGTCCCAGTACATCACTGGGACATGCTCTTACCCATCCAGGACATCTACTCGAAACGGTGCCTAAGGAAGGCACCCAGCATCATCAAGGACCCCACACATGAGCTGTTATCTCCCATACCGTCGGGCAGACCATATCGGAGCATGAGGTCTGATACCAACAGGCTCAGAGACAGAGTCTATCTACAAGCCATCATACTGCTGAACACTTTAACTGGACTGACCACCTGCTCTGATTCTCTGCACCTTAGCACACATGCACTCACTCATGCACACACACACACACACACACACACACACACACACACACACACACACACACACACATACAGTACATTCATGCTACACACATCAGAACTGCTGCTACTAGACTCTTACTATACTGCTCAATTTATACGCCTGTCCCCATCACCCCCTTCCCCAAACCACATGTACAGTTGAAGTCGGAAGTTCATATACACCTTAGCCAAATACATTTATACTCAGTTTTTCACAATTCCTTACATTTAATCGTAGTAAATATTCCCTGTCTTAGGTCAGTTAGGATCACCACTTTATTTTAAGAAAGTGAAATGTCAGAGTAATAGTGGAGAGAATTACAGTAGGGAAAAAAAGTATTTAGTCAGCCACCAATTGTGCAAGTTCTCCCACTTAAAAAGATGAGAGAGGCCTGTAATTTTCATCATAGGTACACGTCAACTATGACAGACAAAATGAGAAAACAAAATCCAGAAAATCACATTGTAGGATTTTTAATGAATTTATTTGCAAATGATGGTGGAAAATAAGTATTTGGTCAATAACAAAAGTTTCTCAATACTTTGTTATATACCCTTTGTTGGCAATGACACAGGTCAAACGTTTTCTGTAAGTCTTCACAAGGTTTTCACACACTGTTGCTGGTATTTTGGCCCATTCCTCCATGCAGATCTCCTCTCGAGCAGTGATGTTTTGGGGCAGTCGCTGGGCAACACAGACTTTCAACTCCCTCCAAAGATTTTCTATGGGGTTGAGATCTGGAGACTGGCTAGGCCACTCCAGGACCTTGAAATGCTTCTTACGAAGCCACTCCTTCATTGCCCGGGCAGTGTGTTTGGGATCATTGTCATGCTGAAAGACCCAGCCACGTTTCATCTTCAATGCCCTTGCTGATGGAAGGAGGTTTTCACTCAAAATCTCACGATACATGGCCCCATTCATTCTTTCCTTTACACGGATCAGTCGTCCTGGTCCCTTTGCAGAGAAACAGCCCCAAAGCATGATGTTTCCACCCCCATGCTTCACAGTAGGTATGGTGTTCTTTGGATGCAACTCATCATTCTTTGTCCTCCAAACACGACGAGTTGAGTTTTTACCAAAAAGTTATATTTTGGTTTCATCTGATCAAATGACATTCTCCCAATCCTCTTTTGGATCATCCAAATGCACTCTAGCAAACTTCAGACGGGCCTGTACATGTACTGGCTTAAGCAGGGGGACACGTCTGGCACTGCAGGATTTGAGTCCCTGGCGGCGTAGTGTGTTACTTTGGTTCCAGCTCTCTGCAGGTCATTCACTAGGTCCCCCCGTGTGGTTCTGGGATTTTTGCTCACCGTTCTTGTGATCATTTTGACCCCACGGGGTGAGATCTTGCGTGGAGCCCCAGATCGAGGGAGATTATCAGTGGTCTTGTATGTCTTCCATTTCCTAATAATTGCTCCCACAGTTGATTTCTTCAAACCAAGCTGCTTACCTATTGCAGATTCAGTCTTCCCAGCCTGGTGCAGGTCTACAATTTTGTTTCTGGTGTCCTTTGACAGCTCTTTGGTCTTGGCCATAGTGGAGTTTGGAGTGTGACTGTTTGAGGTTGTGGACAGGTGTCTTTTATACTGATAACAAGTTCAAACAGGTGCCATTAATACAGGTAACGAGTGGAGGACAGAGGAGCCTCTTAAAGAAGGAGTTACAGGTCTGTGAGAGCCAGAAATATTGCTTGTTTGTAGGTGACCAAATACTTATTTTCCACCATAATTTGCAAATAAATTCATTAAAAATCCTACAATGTGATTTTCTGGAGAAAAAAAATCTCAATTTGTCTGTCATAGTTGACGTGTACCAATGATGAAAATGACAGGCCTCTCTCATCTTTTTAAGTGGTAGAACTTGCACAATTGGTGGCTGACTAAATACTTTTTTCCCCCACTGTATTTATTTCAGCTTTCATTTCTTTCATCACATTCCCAGTGGGTCAGAAGTTTACATACACTCAATTAGTATTTGGTAGCACTGCCTTTACATTTTTTAACTTGGGTCAAACGTTTCGGGTAGCCTTCCACAAGCTTCCCACAATAAGTTGGGTGAATTTTGGCCCATTCCTCCTGACAGAGCTGGTGTAACTGAGTCAGGTTTGTAGGCCTCCTTGCTCGAACACGCTTTTTAAGTTCTGCCCACACATTTTCTATAGGATTGAGGTCAGGGCTTTGTGATGGCCACTCCAATACCTTGATTTTGTTGTCCTTAAGCCATTTTGCCACAACTTTGGAAGTATGCTTGGGGTCATTGTCCATTTGGAAGACCCATTTGCGACCAAGCTTTAACTTCCTGACTGATGTCTTGAGATGTTCCTTCAATATATCCACATTATTTTCCTTCCTCATGCAGCCATCTATTTTGTGAAGTGCACCAGTCCCTCCTGCAGCAAAGCACCCCCACAGCATGATGCTGCCACCCCCGTGCTTCACGGTTGGGATCGTGTTCTTCGGCTTGCAAGCTGCCCCCTTTTTCCTCCAAACATAACAATGGTTATTATGGCCAAACAGTTCTATTTTTGTTTCATCAGACCAGAGGACATTTCTCCAAAAAGTACGATCTTTGTCCCCATGAGCAGTTGCAAACCGTAGTCTGGCTTTTTTATGTCGGTTTTGGAGCAGTTGCTTCTTCATTTTACATTTACATATTTATTTTAGTCATTTAGCAGACGCTCTTATCCAGAGCGACTTCCAATTAGTGAGTGCATACATTTTTCATACATTTTTCAAACTGTCCCCCCGTGGGAAACGAACCCACAACCCTTCCGTTGCTAGCGCCATGCGCTACCAACTGAGCTACAGGAGGGCCAATGCTGAGCGGCCTTTCAGGTTATGTCGATATAGGACTAGTTTTACTGTGGATATAGATGCTTTTGTACCTGTTTCCTCCAGCATCTTCACAAGGTCCTTTGCTGTAGTTCTGGGATTGATTTGCACTTTTCGCACCAAAGTACGTTAATCTCTAGGAGACAGAACACGTCTCCATCCTGAGCGGTATGATGGCTGCGTGGTCCTATGGTGTTTATACTTGCGTACTATTGTTTGTACAGCTGAACGTGGTACCTTCAGGCGTTTGGAAATTGCTCCCAAGGATGAACCAGACTTGTGGAGGTCTACAATAATTTTCCTGAGGTCTTGGCTGATTTCTTTTGATTTTCCCATGATGTCAAGCAAAGAGGCACTGAGTTTGAAGATAGGCCTTGAAATACATACACAGGTACACCTCCAATTTACTCAAATGATGTCAATTAGCCTATCAGAAGCTTCTAAAGCCATGACATCATTTTCTGGAATTTTCCAAGCAGTCAACTTAATGTATGTAAACTTCTGACCCACTGGAATTGTGATACAGTGTATTATAAGTGAAATAATCTGTCTGTAAACAATTTTAGGAAAAATTACTTGTGTCATGCACAAAGTAGATGTCCTAACCGACTTGCCAAAACTATAGTTTGTTGACAAGAAATGTATGGAGTGGTTGAAAACGAGTTTTAATGACTCCAACATAAGTGTATGTAAACTTCCGACTTCAACTGTAAATATTGGACTATAAATTGTGCCTTCCTATATTATATTTATTCTAAAATGTTTATTCTATTCTACTGCTATTTACTTTAAGTGATTATTCTTATCTTTTATTAATTATTTTTGTTGTTGCATTGTCGAGAAGGAACCTGCAAGTAAGCATTTCGTTGGACAATGTATTATGTAATGTATATAAAACAAATAAAACTTGAAACTTGAAAGATGAATGTAAGATAAAACGTTATCAGCATCACACTCCAGATTGTAGTGTGATGTCATTTATCAGCTGAAGACTGGGTGTGGGGGTAATTGAATCAAATGGTTTGTCTAAACTAGGAAGATGTGTAACTGTGTGGCTGTCGGGGGTAGGTCCTATACAGGCCTGAGGTGATATGGTTACACATCAACATGTCCTCTTATTCACCTACATCCCAGCATGGGAGGAGGCAGTGTGATCAGTCACTGGGAGGTGATCTTTACTGGTGGTCCAAAAGCCAGGATACAAAACAACGGACTATACACAAAAACAAATGAGGAGCACATAGGTCTCCAAAAAACAGGCTGACAACAAACAATACGAAATACTAACTCTGACTGGAAAAACACAATGACACAGGGAGAACACCTGTGTACCTGTAACTCCGTCACGTGATCCAACACTGATACGTACTGCTTGACATCAAGGAACTAGCAGAGAAAACTGAGCAAGGGAACACAGGGAAGTGAGAGCATAAATACACAGGTGAATCAGATAGCCAAAGGTGACACCAAGAGGCAGATCATTAGTCCCGACTGTGAGTGAGGAGGTGCCTATGGTTGGGGACGGAATGCTGTATCAGCCCTGGGTCCAGAATGTCCCTCCTGGGCACCCCGGACCGCTCCACCGGCCTATAACCCTCCCAGTCCACCAGAAATAGGAGACCCCTCCCTATCCGCCGGCAGTCCAGGATCCGGTCCACCGTAAAAGCCGGCTGCCCTCCGACGAGGCGCAGCGGGGGAACAAGACGAGGAGGAGGAGCCAGGGGACAGGTGGCGACGGGCTAGAGGAGGGACACATGGAATGTGGGATGCACCCGCATGGTGGGGGGGAAGTTCCAGGCGGTAGGTCACTGGGTTGACTCGCCGGAACACTTTAAATGGCCCGACAGGACTGCCGCCTCCTTCTCTTGCTCGGGGAATAGGGGCGCTTGGGGATAGACAGGGGTTGTAGCAGCCCTGCCGCGGGCTGATGTGTGCTCTTCGTGTATGCGCACACCGGGCAAGCAGCCACGAAGGCGTGCGTATCCCCTCAGCAGATGGCCACCAGAACATTCTACGCAGGAACTCCAACGTCCTGGTGCCCCCCGGATGGCTGGTGAGGTCAGACGCGTGCGCCCACTGAAGCAGTCGCTAGCGCGCAGCCTTGGGTACGTACATCCTCCCCAATGGACCTCCGACAGGATCGGGCGCACGCCGTAGCGCTGCTCTGACGAGCCTATCAATTCCCCACGAAACTGGGGCAGCCATCAGGGCGTTGGGGACAATGGGGTCGTCCCTCATGGCCAGCGTCTCCGTCCTGGACAAGGAAAGCCATCGCTCTCGTGTGGGCATGGCGCCCGGCAGGAGATCGATAGCGCAGTCATAAGGCCTTTGAGGAGGTAGGCCCTTGGCACGCCTCTTATTAAACCCCTCCCCCAGATCCCAATACTCCTGGGGAAGAGGTGAGGACTGGTAGGTGGTCTGGGACGGTGGTTTAGGCTGATGAGTGGTCGGTGGCGACCGGAACAGGACGGCGGTGGAGCCTCCCTCCAGGATGAGCTGCCCCGTTGACCAGTCTATCCGGAGGTTGTGGGCGGCCAGCCAGGGGTGCCCAAGGATGAGGGGACACTCCGGAGAGAAAAACTGGATATACTCCCATAGCCCCCCCACCACCCGGACACACACGGGGACAGTGCGCCGGGTGATGCAGCCCGACCCCAACGGCCGGCCGGCCGTCCAGGCCCATGACCGGAACCGGCTTGGAGAGAGAGAGTAACGGAATGCTCCACCCTTGGGCCAGCCCCGCGTCCATCAGGTTTCCCGCGGACCCAGAATCCACCAGTGCATGCACCCAACGCGAGGATGGTGAAACAAGGATCTTTACTGGTGGTCCAAAAGCCAGGATACAAAAAACGTACTATACACGAAAACAAATGAGGAGCACATAGGTCTCCAAAAAAAAGGCTGACAACAAACAATACGAAATACTAACTCTGACTGGAAAAACACAATGACACAGGGAGAACATTTCTCGAGTACCTGTAACTCCGTCACGTGATCCGACACTGATACGTACTGCTTGACATCAAGGAACTAGCAGATAAAACTGAGCAAGGGAATACAGAGAAGTGAGGGCATCAATACACAGGTGAATCAGATAGCCACAGGTGACACCAATAGGCAGATAATTAGTCCCGACTGTGAGTGAGGAGGTGCCTATGGTTGTCGTAGGATGACACCTAGTGGGTTGCTCCGAAACTGCGACCCACTCCTGTAACAGGGGTTTATATGAGGAGGAGCCATATGCCTGTCTGTCTGTCTGTCCGCACCGCCTCTGGCCCGGCTGTCTTAGATTAATGCTGAATCGTTGGCCGAATCAGGTCCTCTGGGGAAAAAAATACAGGCTCACTTAATTTTACTCTGTCTCCCCTTCCAAGTGAGAAATATTGGGTTTATCAGTTCAGAATGACTAATGTCTCTCTCACCGATTCTCTCGCTCACTCTTCTCCCTCCTCCCATGTTAGTAGTGGTCGCTGCCAGTTAGCTAGCAGCCGTAAAGCATCTCTCAAAGGAGCAGCTAGCGCTCCAATTTTATGTCCACCACACAACCCTCACTGTTTATAAATACCTGTGGAGAGGAGGAATTAAATTACACTGAAATTATGTTTATTTTTTTTTGCCTCATCAACTCTCCTGCATTAATTATCCAGGCTTTGCCCAACAAACAGTATGCAGGATTAAGCCTTTATCGCTTGATGATATTCTACAATAAATGTAATACTGTATGTGTCATTAAACATTGACAAAATAGAAAATATTGTGTGCAAAATGTGCTAAATGGTACACGGCAGAGAAAGGACAGAGTATTGGATTAAGAGAGCTATCTGAAGTGCTTAAGGAATGTAACTATGAGAGTGGCTTTTCATTCCTCATGCAGCATGCAGTAGGCTACGCTCCTCCAGATTCTGTTAAATTATTTTGTATTCTGTGTATTCCATGTATTAATTTTGTGTGTATCAGAAACCATGCTAAATGATACTTCGCTACACGGATACAATAGCAACATAAAAGCAATAAAATAAAAAGTTAAACATAGGGTACTAACATTTGCATTAATATATTACCTTTGGTAAGGTGCTGTAAATGTGTCATAACAATGTCCTAGTGTGAGGGCACCTCCGGAGAGCTATCCCATCAAGGTTCTGCTTTCCTGATCCAAGCAGGCCAGGATTCTCGGAAAAAAGCAAATCAGGCTTACATTATTTTATCTGCTTTATTATATTTATTATATTATCTGCTATTAGAAAAATTTCCCTAGTCTTTTCTCTAAATAATTGACGACCAGATGTATGAGTTACCGTCAGCAGATTGCCACCAACCAAGTATGACGAGATATTCATAATACCTCCATGAGGCTTAATTTGCAAATAAATTCATTAAAAATCCTACAATGTGATTTTCTGGATTTTATTTTCTCATTTTGTCTGTCATAGTTGACGTGTACCTATGATGAAAATTACAGGCCTCTCATCTTTTTAAGTGGGAGAACTTGCACAATTGGTGGCTGACTAAATACTTTTTTCCCCCACTGTTCATAGGCATAAATATGTCCAGTTCAAGTTATAAATCAAGCTTTGTGAAAATATGATATCAGAGCACTTCTACTTTGAAACAACAAGTTGTGTTCGTGAGTGATTTATTATAATGAATCCTGTGTGTACTGAGATTGAATCTAACCTTTGGTGCAGGTGAACAAATGATTAATGCTTCGCTGTGTGGGCTATAGTGGCCCCTGGACAAAGAATCAAATTGACCAAAAAATTGTGACGATGGCCGGATCTTCAAGTCATCATCTCCCCATGACATGGTGCCTATGTGTGCAACAGCAAGCGTGAAATGATTCTCACAGTACCAAACTGTCTTAGCTGCAGGATTCCAGCTGTAAACTGTGGTACGCATGCAGTTCTTACTTAACTCAGAACAGAGTGAACAAAACAACAGTTAAAATGTGTATGTCCATCCAGATCTATGCTTTACCAGTGGTGTAAAGGACTTAAGTAGTTTCTTTGGGTATCTGTACTTTACTTTACTATTTATATTTTTGACAACTTTTACTACACTACATTCCTACCAAAAATAATGTACTTTTTACTCCATACATTTTCCCTGACACCCAAAAGTACTCGTTACATTTTGAATGCTTAGCAGGACAGGAAAATGGTCCAATTTGCGCACTTATCAAAAGAACATCCCTAGTCATCCCTACTGCCTCTGATCTGGCGGACTCACTAAACACAATGATGTCTGAGTGTTGGATTGTGCCCCTGGCTATCCGTAATTTAAATAAAAAACAAGAAAATGGTGCCATCTGGTTTGCTTAATATAAGGACTTTGAAATGATTTATACTTTTAATTTTACTGTTGATACTTAAGTGTATTTAAAAACAAATACTTTTAGACTTTTACTCAAGTAGTATTTACTGGGTGACTTTCATTTTTCCTTGACTCATTTTCTATTAAGGTATCTTTACTTTTACTCAAGTATGATATTTGCGTACTTTGTCCACCACTGTGCTTGACTTAATGTTTGTGTCTGATTCCACCAGACACTCATTGGGGTAAAAGCATGATTGTGAACTATGGTTGGGGCTAAAAATAAATGGACATGACTCACTCATTTAAATGTCATGAGTCCGTTAACCCCAATGCGCTGGCCCCCAAGACAAATTCTGATTTTTTTGTTGCATTACATTTGAGTGTGTTTTTATTCTTATGTAAGGCGAAGTAACACAAACAAAATAACTATAGTGAAACTACTGGAACTCAGAAACATGAGACATTTTAACAATTCAATGCATTATGCTTTCATTAAACTGACAATGTTGTTTTCAAACAACTAAGCCCTATTACCGACCATACAGGTTTTAATAATTATTTTCTATGGAATGAAACCTATGTTGACTACTCCTTTAAATACTTTTTTTCTGCACCTTTTGATCTTGTGACTGCTAGTGCAGTGACCTTTAAGATATATATCCTAACAGATTAATCATATAGAAACATTTAACTAACATTGTATCAAAATAGCTCTCGTCTCTTGGTAGCTAAATGTAGGCCACTCTAATTTTTAATGACAGCCTAATTCTTCAACTGTCCAAAAGCAACTGATATGAATAATTCGTTTTGCATTCATTTGGCACAGTTTACTGGACTCACATATGTCACTTATGATTAAAGGGTAAACCCCAATGCCAGATATCTGTGAATATAAATACTTTACAAAATGTATATAAAATGAACAGTTATGTAATCGAGGAAAATGTTATTACATTATAAATAAATGTAACACAAACATTTAGACGATTAAGTTCTAACTATGATTAATACATGTTCCCAAATACAATCAATGATACAGCACATGAGTAACAGACATGTCACGGTTTCGGCCGAGGCTGCTCCTCCTCCTTGTTCGGGCTGGCTTCGGCAGTCGTCGTCCCCGGAGTACTAGCTGCCACCGTTCGATGTTTCATGTTTGTTTGGTTTTGTCTGTTTGTACACCTGTCCCTTGTTAGTGTTTGATTTGGTTGCCTATTTAGTTTTCGTGTGTGGGGGCAGGTGTTATGTGGTATTGTATATTTGTCAAGCTGTTGCTCTTGTTGTATTTACTCTCGTGTGTTGTTTTTCCGAGAGTCCGCACTGTGTGCGCGTTCTTCATTTTACGCACTGTGTGTGTTGTGCGTATTTTGTATTTTGCCTCCCGGTTGGGTTGGCTGTTCGCCTGTTTGGTGCTGCCTTTTGTTCACTAAAGTCTGTTGACGTACGCCCGTGTTTCCTGCGCTGGATTTCCTCACCACATCTACACTCAGCTACTGACAGAATACCACATCCGTCATGGAGTCAGCAGGAGCACCCGCGCCGACAGAGGTCATGGAGGACCGTCTTCGTGGACAAGAGGACCGGATTAACCAGATCGGTCACGCCTTGGATCAGGTGATGAACACTCTCCACCGATGGGAAAGCAGCGGGGTACCCACGCCCCCACCTACCGGACCATCCCCATCGGTCAGTCCTCCTGTCCACATTCCGAAACCCAGTGGGATCCGGCTCTCGCTCCCGAGGGCGTACGACGGCTCCGCTGCCGGGTGTCAAGGGTTCCTGCTACAGGTGGAGCTCTACCTCGCCACCGTACACCCGGCGCCCTCGGGACACGAGAGCGTCTCCGCCCTCATCTCCTGTCTCACCGGCAAGGCGTTGGAGTGGGCCAACGCCGAATGGAGGAGAATGGACGCTACCATCACTTATGCGGAGTTCTCCCGCCGCTTCCGGGCCGTGTTCGACCATCCACCAGAAGGGAAGGGGGCGGGGGGGCGTCTGTTCTTCCTCCGACAGGGGATGAGGAGCGCACAGGATTTTGCCCTGGAGTTCCGGACTCTAGCGGCAGATGCAGGGTGGAATGAGCGGGCCCTCATAGACCACTTCCGTTGTAGCCTCCGGGAGGACGACCAAAGAGAGTTGGCGTGCAGGGATACCATGTTGACGTTTGACCAACTAGTCGACATGGCCATTCGGTTGGACACCCTGCTCGCCACCCGTGGACGCCACGGATGGGGGTCGCCCATTTCACCCTCCAGCACCTCCGAGCCGAGCCCTATGGAGCTCGGAGGTGCTGGCGCTAGAGAAAGGAGGAGTAGGAACCCGAGGGGGGCCGTCCCCTGCACCAACTGTGGCCGTGGAGGGCACACCGCGGCTAGGTGTTGGGGAAGGTCCCCCGGCGGAGGTGATGGCAGGCCACGCATTGGGGAGTCCTCCCAGGTGAGTAGGCGCCCTACTTACCCAGAGCTTTCTGTCGTTCACATAACCTTGCCTGTTTGTTTTCCACAGGTAGCACCTCGTTCCCAGCATAAGGCGCTAGTCGATTCAGGCGCAGCTGGGAACTTTGTAGATCGCCAGTTCTGTGCAGAATTAGGGATTCCTCTCCTTCCCGTTGATAAGCCTTTCCCTGTACATGCCCTAGATAGCCGTCCGTTAGGGTCTGGGTTGATTAGGGAGGTCACAGCGCCCCTTAAGATGGAGGCGCAGGGGGGTCATGAGGAGACGATTCAGCTCTATCTGATTGACTCTCCTGCGTATCCGGTGGTGCTGGGGCTTCCCTGGTTGATTACCCATGACCCTACTATTTCGTGTCGAGAGAAAGCTCTTAAAGGGTGGTCTGCTCAGTGTGAGGGGCTGTGTCTGGGTGTTTCCATAGGGGCGACCTCGGTGGAAAGTCCGAATTTAATGCCTGCACTGCACATTCCCCCCGAGTATGAGGATTTGACACTGGTGTTTAGTAAGACTAGGGCGGCGCAGCTGCCGCCTCATAGACAGGGGGATTGTGCGATAGATCTCCAGTTAGGAGCAGCCCTCCCGCGAGCCATGTGTATCCCTTGTCTCAAGAGGAGAGGAAGGCGATGGAAACTTACATCGCCGAGTCTCTGAGACAGGGATACATACGGGCCTCCACTTCACCCGCTTCCTCGAGCTTCTTTTTTGTGAAGAAAAAGGATGGAGGTCTGCGCCCGTGTATTGATTACCGCGGTCTCAATCAGATTACGGTGAAGTACAGCTATCCACTTCCTCTGATTGCGACTATGACGGAGTCATTACACGGTGCTCAGTTCTTCACAAAATTGGATCTCAGGAGCGCATATAACTTGGTGCGCATTAGAGAGGGCGATGAATGGAAGACAGCGTTTAGCACGACCTCCGGTCATTACGAGTATCTCGTCATGCCATATGGGTTAATGAATGCTCCCTCAGTCTTCCAATCCTTCGTCGATGAGATTTTCCGGGACATGCAGGGGCAGGGAGTAGTCGTGTACATCGACGATATTCTGGTGTACAGTTCTACCCGAGCAGAGCATGTAGCCCTGGTGCGCCGAGTGTTGAGGAGGCTGTTGGAGCATGACCTATATGTCAAGGCAGAGAAATGTCTGTTCTTTCAGAAGTCGGTCTCCTTTTTGGGTTATCAGTTGTCTGCGTCAGGGGTGAAGATGGAGGTTGACCGGGTGTCAGCTGTGCGTAATTGGCAAACCCCAACCACTGTGAAAGAGGTGCAACAGTTCTTGGGTTTTGCGAATTACTACCGGAGGTTTATCCGGGGGTTTTGGACAGGTGGCAGCTCCCATAACGTCTCTGTTGAAGGGGGTCCGGTGCGCTTGCGGTGGTCAGCTGAGGCGGACAGGGCTTTTGGGGAGACTGAAGGACCTGTTTACCTCGGCGCCGGTGTTGGCGCATCCGGATCCCGCTTTACCATTCCAGGTAGAGGTAGACGCGTCCGAGGCTGGTATTGGGGCCGTTCTCTCACAACGGTCTGGCACACCACCTAAACTCAGCCCCTGTGCTTTTTATTCTAAGAAACTCAGTCCGGCGGAGCGGAATTATGACGTAGGGGACAGGGAGCTGTTAGCCGTGGTACAGGCCCTAAAGGTGTGGAGGCATTGGCTTGAGGGGGCTCAACACCCTTTCCTCATTTTGACTGACCACTGTAACCTGGAATACATCCGGGCAGCTAGGAGACTGAATCCTCGCCAGGCTCGCTGGACTATGTTTCTAGCCCGGTTTGTGTTTAAAATCACTTACATCCCTGGGTCCCAGAACGGGAAGGCAGATGCCCTGTCTCGGCGGTATGACACGGAGGAGAGATCCGTTGAGCCCACTCCCATACTACCAAAGTATTGTCTGGTTGCACCGGTGGTATGGGAGGTCGATGCAGAGATCGAGCGGGCGTTACGCACCGACCCAAGTCCTCCACAGTGTCCAGTGGGTCGGACGTACGTTCCGCTCGAGGTACGCGATCGCCTAATTTATTGGGCTCATACGTCCCCCTCCTCTGGACATCCAGGTATCGGCCGGACAGTTCACTGCCTTAGCACTAAGTACTGGTGGCCAACGTTAGCCAGGGATGTGAGGGTTTATGTCTCCTCCTGTTCGGTGTGTGCCCAGTGTAAGGCGCCCAGACATTTGCCCAGGGGTAAGCTACAACCCCTGCCCGTTCCACAACGACCCTGGTCCCACCTCTCGGTGGATTTTGTTACAGACCTTCCCCCTCACAGGGGAATACTACCATCCTGGTCGTTGTGGATCGGTTCTCGAAGGCCTGTCGTCTCCTTCCCATGCCGGGTCTCCCTACTGCCCTACAGACCGCTGAGGCTCTGTTTACTCACGTCTTCCGGCATTACGGGGTACCCGAGGATATAGTGTCTGATCGAGGCCCCCAGTTCACCTCCAGAGTGTGGAGAGCGTTTATGGAACGGTTGGGGGTTTCGGTGAGCCTTACCTCAGGTTACCACCCGGAGAGTAATGGGCAGGTTGAACGTGTCAACCAGGATGTGGGTAGGTTTCTGAGATCTTATTGCCAGGGCCGGCCGGAGGAGTGGGCGAGATACGTTCCGTGGGCCGAGATGGCACAGAACTCTCTCCGCCACTCCTCCACCCAACTAACCCCTTTCCAGTGTGTGTTAGGGTACCAGCCGGTTCTGGCACCTTGGCACGAGAGCCAGATCGAGGCTCCTGCGGTGGATGAGTGGGTGCGGCGCTCGGAGGAGACATGGAACGCTGCCCACGTTCATCTGCAGCGGGCCATCCGTTGGCATAAGACGAGCGCCGATCTCCACCGCAGTGAGGGGCCTGTGTACGCACCTGGAGATCGAGTCTGGCTCAGAAACCTGCCCCTCCGCCTGACCTGCCGGAAGCTGGGTCGGCGGTTTGTGGGGCCATTCAAAGTCCTGAGGAGGTTGAACGAGGTGTGTTACAGGTTAGAACTGCCTATTGATTACAGGAATATTAACCCCTCGTTCCATGTGTCTCTCCTCAGGCCGGTGGTAGCTGGTCCACTCCAGGACTATGAGATAGAAGAGACTCCTCCGCCCCCGTTGGACATCGAGGGGGCTCCGGCGTACACTGTGAGGTCCATCCTTGATTCGAGACGCCGGATGGGGGGTCTCCAATATCTCGTGGAGTGGGAGGGGTACGGCCCGGAGGAGGGGTGCTGGGTGCCGAGGAGGGACATATTAGACCTGTCCCTGCTGACCGAGTTCCATCAGGGTCATCCTACGCGCCCTGCTCCGCGTCGTCCTGGTCGTCCCCGAGGCCGGGATCGGCGCACGGCTGGAGCCGCGCGTCAAGGGGTGGGTACTGTCACGGTTTCGGCCGAGGCTGCTCCTCCTCCTTGTTCGGGCAGGCTTCGGCGGTCGTCGTCCCTGGAGTACTAGCTGCCACCATTCGATGTTTCATGTTTGTTTGGTTTTGTCTGTTTGTACACCTGTCCCTTGTTAGTGTTTGATTTGGTTGCCTATTTAGTTTTCGTGTGTGGGGGCAGGTGTTATGTGGTATTGTATATTTGTCAAGCTGTTGCTCTTGTTGTATTTACTCTCGTGTGTTGTTTTTCCGAGAGTCCGCACTGTGTGCGCGTTCTTCATTTTACGCACTGTGTGTGTTGTGCGTATTTTGTATTTTGCCTCCCGGTTGGGTTGGCTGTTCGCCTGTTTGGTGCTGCCTTTTGTTCACTAAAGTCTGTTGACGTACGCCCGTGTTTCCTGCGCTTGATTTCCTCACCACATCTACACTCAGCTACTGACAAGACACAAAGTAGTTTGGTGCCATTTGGGGACACACATACACACAAACAGGCAGTATGCTGGGGATGAAGTGCTGCCTGCCACTCAGCAGAAGTCACTCAGCTCTCAGCTTGGGTCAGTTGTGGCTCATTAGCAAGTATTGATGGTGCTTCAGCCAGTGATTCACACTACCACCACCATGAAACAGCCCAGGTGGCCGGATCCGAAGGACTTTGAAGCAGGAGGAGTGTCGCTGATGAGAGGTGGGTGACTGACATTCACTCCACTTCATATTCCTCTCACATGTTATCCAGTGATTCAAACGTTTTAGTCTTACACACAAATACAGTATGAGGAAGGGATGACAGAATTACCATCACAACATAGAGAATGACAGTTGTTGAACATTTCCCAGATAGTACTTGTCTTTGCTTTGGCACTGACAGCAATAGCTATATATCTACAGTATGTATGATATTATCAAGCCTATCTGTTTAGTGTGTTTAGTCATTATTATGTGTTGGGTTAGGATTTGGCTTCTGTTAGGAGCTCGCATAGATTCTCCTATGTTATCTTATATTTTCCAGATTGCACCACGGCTTGTCTTCCCCATGAGTGAAGAGTTTTCCTTGAAAGCATTCAAAATTAAAAACTTTCAAATATATAATTTAATTCCAGGGAGGCCACACAGCTACAGTTGAGACAGATAAAGGAAACCATGAATTGCTGTGCTGCTGGAAATGCTCCATTGGAAGATGGTCAGTAATTGAATTTTAAATAAAACCATAAATCACCCAGGAGCACTGTGGAATATAATTAATATCAAACATGATGAACTCCAAGGAAAGCACTTGCTTTGCAATAAATCGATTTCAAAATACAAGGTTCCATTAGCCCTCCAAACCCAAGCACTCCTGATTATTTTGACCCACAATACATCTTAATAGTTATTTTTCAAACACGGACTGACCTTAAAAGATTTCATATGTATACATATGTGAAGTGGATCTCAGTCTGACGATGCCATTACAGAGGGCTACAACACAGGGCCTCAGGGAAGTGGAGAGAGAAGAGGAAGCCTGGTGATTGGGAGGGTCTCCATCATTAACCTTTTTCTGGCCACCCTGCTGTCAGATTGTCCCCTCTAATGACAATATAAATCCTGTTATGCAGCTTATATAACATAAGAGGGAGACAGATAAATCCTTCCTCACCATATACATGATTTAAATAAAATATGTCCGTCCCCATTTGTAATATCTCTCACAACACTGCCCTACCAAGCAAAAGGGCAGTAACTGCTCAGTGTGGAACTGAGAAAAATGGCTTCAAAGTTTAATTGTCCAGCCAAATGAATTCTAGGGAGATCATTGGAGATGTAGTGATCTGTTGTCTTACTATGAGTTAATTTTTTATTCATGTTGACCCTGACATGACCTTTGACCCTTAAATGGCAGTTACTGCCTTCTTTCTTGGCATGATATGTTACAAATTGCAGGGTAATACCAAAGCAAAGAGCAAAATCTGCCATTTTCATTTGTTAGTTTACTATACTTCTCCTTTATGCTATTAATAAAAGAGCAGTGTAATTACTGACAGTGTAACAGAGTTGAAACTGCATCCTTTGTGTGTCTTCCACTAAGATACCAGTTGCATTTACATGGAGATGTAGGTTCTGCGTCACTCACATTAAATACCGTGTTATACAAGTAGCCCATGTCATTTTATAAGAATAAATGGGAAAAGCAGCACTGCAATTGTTTGAATTAATGTAAATTATTACATATTACCTTGTAATATATAATGATGTATTGGAGCATGATAGAAGTATCATCGATAGTATCATATCTCGATAGTATCATATCTCGATCCCACTGATGTCAACAACTACAGACCAGTATACCTTCTTTCTTTTCTTTCCAAAACTATTGAGCATGCCGTCTTCAGCCAACTCTCTTGCTATCTCTCTCAGAATGACCTTCTTGATCCAAACCAGTCAGGTTTCAGGACTGGTCATTCAACTGAGACTGCTCTTCTCTGTGTCACGGAGGCTCTCCGCACTGCTAAAGCTAACTCTCTCTCCTCTGCTCTTGTCCTTCTAGACCTGTCTGCTGCCTTTGATACAGTGAACCATCAGATCCTCCTCTCCACCCTCTCCGAGCTGGGCATCTCCGGCGCGGCTCACTCCTGAATTGCGTCCTACCTGACCGGTCGCTCCTACCAAGTGGCGTGGCGAGAAGCTGTCTCCGCACCACGTGCTCTCACCACTGGTGTCCCCCAGGGCTCAGTTCTAGGCCCTCTCCTTTTCTCCCTATACACCAAGTCACTTGGCTCTGTCATATCCTCACATGGCCTCTCCTATCATTGCTACGCTGACGATACACAACTAATCTTCTCCTTTCCCCCTTCTGATAACCAGGTGGCGAATCGCATCTCTGCATGTCTGGCCGACATATCAGTATGGATGACGGATCACCACCTCAAGCTGAACCCTGGCAAGATGGAGCTGCTCTTCCTCCCGGGAAGGACTGCCCGTTCCATGATCTCGCCATCACGGTTGACAACTCCGTTGTGTCCTCCTCCCAGAGTGCGAAGAGCCTTGGCGTGACCCTGGACAACACCCTGTCGTTCTCCGCTAACATCAAGGCGGTGACCCGATCCTGCAGGTTCATGCTCTACAACATTCGGAGAGTACGACCCTGCCTTACACAGGAAGCGGCACAGGTCCTAATCCAGGCACTTGTCATCTCCCGTCTGGATTACTGCAACTCGCTGTTGGCTGGGCTCCCTGCCTGTGCCATTAAACCCCCTACAACTCATCCAGAATGCCGCAGCCCGTCTGGTGTTCAACCTTCCCAAGTTCTCTCACGTCACCCCCCTCCTCCGCACACTCCACTGGCTTCCAGTTGAAGCTCGCATCCGTTACAAGACCATGGTGCTTGCCTATGGAGCAGTGAGGGGAACGGCACCTCCGTACCTTCAGGCTCTGATCAGTCCCTACACCCAAACGAGGGCATTCCGTTCATCCACCTCTGGCCTGCTGGCTCCCCTTCCTCTGCGGAAGCATAGTTCCTGCTCAGCCCAGTCAAAACTGTTCGCTGCTCTGGCACCCCAATGGTGGAACAAGCTCCCTCACGACGCCAGGACAGCGGAGTCACTCACCACCTTCCGGAGACATTTGAAACCCCACCTCTTTAAGGAACACCTGGGATAGGATAAAGTAATCCTTCTACCCCTACCCCCCACCCCAAAAAAAAAAAAAAAAAAAAAGTATAATTGTAGGGTGGTTATCCCACTGGCTATAGGGTGAATGCACCAATTTGTAGTCGCTCTGGATAAGAGCGTCTGTTAAATGACGTAAATGTGCCCTTGAGCAAGGCACTTAACCCTAATTGCTCCTGTAAGTCGCTCTGGATAAGAGCGTCTGCTAAATGACTAAAATGTAAATGTAAAGTATGACAAAAAATACCATGAGATTGCAAATACCTCATCCTCAGCAATGTTGTTCACAGCCAAGGCATTCCATAACTGCCTTCGATTTGCAGGCATCAGAGGACACCGCTTGGTGATGATGTCCATCTTCTTGGACTCTTATAGCCCTATTGTTTATTTAGATTGCATGGATGGACATTGACAGGAATAAAACCTAGTATTGACGTGGTTGAACAGTCATAATGCACCCTCACATGGCAACTTTGATCCCCATAGATACTATAATCATCTAGGCCACAGGGATTGGTGGAAGTCATTTTGGCAAAACAGTTTCTTCCCGCATTCATGTAATGATGGCACCGAAGTAGACACATTGAGCACACATTTGGCATGCAAAAGCTTGTTGTACTAATTACATACTCTACCAACAAAGGTGATGGATACAATTTTGGATTTTAACTTTCCTGACCGGGACAGTCACTCAATACTGGAATATAAAAGAAAACCAGAAACCCTGGACATGTGAGTAGATATATTATTAATGAGGTAGCAATGCTGTGTGTGCTCAACTGGAAAACGAGCGTGCATGGCTTTTGACAATTCATTATGGTGTGCACGTCTGACTGACTGTCAACTGGCTAGAGATCTTGTGTGTGGTGTAACATTACTGATTCAAATAACCCATGGAATGTCAGAATACAATTATGAGGATTATATTCATTATAGGGATAATAGATTGAAGTCCCCTGTAGCTCAGTTGGTAGAGCATGGCGCTTGCAATGCCAGGGTTGTGGGTTTGTTTCCCACGGGGGGGCAGTATGAAAATGAATGCACTCACTAACTGTAAGTCGCTCTGGATAAGAGCGTCTGCTAAATGACGTAAATGTAAGCTAGTATAAATTGCTGATCGCTTCGTATGGGAGCAGGTAGCACAAGTCTATTGCTTAATGCTAGCTTGGTCGATTTTGGTAGGGGCGCGTCAGTTCTAGCTAGGTGGCTGTCACTGGCTAGAAATCGTGTGTGTGGTGTACTGATTCAAAGAAACCATCAGATGAAATTTCAGAATATAATTAATTATAGGGCTATTAGATTGAAGTTAGTATCAATTGCAGATATCCTCTTGTGGGAGCAGGTAGCATTGTTAGTATATGATCGCTAGCTAGTTAGCTAGCTAGCTAATCAATTATGTTATCATATCTACTTAGCTAGTTAGTTCTTACCAGTGTCTGCGTGTCAGCGTTTCAGAGCAAGTTCAACCATAATTTCCCCCGGGAATGCTGTGTGATGATGTTGTGTCACAAGAATAGCAATGTATGTGTCATAAGTTAGTCAGTGTCATACAGGTTCTATTTTATCACTATCAGAATAAAATGATATAATACCAAGGTAAAAGGCAGTAACTGCAGCCAAGGGCAGGTTAAAATCAAGCTAAAAGGCAGTAAGATCAGTTACTGCCATTTACAGTGCCTTGCAAAAGTATTCATCTCCCTTGGCGTTTTTCCTATTTTGTTGCATTACAACCTGTAATTTAAATTGATTTTTGTTTGGATTTCATGTAATGGACATACACAAAATAGTCAAAATTGGTGAGTGAAATGGAAAAAAAAATTGTTAAAAAAAATTCTAAAAAAGTGGTGCTTGCATTTGTATTCACCCCCTTTGCTATGAAGCCCCTAACTAAGATCTGGTGCAACCAATTACCTTCAGAAGTCACATAATTAGTTAAATAAAATCCACCTGTGTGCAATCTAAGTGTCACATGATCTCAGTATACAGTTGAAGTCGGAAGTTTAAATACACTTATGTTGGAGTCATTAAAACTCGTTTTTCAACCACTCCACAAATGTCTTGTTAACAAACTATAGTTTTGGCAAGTCGGTTAGGACATCTACTTTGTGCATGACACAAGTAATTTTTCCAAAAACTGTTTACAGACAGATTATTTCACTTATAATACACTGTATCACAATTCCAGTGGGTCAGAAGTTTACATACACTAACTTGACTGTGCCTTTAAACAGCTTGGAAAATTCCAGAAAATGATGTCATGGCTTTAGAAGCTTCTGATAGGCTAATTGACATCATTTGAGTCAATTGGAGGATTACCTGTGGATGTATTTCAAGGCCTAACTTCAAACTCAGTGCCTCTTTGCTTGACATCACGTGAAAATCAAAAGAAATCAGCCAAGACTTCAGAAAAGAAATTGTAGACCTCCACAAGTCTGGTTCATCCTTGGGAGCAATTTCCAAATGCCTGAAGGTACCACGTTCATCTGTACAAACAATAGTATGCAAGTATAAACAGCATGGGACCACGCAGCTGTCATACCGCTCAGGAAGGAGATTCGTTCTGTCACCTAGAGAAGAACGTACTTTGGTGCGAAAAGTGCAAATCAATCCCAGAACAACAGCAAAGGACCTTGTGAAGATGCTGGAGGAAACAGGTACAAAAGTATCTATATCCACAGTAAAACAAAATGTATGCACTCACTAACTGTAAGTCGCTCTGGATAAGAGCATCTGCTAAATGACAAAAATGTAAATGTAAATGTAAAACGAGTCCTATATCGACATAACCTGAAAGGCCGCTCAGCAAGGAAGAAGCTACTGCTTCAAAACCACCATAAAAAAGCCAGACTACGGTTTGCAACTGCACATGGGGACAAAGATCGTACTTTTTGGAGAAATTTCCTCTGGTCTGACTGTTTGGCCATAATGACCATCGTTATGTTTGGAGGAAGAAGGGGGCAGCTTGCAAGCCGGAGAACACCATCCCAACCGTGAAGCACAGGGGTGGCAGCATCATGCTGTGGGGGTGCTGTGCTGCAGGAGGGACTGGAGCACTTCACAAAATAGATGGCATCATGAGGAAGGAAAATTATGTGGATATATTCAAGCAACATCTCAAGACATCAGTCAGGAAGTTAAAGCTTGGTCGCAAATGGGTCTTCCAAATGGACAATGACCCCAAGCATACTTCCAAAGTTGTGCCAAAATGGCTTAAGGACAACAAAGTCAAGGTATTGGAGTCGCCATCACAAAGCCCTGACCTCAATCCTATAGAAAATTTGTGGGCAGAACTGAAAAAGCGTATACGAGCAAGGAGGCCTACAAACCTGACTCAGTTACACCAGCTCTGTCAGGAGGAATGAGACAAAATTCACCCAAGTTATTGTGGGAAGCTTGTGGAAGGCTACCCGAAACGTTTGACCCAAGTTAAACAATTTAAAGGCAACACTACCATATAATGATTGAGTGTATGTAAACTTCTGACCCACTGGGAATGTGATGAAAGAAATAAAAGCTGAAAGAAATAATTCTCTCTACTATTATTCTGACATTTCACATTCTTAAAATAAAGTGGTGATCCTAACTGACCTAAGACAGGGAATATTTACTAGGATTAAATGTCAGGAATTGTGAAAGACTGAGTTTAAATGTATTTTGCTAAGGTGTATGTAAACTTCCGACTTCAACTGTAAATACACTTGTTCTGAAAGGCCCCAGAGTCTGCAACACCACTAAGCAAGGGGCACCACCAAGCAAGCGGCACCATGAAGACCAAGGAGCTCTCCAAACAGGTCAGGGACAAAGTTGTGGAGAAGTACAGATCAGGGTTGGGTTATAAAAAAATATCCGAAACTTTGAACATCCCACGGAGCACTATTAAAATCCATTATACATTTTTTTTAAAGAATATGGCACCACAACAAACCTGCCAAGAGAGGGCCGTCCACCAAAACTCATGGATCAGGCAAGGAGGGCATTAATCAGAGAGGCAACAAAGAGATAAAAGATAACACCGAAGGAGCGGCAAAGCTCCACGGCAGAGATTGGAGTATCTGTCCATAGGACCACTTTAAGCCGTACACTTCACAGAGCTAGGCTTTATGGAAGAGTGGCCAGAAAAAATCCATTGCTTAAAGAAAAAAATAAGCAAACATGTTTGCTGTTTGCCAAAAGGCATGTGGGAGACTCCCCAAACATGTGGAAGAAGGTACTCTGGTCAGATGAGACCAAAACTGAGCTTTTTGGCAATCAAGGAAACGCTATGTCTGGGGCAAACCCAACACCTCTCATCAACCCAAGAACACCATCCCCACAGTGAAGCATGGTGGTGGCAGCATCATGCTGTGGGGATGTTTTTCATTGGCAGGGACTGGGAAACTGGTCAGAATTGAAGGAATGATGGATGGCGCTAAATACAGGGAAATTCTTGAGGGAAACCTGTTTCAGTCTTCCAGAGATTTGAGACTGGGACGGAGGTTCACCTTCCAGCAGGACAACGACCCTAAGCATACTGCTAAAGCAACACTCGAGTGGTTTAAGGGGAAACATTTAAATATCTTGGAATGGCCTAGTCAAAGCCCAGACCTCAATCCAATTGAGAATCTGTGGTATGACTTAAAGATTGCTGTACACCAGCGGAACCCATCCAAATTGAAGGAGCGGGGGGGGTGAATAGTTATGCACGCTCAAGTTTTCAATTTTTTTGTCTTATTTCTTGTTTGTTTCACCCCAAAAAAGTATTTTTCATCTTCAAAGTGGTAGGCATGATGTGTAAATGAAATGATACAAACCCCCAAAAAATCAATTTTAATTCCAGGTTGTAAGGCAACAAAGTAGGAAAAATGCCAAGGGGGGTGAATACTTTCGCAAGCCACTGTACCTTGGTTTCACAGTAACGTTTTGCAGTTAATGCTAATATGACCCCCATTTTCTCCAAAACACAATACAATAGAGGCAGGATACTTGTCCACATGATTAAGCATGTATTTAATGTAGCAAAAATGACATTAACTAATTCTTCGACCAATTGAGCAGTTACTGCCTTTTTGCTTGGTAGGGCAGAACAGTCTAACAGCATTGTTGTTTACAATATTTATCAGAAAATAAAACAATTGGGCTGTCTGGCATGTGCCGATAATCCTTCAATGTGAAGACGTGAAGGGTGGAAGGGGAGAGAAATATCCCCAATAAGCCCTGTTTTCTCACCCCATTACACTGCTCTCTACGCTACCCTTGTCGGGAAGCTCCAGGGGATGCATTTTTCTCACAATGGATCAGGGGCCTACTTGTCTTGTCTAAACCAGAGCAGTAATTGGGTTTCAAAATTAAGCACACTCTACCGCGACTTCAGCCAGTTCGCCTGCAGATAACAAACAGATATTTGACATTGTTAGATACAGTGGGGAAAAAAAGTATTTAGTCAGCCACCAATTGTGCAAGTTCTCCCACTAAAAAAGATGAGAGAGGCCTGTAATTTTCATCATAGGTACATGTCAACTATGACAGACAAATTGAGAAAAAAAATCCAGAAAATCACATTGTAGGATTTTTAATGAATTTATTTGCAAATATTATATAATTATTATTTGGTCACCTACAAACAAGCAAGAATTCAGGCTCTCACAGACCTGTAACTTCTTCTTTAAGAGGCTCCTCTGTCCTCCACTCGTTACCTGTATTATTGGCACCTGTTTGAACTTGTTATCAGTATAAAAGACACCTGTCCACAACCTCAAACAGTCACACTCCAAACTCCACTATGGCCAAGACCAAAGAGCTGTCAAAGGACACCAGAAACAAAATTGTAGACCTGCACCAGGCTGGGAAGACTGAATATGCAATAGGTAAGCAGCTTGGTTTGAAGAAATCAACTGTGGGAGCAATTATTAGGAAATGGAAGACATACAAGACCACTGATAATCTCCCTCGATCTGGGGCTCCACGCAAGATCTCACCCCGTGGGGTCAAAATGATCACAAGAACGGTGAGCAAAAATCCCAGAACCACACGGGGGGACCTAGTGAATGACCTGCAGAGAGCTGGGACCAAAGTAACAAAGCCGCCAGGGACTCAAAAATCCTGCAGTGCCAGACGTGTCCCCCTGCTTAAGCCAGTACATGTCCAGGCCCGTCTGAAGTTTGCTAGAGTGCATTTGGATGATCCAGAAGAGGATTGGGAGAATGTCATATGGTCAGATGAAACCAAGATATAACTTTTTGGTAAAAACTCAACTCGTCGTGTTTGGAGGACAAAGAATGCTGAGTTGCATCCAAAGAACACCATACCTACTGTGAAGCATGGGGTTGGAAACATCATTCTTTGGGGCTGTTTTTCTGCAAAGGGACCAGGACGACTGATCCGTGTAAAGGAAAGAATGAATGGGGCCATGTATCGTGAGATTTTGAGTGAAAACCTCTTTCCATCAGCAAGGGCATTGAAGATGAAACGTGGCTAGGTCTTTCAGCATGACAATGATCCCAAACACACCGCCCGGGCAACGAAGGAGTGGCTTCGTAAGAAGCATTTCAAGGTCCTGGAGTGGCCTAGCCAGTCTTCAGATCTCAACCCCATAGAAAATCTTTGGAGGGAGTTGAAAGTCCGTGTTGCCCAGCGACAGCCCCAAAACATCACTGCTCTAGAGGAGATCTGCATGGAGGAATGGGCCAAAATACCAGCAACAGTGTGTGAAAACCTTGTGAAGACTTACAGAAAACGTTTGACCTGTGTCATTGCCAACAAAGGGTATATAACAAAGTATTGAGAAACTTTTGTTATTGACCAAATACTTATTTTCCACCACAATTTGCAAATAAATTCATAAAAAATCATACAATGTGATTTTCTGGATTTTCTTTCTCATTTTGTCTGTCATAGTTGACGTGTACCTATGATGAAAATTACAGGCCTCTCTCATCTTTTTAAGTGGGAGAACTTGCACAATTGGTGGCTGACTAAATACTTTTTTTTCCCCACTGTACGTACACTACCTATGAAATGGAATGAAAACAATAGTTTAATTTTGGCAGTCATTGTTTGCTTTTGCATACCTACACATCCATCTTATTATGTTTGACTATAGCACAGCCACATTGTTTATAGGAATTGATGAGCAAGGTTCTCAATTAACCATTAAGATGGTGATGCTATGCCATCACCATGCCAGTGAGATTAATATATATTTTCTTTACGTTGTTCTACTTTCAGTGCAAACAGAAAAAGATGCACTGTGATCTTCAAGGCTGCGATGTGGGTAGATGCCGTGACAAGCAGTAAGGCACCAACACACTGAGGTGCGCACACACACAGTAGTAATGATCAAGGACATGGTGTGTGAGAGGTGAATATGGATTGCATGCTTCATCCTAACTGTGGAATGGGCCTGTCGCTCTCAATCTTCTCACCAAACTTCATATAATTAAAAATACAAGAGCCATTGGCTGTTTTATTCAGAAACAATTTGAAATGATCAGTTCTCAGGCTATCAAAAGCTTTAGTTCGGTATGTTGGTTATCTATACAGTAATATACATTTACTGTCTGTTTGTGTGGCTCAGTTGGTAGAGCATGGCGCTTGCAACGCCAGGGTTGTGGGTTCGTTTCCCACGGGGCCCAGTATGAAAATGTATGCACTCACAAACTGTAAGTCGCTCTGGATAAGAGCATCTGCTAAATGACTAAAATGTTAATGTTTGTATGGATGGGTGTCTGGCTGCTGTGTGGGTTCAGTGGTGTATGAAACCTCTGTGAATGTGTGCGTGTCATGGCTACCTTGTAAGGCGTCCCGTCACCATACATAGATAAAACCTGCTATGCTATGCGTGACTTGTAGCGTCGCAGAAAGATATGGCATCTAATTTAATTATCAAGGTGAGGCTGCTTGGATTATACAACTATCAATGTTCCAAGGCCTTGATTAAGTCCCTCAATTAACATAGTGTTTCATCAGCAGGCCCCACACATACATAATCTAATCTAAGGGAGTGGAGAGGTACGTAGGCCTACATACAGAAAAATGATAATATACTGAAAACATATATATAAAACGCAACATGTAAAGTGTTGGTCCCATGTTTCATGAGCAAAAATAAAATATCCCAGTAATTTTCCATATGCACTAAAAGCTTATTTCTCTCAAAAGTTGTGCACAAATTTGTTTACATCCCTGTTAGTGAGCATTTCTTCTTTGCCAAGATAATCCATCCCCCTGACAGGTGTGGTTTATCAAGAAGCTGATTAAACAGCATGATAATTACACAGGTGCACCTTGTGTTATGGACAATAAAAGGCCACTCTAAAATGTGCAGTTTTGTCACACAACACAATGCCACAGATGTCTCAAGTTTTGAGGGAGCATGCAATTGGTATGCTGACTGCAGGAATGTCCACCAGAGCTGTTGTCAGATAATGTAATGTTCATTTCTCTACCATAATCCACCTCCAATGTCGTTTTAGAAGAATTTGGCAGTATGTCCAATCGGCCTCACAACCAGCAGACCACGTGTAACCATGCCAGCCCAGGACCTCCACATCAATTTTTTTTCCCACCTGCGGGATCGTCTGAGAACAGCCACACGAACAGCTGATGAAACTGTGGGTTTGGACAACCGAATAATTTCTACACAAACTGTCAGAAACAGTCTCAGGGAAGCTCATCTGGGTGCTCGTCATCCTCACCAGGGTCTTGACCTGACTGCAGTTCGGCATCGTAACCGACTTCAGTGGGCAAATGCTCACCTTCAGTGGCCACTGACACGCTGGAGAAGTGTGATCTTCACGGATGAATGCCGGTTTCAACTGTACCAGGCAGATGACAGACAGCGTGTGTGGCAGCGTGTGGGCAAGCTGTTTGCTGATGTCAACGCTGTGCCCCATGGTGGCAGTGGGGTTATGGTGTGGGCAGTCATAAGCTACGGACAACGAACACAATTGTATTTTATCGATGGCAATTTGAATGCACAGAGATATCATGACGAGATCCTGAGGTTCATTGTCATGCCATCCATTCGCCGCCATCACCTCATGTTTCAGCATGATAAAGCATGGCCCCATGTCACAAGGATCAATTCCTGGAAGCTGATAATGTCCCTGTTCTTCTATGGCCTGCATACTCACCAGTCATCTCACCCATTGAGCATGTTTGGGATGCTCTGGATCGACGTGTACAACAGCGTGTTTCAGTTCTCGCCAATATCCAGCAACTTCGCATAGCCATTAAAGAGGAGTGGGACAACATTCCACAGGCCACAATCAACAGCCGAATCAATTCTATGCGAGGAAGGTGTGTCGCGCTGCATGAGGCAAATGATGGTCACACCAGATACTGACTGTTTTTTCTGATCCACGGCCCTACCTTTTTTTCAAGGTATCTGTGACCAACAGATGCATATCTGTATTCCCAGTCATGTGGAACGCATATATTATGTCCTAATTTATTTATTTCAATTTGCTGATTTCCTTATATGAACTGTAACTCAGTAAAATCATAGAAATTGAGTTAATATCTTTGTTCAGTGTATAATGATCCCTTTTTGATATGGGACATTAAACCCTAATCTCTGTCATCAGCATGTCATCAAGACTTCACAGTGATTCCAGCAACACGAAATCGATATCGGCTTCAAGTGGTTGTTTTGTGTCTTGTGTTTTATTTTCCTTAATTAGTTTAGAATGAATGCTGATGGTATGGATGGTGGAGCTTGTTAATTGAGGCAGGTTCAGAGATGAGTGTACTAATCGGCATCACTGCTGGCTGAGTGCTGGTCAACCTCATGGCATCCTGACCTGTTTGAGACCGTGTGTGGGAGCCGTTAGTGAATCCATCATCTGGACTCAGTTAACCCATAAGAGTCTAAGCCATGTCCAAGCTGTTTGTTTTGGAATTTTAAGACCACTTGAAGTATCAAAAAATATGTAAAACATTTATTTGATGAAAAATATTTTTGGGCCTTACTGCTATTACCTCATACAAACACATTAAATAACAGATTCACTACATGGAACAACAGAAAGTCCCCCTAAAAAATCAAAAGGAAGTTTGTTCTGAAGTGTCTGTCCTATATCTGAGAGATAATGTATAAGTAAGACCAGGATACCTTTTTTTATTTTTATTTTTACATGTATTTAGTGTCACGGTTCTCTAAGACCGAACCCAGAAGCAGACCAGGACAAGGTGAGTTGAACGAATGAGAGTGTTTATTTACAGATAAAAGATGCAGAATAGTTCAGGAGACGGAGCGGGTGGCAGAGATGAGTAGGTGGTGGTGAAGTGGCAGATGAACTGATGGCACGGCAGGGGTTGGGTGAAGGTTCCGGGAGAATGACTGTAGACAGAACAAACGGAGGTAAGTACAAGGCAGGTCAACAAGGTGCAAAAAACAACAAAACTAACGCTAGTACTCTGAGGCTGATACGCTGGCAAAACATACTGTTTATGGCTAACGATCCGGCAGGGAATGGATGTCAGGTCAGAGCTTATGAAGGGGTGATGATCAGGACCAGGTGTGCCGAAGCTGATGAGAAGCAGGTGCGGGTAATCGAGAGATCACCCGCCTAGCAACGTCGCCCGGCAACCGGACAGGGTGCGTTCAGGCACCTTCGGGAAACAGGAGATACAGAGCAGAAAAACGGCAACACGGGCAGGAACAGACTCAGGACGCAGGGTTCATGACATTTAGCCCCTTATTTTAGGCACTAAACAGTCTAAGCCCCAACTATGCCGGGAGAGGGAGGGGGTTCTACTAAGCTATATGGAAATGTTTTATGAAGGTCATTCCAAGGATCATTTTGCTATTTGATTTAGAATTTTAAGACCCCTTGGGGGGGGCTTACTGCTATTAGCCCAAACAAACACATTGAATAACAGATTCACTACATGGAACAACAGATAGTCCCCCCCAAAAATCTACTGTATACTTCCATAAATTTTTTTGACTGGTACAGGAGGACATTCAGACGAGTCTTGTGAGGCAAGTGGGCATCCTAGGGAAAAACATTCGACATGTACGTGTTCGTGGGAATCTCACATTTACACAAAGGGGTCATATTAGTGTGTAGCCTAAACTGTTCGGATGCTACAGACAGAAGTTGGCAGATCGGCTGTACCAACTTCAGATGAGTCCCAAGATGCTTGTGGCGGTTGTAGATCGAAACGGAGAACACCATCGTGTTCGTGAGACTCTCATCTTTCCATAGTTTGTAGGCCAAATCGTTCAGACGCTACAGACAATTTTGTGAGAAGACCAATTTTCGGGATGTCTCATGGTCTGACAAACTCCTCTCTAGCTCTCTCCCCACAGATGCGGAACTGTTACATAGGTGCATCCAATGCAAAAAAAACAAACAGATATCTCTAGCTTAAACTGACTGATTTTTATGGGGATTTTTGTATTATGCAAATTGCTTTTCCGCGGAGGCTCGGACATCGACCTTAGGGGTACACATATCCCCCCTCACTTATCTCGCTCTCTCCCATTCTCTCGCTCTCTTCACTGATAAACAACTGAATATCTGATAAACACAGACAGATTCAAAGCCACTACCCTCCAGTGCCATACTGATGCTTGTGCTCGGTCATCAGCTGCTCCAAACATCCAAAGCTGCTGTGCATGGGTATTGAAAGATGTGGCTTGTTTGGTTTCCCATTCATCAATCTAATTAATGTTACGGTCTGTGAAATCTGTAATTACTATGATTTACCCCAGCAATGAACTGGGATGGGGAGGTAGTGGGGGGAGGGAAAGGGAAATATGTAGTCTAAGCAGCACTGTCACAGATCCCATCAAACGTTTGTGAGTTTTGGAAGAGACAATCACAATTATAATTACACATCAAGTGTGCACAATGTGTAGACAGGTAGAAAGAATGCTCAATATGTTCCACTCATTAGCTTTTATCTTCAGTTGAAAATAATACAAAATGCTCTGTTTTGGCCTGAGCACAAACTGAAGCAGTCTGACTTTGAAGGCTGTTTTGTATTTTCACACACTTGCATTATTTAAGCCTTAGTGCATGTTTGAGAGGATTCTTGGCAAGTCTGCACATAACAATAGATCTTCACAATGCATGGTTTTGTGTTTCACCTACCATTCTGCTATAAGAATCCTATATTCTGATCAGACATGCTTGTAATCTGATGGAAAAATCTATTTTCTCTTCTTCCTTACCAGTGAGAACACAAATGAGCTTCAGAAGTAAAAGGTAGAGAGGGTAGAAATAGCTGACAAGAACTCTAACAGAGTTGTCAAACTGTGCCTTTAGGCTCACATCATTTTGTATATCCCACAGAATCTGCTCACCTCAGTGGTTGTTCATTCTCAAAGTTGGATGACTACCAATTTATCTGGTTATGTAATGTTTTAAGTTGGAAAAAGTCTAAAGACACATGTAACATGGGGAAATTATGTTAATTATGTCCAAATTGCCTGTCAGGAGCTTCCCTCTTACAAAAACATGGTGTCTGGCTATTTATTAAATGTAGTCCTCCACAGTGGTGTCACGCCCTGACTCATGGGACTCTTGTATATTGAGTCAGGGTGTGGATATTCTATGTTAGTATTTCTATGTTGCATTCTAGGTTGTGTAGTTCTATGTTTGGCCGGGTGTGATTCCCAATCAGAGGCAGCTGTCGCTCGTTGTCTCTGATTGGGGATCATACTTAGGCAGCCTATTGGCAATCACTAGTTGTGGGATCTTGTTCCAGTTTGAGGCTTGTATTGTGTTTAGCCTTAGGAATTCACGTTTCATTTGTTTGTTGTTTTGTTCGTGTGTTTATAGTTTAAATAAACATGTACGCATTTCACGCTGCGCCTTGGTCTGACCCGTCCTTAAACGAACGTGACAGAAGATCCCACCAAAAATGAACAGAAAGGGATCCTGGACATGGGAGGAGAATCAGGCTGGGATGGATCGCCGTCCTTGGGAGGAGACAGTGGAGGCCCAGTTTAGAGAGGAGCAAAGGCAACGCAGAAGGCGCCGGCCGAGGAGGAAGCCCGAGAGACAGCCCCAATATTTTTTTGGCGGGGGGCTAAAAGGGTGTTAGGGGATCGATGGAGAAGAGCCACGACCACTGCATTCGTGGGGGCTCAGGGAGGAGTCCTCACGGGAGGAGGACTGGGCGCGGAGAGTGAAAGACTGGTACAGTCGGAGATATCTAATGTCAGTTCCCAGTCCGGTACACCTCGTGCCTGCGTCTCGCACCAAGCTAGTGGTGCGTGTGCCCAGTCCGGCCCGGCCCGTGCCTGCTCCCTGCACCAAGCCAGTGGTGTGTGTCCCCAGTCCGGCCTGGCCCGTGCCTGCTCCCCGCACCAAGCCAGTGGTGTGTGTCCCCAGTCCGGCCAGGCCCGTTCCTGCTCCCTGCACCAAGTCAGTGGTGCGTGTTCTCAGTCCGGCCCGGCCTGTTCCTGTTCCTCGCACCAGGCCAGTGGTGCGTGTTCCCAGTCCGGTACGGCCTGTCCCTGCTCCTCGCACCAAACCAGTGGTGCGTGTCGGCAGCCCGGTACGCCCCGTACCTGCTCCCCGCACCAAGCCAGTGGTGCGTGTCCCCAGTCCGTCCCGGCCCGTTTCTGCTCCTCGCACCAGACCTGTGGTGCGTGTGTCCAGTCCGGCCCGGCCCGTTCCTGCTCCTCGCACCAGACCAGTGGTGCGTGTTCCCAGTCCGGCCCGGCCCGTGTCTGCTCCTCGCACCAAGCCAGTGGTGCGTGTGTCCAGTCCGGCACGGCCCGTGCCCGTTCCACCGGTGCCTGGTCCTGATCCAGCTCCGGTCAGCTGCTCCACTCCGGAGCCAGAGCAGTCCGCTCCACCCGGGTCCAGTCCAGCTCCGGTCAGCTGCTCCACTCCGGAGCTAGAGAAGTCCGCTCCACCGGTGCCCGGTCCAGCTCCGGTCAGTGGCTCCAGTCCAGACCCAGACATCAACCCCTCTCCAGGTTCGGGGTCTCCCACACCAGGGTCCAGACAGGGCTTGGAGTATCGTGGGAGGAAGGAGAGGGGAAGCAGCGCGCCGAGGTCCAGACCAGACCAGGGGCGCAACAGGGAGGCGGAGAGAATGTGGTCGTCACGCCCGGAGCCGGATCCGCCTCCAAGGCGGAATGCCCACCCGGACCCTTTCCTGTAATGTCAGGTTGGTGCGGTCGGAGTCCGCACCTTTGGGGGGGGGGGTACTGTCACGCCCTGACTCATGGGACTCTTGTATGTTGAGTCAGGGTGTGGATATTCTATGTTAGTATATCTATGTTGCATTCTAGGTTGTGTAGTTCTATGTTTGGCCGGGTGTGATTCCCAATCAGAGGCAGCTGTCGCTTGTTGTCTCTGATTGGGGATCATACTTAGGCAGCCTATTGGCAATCACTAGTTGTGGGATCTTGTTCCGGTTTGAGGCTTGTATTGTGTTTAGCCTTAGGACTTCACGTTAAACATGTACGCATTTCACGCTGCGCCTTGGTCTGACCCGTCCTTAAACGAACGTGACAAGTAGACACACATTTTATTGACACATTTTTATGCATTAGATACATTTATATCGTATTTTCTTTGCCATCCTAAATTGTATGTAATACCATGTAAAATCAGGTTCACTATTGTTCCATATATGTTCCCAAGTGAGCAGTAAAAGTGCAGCTCTGTAATACGACTAACATTATTCCCTGTGATAATGATCAGATTTTTCAGTGTAACTTGATCTCGCTGCCATTATCGAGGATGTGAACAATGCAGGACATCAAGCAAAACTCATCATCCTAGAAGAACAGTGCCTCTGGCCTGAAAATATAATAGCTGTCCTATTCCAGCCAGTACATAAATTATGAATGTTATCATCATACCCTGCCTGTAGGGTGATGTGTTCATGATCAGATGTACAGCTCACAGAACCTTGGTCCAAGCTAACGAGGGTATAGCTACAGCAAACTGGTCCCCATTGAATGCCCATTGCCCTACGATCAATTCCAGTTCTGTCTCTACCTGTGGTTCCTCCTGGCTTTATAAGCCATTCATCTTTTGCAGGAGGTGCAGTGATCTCAGGTTAAATATAGCCCCTTAGCTGAAGGTTTGTGCAGCGTTGCTGAATGAGTGATAGCTGCTGCCGAATTGTTCATGTGAAAGCCACACCATTCTGGTCCTCTACTGAGAAAGGGAAATTGAAATAGAATTAGTCTTTGAGTGAAAGAGTTAGCTTCAAGCTTGTGATTATCTTGTGACTACTGTTGTGGCTAATTCCGTTTAATACCCTTGTTGTTGTTGTTAGGAATATTAACTACAAAGCAAATACAGCTGATATGTAATTATTGAGCAATTCATTAGTTGTTTTTTTCTGGCAATCCAAACAAAAAATAACTTCCACTGCAATCCAACTAGTAGTGGATCATATGTTGGTACTGTTTATATCTTCCTCAGGACACCCCATTATGTTGCGTGATGACATACTACTAGCATGTGACTAGTACTATATAATGCATCCTATGTTAATCCATATAATTAATTTGAAAATGACATTTACTATTCTTGCTCAAATATATCAAAGCTCATTAGAATATAATGAGGATTATAAAGGTAACATCATATACTTATCTTATCTGTCTTCTAATTTATAACTTATTGGTATGATATAATGGGATATCATTTTAGAGCATTTAACATAGGCACTACTTTATGTTACTGTGAAACCTAGAGCATTAATCCCAGTTGAGTGCTGTGTATAAGGGATCGGGGTTTGGCTGGGTCTAGACAGCGTCTGACACTCCCCCGATCTACAGAGAGGGGGAGTCATCAGACTCAATCTGTTTCACCTGAGTTCTGAGCACACCTGTCAGTAATTAGAGTTAGGATATAAGGTGTGCTCAGAAGTTCAGTCGGTGCGAGGTATTGTTCCATCGTGACTTGCTAAGCGTTTTGTTGAGAGAGAGAGAGAGAGAGAGAGAGAGAGAGAGAGAGAGAGAGAGAGAGAGAGAGAGAGAGAGAGAGAGAGAGAGAGAGAGAGAGAGAGAGAGAGAGAGAGAGAGAGAGAGAGAGAGAGAGAGAGAGAGAGAGAGAGAGAGAGAGAGAGAGAGAGAGAGAGAGAGAGAGAGAGAGAGAGAGAGAGAGAGAGAGAGAGAGAGAGAGAGAGAGAGAGAGAGAGAGAGAGAGAGAGAGAGAGAGAGAGTTTGTTATTTTGATTACCAGTGTATCAGACCTGTGCTTCGTTGTTTGACTCCCCGAATTGCTTAATCCTCTGCTTGTTTCTCCCAGTGATTACCGTACTCTGATCCTGTGCCCGTGCCCTCGACTACGACTACGCCCGCTCCCTTTGTACCTCTGCCTGTCTCTGCCTTGCCCGGTTTTGACCATGCAACTGGGACGGTCACCCTTACAAAGCTCGGTGAGACAACAACGTCGGCAAGACGGACTATGCCTGTACTGTGGTCAGTCGGGTCATTTCATTCGTCAATGTCCGGTACGACCAAACCGTACCCCAGAATATCGCCTCGGAACTGCCAAACCGATGAGTGAGACTCAAGTGTTCAACATTACATCTAAACAAATGTATGTGCCAGTTACCTTATCTGTCGGAGAGAGAGTGCGCAGGTTGGAAGGTCTTATTGATTCCGGGGTGGCTGCCAGTTTTATGGATGTGGGCCTCGCTGAGGAATTGGGACTACAACTTATCCCAATTCAACCACCCCTGCGAGTAAACGCGCTAGACGGTGAGCCCATGGGCACTGGGTTCATTACGCACCGTACAGAGGTAATAAAGTTACAAGTGGGCTCCATGCACCATGAGAACATCATTCTGTTCGTCATCTCCGCTCCACGGGAGCCGCTAGTTCTCGGCCACCCCTGGCTCGTCACCCATGATCCGGTCATCTCCTGGAAATCTGGTACTATCACTGCTTGGAGTGAGGTATGTAGGGCGGAGTGCCTTAATTTACCTTGCAAAACGTCTACTGTGGAGGATGCGCAGGGTGCGGTGTCTACTGTCGTTCCAACAGAATACCAGGATTACGCGCAGGTGTTCTCCAAGGAGAGGGCTACCGTGTTACCACCTCATCGGGCCTGGGACTGCGCAATTGATCTGCTATCCGGGGCTACACCTCCTCGCGGAAGAATCTATCCTTTGTCACAGCCGGAACGAGAATCTATGAGCAAGTATATTGATGAGGCGCTACAGCAAGGGGCCATTCGCCCATCTACGTCTCCCGCCGCATCCAGTTTTTTCTTCGTTAAGAAAAAGGATGGCGGACTGCGTCCTTGTATAGACTATCGAGGTTTGAACGATATTACCATTAAAAATCATTACCCTCTTCCTTTGATTCCGGCAGCCCTCGAGCAGGTGGGGCAGGCCTCAATCTACAGTAAACTGGACCTCAGGAGTGCGTACAATCTGGTGCGCATTAGAGAAGGGGATGAATGGAAGACCGCCTTCATCACACATCGAGGGCATTATGAATATTGTGTCATGCCCTATGGACTTACCAACGCACCCTCAGTGTTTCAGGCGTTCATGAATGACATTTTCAGGGACTTGATTGATCGCTTTGTTATAGTGTACATTGATGACATTCTAATCTACTCTAACTCTCTGAGTGAACATGTGTCCCTTGTACGACAGGTTCTGGACCGACTCCGACAACACTCTCTGTTCGTGAAGGCAGAAAATAGTGAATTCCATGTCACTACGATTTCCTTCCTTGGGGCCATACTCACTCCCGAAGGGGTGAAACTGGATGAATCCAAGGTGCAAGCGGTACGAGACTGGCCTCAACCCCAGACGGTGAAAGAGCTCCAGAGATTCTTAGGGTTTGCCAATTACTATAGACGGTTCGTGCGTAATTTCAGCACAACCGCAGCTCCCCTGTCAGCAATGACCAGCTACAAGGGTCGCGGTCTGAACTGGACGGAGGGGGCAGTGCGTGCTTTTGAGACTTTGAAACAACGCTTTACCACCGTTCCCATTTTATGTCAGCCGGATCCTACCTTGCCGTTTATCGTGGAGGTGGACGCCTCGGAGGTTGGAGTTGGAGCCGTGCTATCCCAGCGCCAAGGTGAGCCGCCTAAATCACGACCCTGTGCTTTCTTTTCTAAGAAACTGAATTCGGCCGAGCAGAACTACGACGTGGGAAATCGTGAATTACTGGCGGTGAAGTTAGCACTGAAGGAGTGGAGACATTGGCTGGAGGGAGCAGATCATCCTTTCCAAGTGCTCACGAACCACCGCAACCTGGAGTATCTTCACAGTGCTAAACGACTGAACTCCCGACAGGCAAGGTGGTCTCTATTCTTCAACCGTTTCCGATTCACGGTCTCTTATATCCCCGGGTCCAAGAATGGCAAGGCGGACGCGCTTTCCCGACGGTTCGAGCGCGCGGAAAGATCAGTGGAACCAGAACCTATCCTCCCCATGAGTTGCCGTGCTGGTCCTGTGAGGTGGGCTATCGATGACACTATTCAGGAGAGCCTACAAGCGGAACCAGTCCCTCCAGAAACCCCGGTGTCAAAGGTGTTTGTACCAGCTCTGCTTCGACCTCAACTGTTGGAATGGTGCCACACGTCGCTGGGATCTGGTCATCCCGGAATCACTCGAACTACACGACTCATCAGCCGAAAATACTGGTGGGATTCCCTAACAGATGACGTCAGAGACTATGTCTTATCCTGTCCAGTATGTGCTCAATCCAAGGCGCCTCGTGCACTACCGGAGGGTAAGCTGATGCCATTGCCAACTCCTCAACGACCCTGGTCTCACATTGCAATGGACTTTGTTACAGATCTACCAGAATCAGAGGGCCATACTGTAATTCTCGTGGTCATCGACCGATTCTCCAAGATGTGCCGGTTAGTACCCATGACCCGTTTGCCTAACGCCACTCAGATGGCTGAGACTGTGTTTAACCAGGTGTTCCGGCAGTTTGGAGTTCCGGAGGATATTGTGTCAGACCGAGGACCCCAGTTTGTATCCCGGGTATGGAAGGCCTTCTGCGAACGCTTGGGCATCTCGGTGAGCCTAACCTCCGGATATCATCCCCAGGCCAATGGGCAGACAGAGCGGCTCAACCAAGAAATTGGGAAATATCTACGGCAACAATGTTCGCGGCAGCCGCAAGAGTGGAGCCGATTCCTTCCTTGGGTAGAGTGTGCTCAGAACTCCCTCATTCACACCTCCCTACGTCTAACGCCCTTCCAGTGTGTTCTAGGGTATCAACCACCCCTGTTCCCGTGGGATACCGAACCAGGGATGGTACCGGCTGTAGACGAGTGGTTCCGTCGGAGTGCGCAGGTCTGGGAGACGGCCCATCAACATCTCAGTCAGGCCTCACAACAGCAAAAGACCTACGCCGACCGACTCCCACTTATCAACCCGGGCAACGAGTGTGGCTGTCTACCCGGGACCTGCGTCTCCGACGGAGCTGCAAGAAGCTCCAACCCAGGTACATCGGGCCTTTCAAGGTACTGAGACGTATTAACCCTGTCACCTACCGTCTGTTACTCCCTCGACACTACAGGATAGCCCCTACGTTCCACGTCTCTCTGTTGAAACCTGTCCACTATAGCCCGATGTACCCCCCAATCGCTCAACAACCTACTACACCACCTTCGGAGGATGAACAGGATACCACCTATACAGTCCACGAGATACTGGATTCAAGACGGAGACGAGGGGGCATCGAATATCTCGTGGACTGGGAGGGATATGGACCTGAGGAATGGTCCTGGATCCCTGCTAAAGACATACTGGATTCCGCTCTCAAGGCCACTTTCCACGCTGAACACCCAGATCATCCAGGACCCCGACCCAGAGGAAGACCACCCGGTAAAGGAAGAAGGCCGTCAGGAGCCGGCCCTGGGGAGGGGAATACTATAAGGGATCGGGGTTTGGCTGGGTCTAGACAGCGTCTGACACTCCCCCGATCTACAGAGAGGGGGAGTCATCAGACTCGATCTGTTTCACCTGAGTTCTGAGCACACCTGTCAGTAATTAGAGTTAGGATATAAGGTGTGCTCAGAAGTTCAGTCGGTGCGAGGTATTGTTGCATCGTGACTTGCTAAGCGTTTTGTTCAGAGAGAGAGAGAGTTTGTTATTTTGATTACCAGTGTATCAGACCTGTGCTTCATTGTTTGACTCCCCGAATTGCTTAATCCTCTGCTTGTTTCTCCCAGTGATTACCGTACTCTGATCCTGTGCCCGTGCCCTCGACTACGACTACGCCCGCTCCCTTTGTACCTCTGCCTGTCTCTGCCTTGCCCGGTTTTGACCACAGCTCGCCCGACCACGATTAAGCAATTCCCTTGTCTGTACTTTAATAAAACATCGCAATTCTGCGATTGGATCTTACCACTCTGTCCGAGTATTCATTACACTGTGCCTGCGCATGAATGCACTGTGCTTGAACTTGAGTTTGAACGATAAAGTCATGTCAATGTTATCTCGGTTTCAAGTATAATTTATTATTATTTGTGTAATAGTAAGAACACAACACAATTGGCGATGAGTCTAAAGAATCCCTACCGTGTAATGGACAATGAAATCAGGGAGAAAATGTACAGTGGGGAAAAAAAGTATTTAGTCAGCCACCAATTGTGCAAGTTCTCCCACTTAAAAATATGAGAGAGGCCTGTAATTTTCATCATAGGTACACGTCAATTATGACAGACAAAATGAGAAAAAAATTTCCAGAAAATCACATTGTAGGATTTTTTATGAATTTATTTGCAAATTATGGTGGAAAATAAGTATTTGGTCAATAACAAAAGTTTCTCAATACTTTGTTATATACCCTTTGTTGGCAATGACACAGGTCAAACGTTTTCTGTAAGTCTTCACAAGGTTTTCACACACTGTTGCTGGTATTTTGGCCCATTCCTCCATGCAGATCTCCTCTAGAGCAGTGATGTTTTGGGGCTGTCGCTGGGCAACACGGACTTTCAACTCCCTCCAAAGATTTTCTATGGGGTTGAGATCTGGAGACTGGCTAGGCCACTCCAGGACCTTGAAATGCTTCTTACGAAGCCACTCCTTCGTTGCCCGGGCGGTGTGTTTGGGATCATTGTCATGCTGAAAGACCCAGCCACGTTTCATCTTCAATGCCCTTGCTGATGGAAAGAGGTTTTCACTCAAAATCTCACGATACATGGCCCCATTCATTCTTTCCTTTACACGGATCAGTCGTCCTGGTCCCTTTGCAGAAAAACAGCCCCAAAGCATGATGTTTCCACCCCCATGCTTCACAGTAGGTATGGTGTTCTTTGGATGCAACTCAGCATTCTTTTGTCCTCCAAACATGACGAGTTGAGTTTTTACCAAAAAGTTCTATTTTGGTTTCATCTGACCATATGACATTCTCCCAATCCTCTTCTGGATCATCCAAATGCACTCTAGCAAACTTCAGACGGGCCTGGACATGTACTGGCTTAAGAAGGGGGACACGTCTTGCTCTGCAGGATTTGAGTCCCTGGCGGCGTAGTGTGTTACTGATGGTAGGCTTTGTTACTTTGGTCCCAGCTCTCTGCAGGTCATTCACTAGGTCCCCCCGTGTGGTTCTGGGATTTTTGCTCACCGTTCTTGTGATCATTTTGACCCCACGGGGTGAGATCTTGCGTGGAGCCCCAGATCGAGGGAGATTATCAGTGGTCTTGTATGTCTTCCATTTCCTAATAATTGCTCCCACAGTTGATTTCTTCAAACCAAGCTGCTTACCTATTGCAGATTCAGTCTTCCCAGCCTGGTGCAGGTCTACAATTTTGTTTCTGGTGTCCTTTGACAGCTCTTTGGTCTTGGCCATAGTGAAGTTTGGAGTGTGACTGTTTGAGGTTGTGGACAGGTGTCTTTTATGCTGATAACAAGTTCAAACACGTGCCATTAATACAGGTATCGAGTGGAGGACAGAGGAGCCTCTTAAAGTAAAAGTTACAGGTCTGTGAGAGCCAGAAATCTTGCTTGCTTGTAGGTGACCAAATACTTATTTTCCACCATAATTTGCAAATAAATTCATTAAAAATACTACAATGTGATTTTCAGGATTTTTTTTCAGCAATTTGTCTGTCATAGTTGACGTGTACCTATGATGAAAATTACCGGCCTCTCTCATCTTTTTAAGTGGGAGAACTTGCACAATTGGTGGCTGACTAAATACTTTTTTTCCCCACTGTACTAAAAATACTTTATTTGTTATTGAGGATAACACGTTGTTAGCTCTACCTTGCAATGGACCTGATGCTGCTAATGGAGTCACAAGCTAGCCAAGGACGGAGAAGGGGACGCGTGAGTAAAAAGGAATAAAGGAATGAAAATGATCAAAGAGGTTGAGGGTAGAGGAAGTTCAGGAGTAAAAACTAACAAAATAGAATTATTGTAAAATTGACTGTGTCCATAAAATGTATATAGTATGTATAAGCTGGAAGTAGAGGCCTAAGCATTGTTGTTCACTAGTTTACTCCAATTAGGGAAGGGGTGGTGGGGTTGGAAAGTAATAAAGGGAAATATATATATTTTTAAAGGATATGTATATATATGTATTTATATGTATGTATATGTATATGTATGTTAGTATACGTGTGTATATATATATATATATATATATATTAGGGCTGTCAAATGATTAAAAATTTTAATCAAATTAATCAGAATTTTCAGTGGATTAATCATGATTAATCACTATTTGCAATTACACCTGAATCCTAACCATTTTTTTTCTGAAATGCATACGATGTCCCGCTCACGTGCAACAGACAGGAACTGTTCTTTACAAGCCTCCGCAAAATGACGCTCCTCAGTTTTTAATATAGTCAGCGCAAAAGACTTCAGTTCCCACGTGTCACTGATTAAATGTGCAGTTACTCCGAGGTAATTGTTGTTACTCACTGATGTCCAATGGTCTCCTGTCAGGGCGATATGATTTACTTGAGCCAAGACCTCTTTCCTTTTTTCTTTTTCGTTTTCATAGAGCTCGTGGATTTTCTTCATAACTGTGGCTCTTGACGGTGGCTTATAGAATGAGTCTTGAGACGCCACTTGCAAAACATCAAGGAAACCTGAGTCTTCTACAATGCTAATGGGTCTACAATCCTTTGCAATCCATTTTGCTATTGTGTTGGTCAAATTATCTGAGGTTGATTTTGTTAATTGCCTGCAAACATTCAGCGTGGTCTGGCGCAAACCACTTGCTGAATCTGACGGCCCAGCAAACGCATGTTTGGCGTTGACATGGTACTTCAAGCTTGAACAGCTCCGGTGAAATTGAAACTCCTTCTTACAAATCTTGCAAATAACCTTGTACTTGTTAACTGTACCATCATCATTCTTTTTATATTTGAATCCGTCAATAGGCCCACTTTGCTCACCTTGCTCCATCTCGCCTCTAGCTCCCAACCACTTTCCTGACCTGAATAATTTGTCACACTGCGCATGCGTGAAATGCGTTAAAAAAATTGACGTAATTAACAGCAAACAACTAATTAACGTCGTTAACGCGCTATTTTTGACAGCCCTAATATATATATATATATTTGTGAGAAAAAAAAATACATATGGCGGATTGGAAGTGATGCAGACAATTACATTGATGGAAGTTAAATTCTATCTGCAATATTAAAGGTGATCTACCCCCCCAACACCCCGCCCCCCCAAAGAAAAAAGGAATAAAGCAAAAAGTGATTGGATTGTTTTATTCAAGCGCATAAAGGGAGACAAACTTTTGACTGGCGCCGGAGAACATGGCTGCCATTTCACAGCCCTTTAACCAATTTAACTATTATGTGTGTTTTTTTGCATTATTTATAATTTATTCTGTACATAATGTTTCTGCCACTGTCTCCTATGACCAAAAAGAGCTTCTGGATATTAGGACAGCGATTACTCTCCTCGTATTTATTCAACGAGTCGAACGCAAAGGATATCCCACAGACACCCGACAAGGCCCAAATCCCCGTAATTCACATGAGAAAGAGACTGAGATATCGTGGATGTAGGTCGGGGTGCCTAGTAAGGATCCGACCGCGAGCGAGTAAACTGCCTCTTCCATCAATCCTATTAGCCAATGTTCAATCATTTGAAAATAAATTGGACGATCTAAGATTAAGATTATCCTACCAACGGGACATTAAAAACTGTAATATCTTATGTTTTCACCGAGTCGTGGCTGAACAACGACATGGATAACATACAGCTGGTGGGATATACGCTACATCGGCAGGATAGAATGGCTGACTCCAGTAAGACAAGGGGTGGTGGTCTGTGTATATTTGTAAACAACAGCTGGTGCATAAAATCTAATGCTAAGGAAGTCTCAAGGTTTTGCTCGCCTGAGGTAGAGTATCTCATGATAAGCTGTAGACCACACTATTTACCAAGAGAGTTTTCATCTATATTTTTCGTAGCTGTCTATTTACCACCACAAAACGATGCTGGCACTAAGGTTGCACTCAATGAGCTGTATAAGGCCAAAAGTAAACAGGAAAACGCTCATCCAGAGGCAGCGCTCCTAGTGGCTGGGGACTTTAATGCAGGGAAACTTAAATCTGTTCTACCTCATTTCTACCAGCATTTTACATGTGCAACCAGAGGAAAAAAAACTCTAGACCACCTTTATTCCACACACAGAGACGCTTACAAAGCTCTCCCTTGCCCTCCATTTGGCAAATCTGACCATAACTCTATCCTCCCGATTCCTGCTTATAAGCAAAAACTAAAGCAAGAAGCACCAGTGACTCGGTTAATAAGGAAGTGGTCAGATGACGCAGATGCTAATCTACAGGACTGTTTTGCTAGCACAGACTGGAATATGTTCCGGGATTCTTCCAATAGCATTGAGGAGCACACCACATCAATCACTGGCTTCATCAATAAGTGCATCGATGATGTCGTCCCCACAGTGACCGTACGTACATACCCCGACCAGAAGCCATGGATTACAGGCAACATCCGCACTGAGCTAAAGGGTAGAGCTACCGCTTTCAAGAAGCGGGACTCTAACCCAGACGCTTATAAGAAATCCCGCTATGCCCTCCGACGAACCATCAAACAGGCAAACAGTCAGTACTAAGTCAGGACTAAGATTGAATTGTACTACACCGGCTCTGACGCTCGTCGGATGTGGCAGGGCTTGAAAACTATTACAGACTACAAAGGGAAGCACAGCCGCGAGCTGCCCAGTGACACAAGCCTACCAGAAGAGCTAAATCACTTCTATGCTTGCTTCGAGGCAAGCAACACTGAAGCATGCATGAGAGCATCAGCTGTTCCGGATGACTATGTGATCACGCGCTCCATAGCCGATGTTAGTAAGACTTTTAAGCAGGTCAACATTCACATCGACAGATTACCAGGATGTGTACTCCGAGCATGCGCTGACCAACTGGCAAGTGTCTTCACTGATATTTTCAACATATCCCTGACTGAGTCTGTAATACCAACATGTTTCAAGCAGACCACCATAGTCCCTGTGCTCAAGAACACTAAGAACCTGCCTAAATGACTACCGACCCGTAGCACTCACGGTTGTAGCCATAAAGTGCTTTGAAAGGCTGGTCATGGCTCACATCAACACCATTATCCCAGAAACCCTAGACCCACTCCAATTTGAATACCGCCCCAACAGATCCACAGATGATGCAATCTCTATTGCACTCCACACTGCCCTTTCCCACCTGGACAAGAGGAACACCTATGTGAGAATGCTATTCATTGACTCAGCATTCAACACCATAGTGCCCTCAAAGCTCATCACTAAGCTAAGGACCCTGGGACTAAACACCTCCCTCTGCAACTGGATCCTGGACTTCCTGACGGGCTGCCCCCAGGTGGTAAGGGTAGGTAACAACACATCTGCCACGCTGATCCTCAACACGGGGGCCCCTCAGGGGTGCGTGCTCAGTCCCCTCCTGTACTCCCTGTTCACCCATGACTGCATGGCCAGGCACGACTCCAACACCATCATTACGTTTGCCGACGACACAACAGTGGTAAGCCTGATCACCGACAACGATGCGACAGCCTATAGGGAGGAGGCCAGAGACCTGGCCATGTGGTACCAGGACAACAACCTCTCCCTCAACGTGATCAAGACAAAGGAGATGGTTGTGGACTACAGGAAAAAAAAGTGGACTGAGCATGCCCCCATTCTCATTGACGGGGCTGTAGTGGAACAGGTTGAGAGGTTCAAGTTCCTTGGTGTCCACATCACCAACAAACTTTCATGGTCCAAACACACCAAGGCAGTCGTGAAGAGGGCACGACAAAGCCTATTCCCCCTCAGGAGACTGAAAAGATTTGGCATGGGTCCTCAGATCCTCAAATTGTTTTACAGCTGCACCATCGAGAGCATCCTGACTGGTTGCATCACCGTCTGGTATGGCAACTGCTCTGCCTCCGACCGCAAGGCACTACAGAGGGTAGTGCGTACGGCCCAGTACATCACTGGGGACAAGCTTCCTGCCATCCAGGACCTCTGTACCAGGCGGTGTCAGAGGAAGGCCCTAAAAATTATCAAAGACTCCAGCCACCCTAGTCATAGACTGTTCTCATTGCTACTGCAAGGCAAGCGGTACCGGATCGCCAAGTCTAGGTCCAAAAGGCTTCTTAACAGCTTCTACCGCAAGCCATAAGACTCCTGAACAGCTAATCATGGCTACCCAGACTATTTGCATTGCCCCCCCAAAACACTTTTCTTAATTTTTTCTTTGAACTGCATTGTTGGTTAAGGGCTTGTAAGTAAGCATTTCACTGTAATGTCTACACCTGTTGTATTCGGAGCATGTGGCAAATAAAATTAGATTTGATTTGAAATAAAGGTTTCGATATGCCGGACAAATGGACAATTTCGATAGCACCATAGAGGATTGGGCTACATACTCCATGTGGAGAGACTTCCGCATTATTGCTTTTCTAAAGAGGTAGGTGATGATAGGAAAGGGGCGTTACTTCTCAGTGTAATGGGAGCAAAAACATTACTTGCTACGTAGCTGTACAGCACCAACAAAGCCAGCAGAGAAAACCTCAAAGAGATTCAAGATGTATTTTATTTAGGGTGATTATTATAATTTTTTTGGATCCCCATTAGCTGATGCTAATGGCAACAGCTAGTCTTCCTGGGGCCCAACACATAATGAAAAATACATTTCAGACAAAAATACTTTACAATTTACATACATGTAAAAAACAGACTTGCCTAAATCTGAAGCCACTGGTCATAGCCGAACGTTTCCGATTTCACAAACGGAATCAGCAAAAGACAGAATCAATACCGGAGTACATTGCGGATATCCGCCGGCTCTCGCAGCACTGTCAGTTCGGAGAGGGATTGTTGGAAGCGCTCATAGACAGGCTCGTTTACGGGTTACACAACGAGAGCACACAGAAAAGTATCTTATCAGAAAGTGATATGACATTGGCGATCGACATATCAATGGAAACTGCCGCAAAATATTCAGGAGATTTACAGAGGAAAAATACAATGGAATGCACAAGTTTCACACCTGAAGTCAAGAGAAATCACAGGCATGCTTTCGGTGCGGTAAATTGTCTGATGACCGCGCCATTTACTGGTTTAAAGACAAAGAAAGTTTAAAGACAAAGACTAATGTAATAAAAGAGGACACATACAGAAAATTTGCAAATCAAAGCAGACTGATAAAAAGTCACACAAAACAGAAAAGTCAGGTTACTGAAACTGAATCAAATGACTCTGATGAAGAAGACTTGTCATGTCTTGAAATGTTCTCTCTTAAAGAGACAGATCGCAAAATAATCTGGGTGACATTTGAGGTAGAGGGGGTGCCACTAAAGATGGAACTAGACAAAGGATCAGCTCTGTCTGTCATCTCACACAAGGACTACAAGGAAAACATCCCAAATGTGAAACTGAAACCTACCTCAGTGATGTTAAAAAACATACACAGATGAGAAAATCGCTCCAATGTGAAATTTCAAAGTGAATGTGAAACACGACAACAAAAGACACACTTTGGAGTTACAGTGAGGGAAAAAAGTATTTGATCCCCTGCTGATTTTGTACGTTTGCCCACTGACAAAGTAATGATCAGTCTATTATTTTAATGGTAGGTTTATTTGAACAGTGAGAGACAGAATAACAACAACAAAAAATCCAGAAAAAAAGCATGTAAGAAATGTTATAAATTGATTTGCATTTTAATGAGGGAAATAAGTATTTGACCCCTCTCAATCAGAAAGATTTCTGACTCCCAGGTGTCTTTTATACAGGTAACGAGCTGAGATTAGGAGCACACTCTTAAAGGGAGTGCTCCTAATCTCAGCTTGTTACCTGTATAAAAGACACCTGTCCACAGAAGCAATCAATCAATCAGATTCCAAACTCTCCAACATGGACAAGACCAAAGAGCTCTCCAAGGATGTCAGGGACAAGATTGTAGACCTAAACAAGGCTGGAATGGGCTACAAGACCATCGCCAAGCAGCTTGGTGAGAAGGTGACAACAGTTGGTGCGATTATTCGCAAATGGAAGAAACACAAAAGAACTGTCAATCTCCTTCGGCCTGGGGCTCCATGCAAGATCTCACCTCATGTAGTTGCAATGATCATGAGAACGGTGAGGAATCAGCCCAGAACTACACGGGAGGATATTGTCAATGATCTCAAGGCAGCTGGGACCATAGTCACCAAGAAAACGATGGGTGACCCACTACGCCGTGAAGGACTGAAATCCCGCAGTGCTTGCAAGGTCCCCTGCTCAAGAAAGCACACATACAGGCCCGTCTGAAGTTTGCCAATGAACATCTGAATGATTCAGAGGAGATCTGGGTGAAAGTGTTGTGGTCAGATGAGACCAAAATTGAGCTCTGGCATCAACTCAACTCGCCGTGTTTGGAGGAGGAGGAATGCTGCCTATGACCCCAAGAACACCATCCCCACCGTCAAACATGGAGGTGAAAACATTATGCTTTGGGGGTGTTTTTCTGCTAAGGGGACAGGACAACTTCACCGCATCAAAGGGACGATGGACGGGGCCATGTACCGTTAAATCTTGGGTGAGAACCTCCTTCCCTCAGCCAGGGCATTGAAAATGGGTCGTGTGTGGGTATTCCAGCATGACAATGACCCAAAACACACGGCCAAGGCAACAAAGGAGTGGCTCAAGAAGAAGCACATTAAGGTCCTGGAGTGGCCTAGCCAGTCTCCAGACCTTAATCTCATAGAGAATCTGTGGAGGGAGCTGAAGGTTCGAGTTGCCAAACGACAGCCTCGAAACCGTAATGACTTGGAGAAGATCTGCAAAGAGGAGTGGAACAAAATCCCTCCTGAGATGTGTGTAAACCTGGTGGCCAACTACAAGAAACGTCTATCCTCTGTGATTGCCAACAAGGGTTTTGCCACCAAGTACTAAATCATGTTTTGCAGAGGGGTCAAATACTTATTTCCCTCATTAAAATGCAAATGATTTATAAACATTTTTACATGCGTTTTTCTGGATTTTTGTTGTTGTTATTCTGTCTTTCACTGTTCAAATAACCCTACCATTAAAATTATAGACTGATCATGTATTTGTCAGTGGGCAAACGTACAAAATCAGCAGGGGATCAAATACTTTTTTCCCTCACTGTATATGTGCTACAAAAATGAGTTGTACCTTTGTTTGGACTGGAAGAGCTGAGGAGCATACAGCTTAACTGGTAGTCAATAAAGGTGATGCAAATCACTTGAAAACAGAGCAGCCGCTCTACAGACAAAAGACCAATACAGCTACTGTCTCAGTCAGCACAGGTGTTCCAAGATGGAATAGGCACCTTGAAACACATCAAAGATCGTACTCGAGGACGACATGAAGCAGAAGTGTCACAAAGCTCGTCCCGTAATGTACGCCATCTGCCCCAAGGTCGAGGCAGAGCTCCAGCGTTTGGAAGTCACTGGTCTGATTGGGCAACACCCATTGTGCTAATAATAAAAAAGACTGGCGCTGTACGTATCTTTGGCAATTTCAAGGGCCTTTACCAGTACAACCAGAAGGTTTATGGTGTCTTGAGTGCCCCAGCAATATGGCAACATGCCATAGACCAAGTCCTCCAGGGGAAGCCCGGCACACAGTGCTATCTGGACGATATCGTCGTGACAGGAGCTGATGACGACGAACATCTGGCGAACCTACAGGCAGTTCTCACACAACTGGCAGAGTACAGCTTGAAAGCAAATGTGAGTTCTTCAAGGACTCCATCGAGGACTGTGGACATACAATTAACAGACACAGCCTTCACAAATGTCAGGACAAGATTGATGCTGTTCTGAAAGCAGCAATGCAGGAAAAATGTGAGCCAGCTCTGCTCATTCCTGGGCCTTGTCAATTACTACCACTAATTCCTACACAACCGCTCCACTGTGTTGCACCCTTTGCACTGTTTGTTGCAACTGGACAGCAAATGGAAGTGGTCAAAAGACTGTGAATAAGCATTCAAGCCTGCAAAACAGCTGATAACTTCAGAAGAGGTGTTAACACACTACGACCCCAGCCTAGCACTATGCCTAGCCTGCGACACTTCTCCATATGCCATCAGTGCTGTACTGTCCCACAGAATAGCTGACGGATCCGAGCGACCAATCGCTTTCGCCTCAAGGTCTCTGAACTCTGCTGAGCGCAACTATGCACATATTTACAGAGAAGACTTAAGTCTGGAATTTTACGGAAAACACTTAATCACAGATCAGCAACCCCTGGTCTCAATCTTCAACCCGCATATGTGTGTTCCAGTTATGGCAGCTGCACGCTTACAGTGGTGGGCGTTGTTCCTAGGCGCTCATGAGTACACCATTGAATTCAAGGGGACTAAACAACATGGAAATGCGGATGGACTCTCACACATTCCACTGCAGTTACGTCAAGCTGAGAACGCAACAGACCCAGCTGGCATCTTCCACCGAACTCAGATGGAATCTCTACATGTCACTAGTGCCCAAATCCAAAAAGAGACTAACAGATCTACGAGCTGACTGTGAAAGGTTGGCCAGTTCAAGGTGATTCGCTGCTTCCTGAGTTCTCCACCCAACATGGCCAGTTGTCAGTGTGTCAAGGCTGTGTCATTTGGGGTACACGTGTAATCTTGCCACTAAAGCTACATTCAAGAGTGCTTGAAGCACTTCACAAAGGACACTTGGGAGTGGTTAAGATGATGAGCTTAGCCAGAATCTATTTCTGATGACCTGGAATCAACCATCAAATAAAGGACCTGGCCAAGACATGCAAAGGATGTCAACAGACACAGCGACAGACACAAACCGTACCCCTCCAACACATGGGAGTGGCATACTACTCCCTGGCAATGTGTTCACATCGACTTCGCTGGACCCTTCCTGGACAGGAGGTTCCTTGTTGTGGTCGATGCTCACTCGAAATGGCCGAGGTCTTCACGATTAAAAATGCAACATCAACCAAGAGAGTGGACGTCCTTCTTACCCTGTTCTCTCACACAGGCCTGCCTGAGCGGTTCATTAGTGATAATGGGTGTCAGTTCACCGCAGAGGAGTTTCAAAGTTTTGTCAGGAAGAACAGAATAAAGCACATCACCTCAGTGCCATACCATCCTGCTACAAATGGACTAGCTGAAAGCTTTGTCCTACAAATAGTTGATGAAAGCAATGGGAAAATTAGGGAACATCGTTGCAGCAGAAAGTCATAAACTTCCTACTGGCTTACCGAAAAACCGCTCACACCACAACAGGTCCGACACCAGCAATGCTCTTCCTGGGCAGAAGCCTCCGATTTCACTTCTAAAGCCAGACCTCTACAGAAACGTTCAAAAGAAAGTGTTCTGTCAAAGACAGGTGATGTCCACTGTGAGTGTAGTCCCCAACATGATCTGGCGCAGACATGTGGGCCAACTACTGGATGCAACATCTTGAGGAGTCACAGAACTGGATGAAGCTACTAATGGCTTTGCCTCATCACAGGACTCAGATGAGTTCACCCCTGCAACACCAGAGGTGTTACCTGCTACTGGTGACATTGAACCACAAGAGACTGTTGAACCTACTAGTTCTCAGAGTCCCACAAATACAGACTCTGGTTTTCAAACTAAATGACACCCTGAGAGACACAGTAGAGCACATCAGAATGGACTTATAATTTTAATTGACAACAAGTATAAAATACATTTAAAAAAGCTAAATGTTAAAAAGAAAATGTAAAACAAAAGTGTTGTTACATTGAAGAATTTACCAGTGCCTTATTTCTGTTATTGTTACGGTTGTTGAATTGACATACATATCTCTTTGATGTTGACAGAGTACAAAATATCTGGAAGGGAGGTGTTGTTAGGTATGATACAGTACATTCGAAAAGTGTTCAGACCCATTTATTTTTTCCACATTTTGTTACTTTAAAGATTTATTCTAAAATTGATTTAAAAAATGTCAATCTACAATCTACACGCAATACCCAATAATAACGAAGCAAAACCAGGTTTTTAGAATTTTTTGCAAATGTATATATGTAAAAAAAAGTATTCAGACCCTTTACTCTGTACTTTTTGAAGCACCTTTGGCAGCGATTACAGCCTTGAGTCTTCTTGGGTATGACGCTACAAGTTTGGCACAACTGTATTTGGGGAGTTTCTCCCATTCTTTTCTGCAGATCCTCTCAAGCTCTGTCTGGTTGAATGGGGAGCGTCACTGCACTGCTATTTTCAGGTCTCTCCAGAGATGTTGGATCGGGTTCAAGTCCGGGCTCTGGAAGGGCCACTCAACGACATTCAGAGACTTGTCTCGAAGCCACTCCTGCGTTGTCTTGACTGTGTGCTTAGGGTTGTTGTCCTATTGGAAGGTGAACCTTCGCCCAAGTCTGAGGTCCTGAGGGCTCTGGAGTAGGTTTTCATCAATGATCTCTCTGTACTTTGCTCCATTCATCATTCTCTCGATCCTGACTAGTCTCCCAGTTCCTGCCACTGAAAAACCAGGCTGCCAGGTTTACTCCAGATGTGACGCTTGGCATTCAAGCCAAAGACTTGAATCTTGGTTTCATCAGACCAGAGAATCTTGTTTCTCATGGTCTGAGAGTCCTTTAGGTGCCTTTTGGCAAACTCCAAACGGGCTGTCATGTGCCTTTTACTGAGGAGTGGCTTCTGTCTGGCCACTCTACCATAAAGGCCTGATTGGTGGAGTGCTGCAGAGATGGTTGTCCTTCTGGAAGGTTCTCCAATCTCCACAGAGGAACTCTGGAGCTCTGTCAGAGTGACCATCGGGTTCTTGGTCACCTCCCTGACCAATGCTCTTCTTCCCCGATTTCTCAGTTTGGCCGAGCAGCCAGCTCTAGGAAGAGTCTTGGTGGTTCCAAACTTCTTCCATTTAAGAATGATGAAGGCCACTGTGTTCATGGGGACCTTCAATGGTGCAGAAAGGTGTTGGTACCCTTCCCCAGATCTTTGCCTCGACACAATCCTGTCTCGGAGTGCTACAGACAATTACTTCGACCTCATGGCTTGGTTTTTGCTCTGACATGCACTGTCAACTGTGGGACCTTAGATAGACAGGTGTGTGCCTTTCCAAATCATGTCCAATCAATTTAATTTACCACAGGTGGACTCCAATCAAGTTGTCGAAGAAACATCAAGGATGATCAATGGAAACAGGATGCACCTGAGCTCAATTTCAAGTCTCATATCGAAGGGTTTGAATACTTATATAAATAAGGTATTTGTGTTTTATGTTTAATACATTAGCCAAAAAAAATTTGTTTTTTCGCTTTGTCATTATTGGGTATTGTGTGTAGATTGATGAGATTTTTTGGGGGGGATCCATTTTAGAATAAGGCTGTAACGTAACAAAATGTGGAAACATTTTAAGGGGTCTGAATACTTTCCAAAAGCACTGTATGTGATACTGTATTATCTGAACATTTATAGCTTTGGCTGAGGTTTTCATATTGTTGGTTAAATGAACTCTGCTTTGCTGAAACATCTGGAAAGCATTACTATTGGGCCCCCCTGAAACAGAGGACACTTGGATATGTGGAAGTCAGGGATTGGTCTATCCAAAACACCCATCTTATGTTACATAGGATATATACCAGGTTTTGAACAAAGGACGGGGAGAATAATCATATTTGAGATTGGGTTAGTTGTTCTCCAGATTCTGCAGAAATCTGTAAATTGACTCTGAAATCTTTTGATATAATAAACCTTTATAATCAAAGTACAGTGTCAGCGGATTCCTTGTCAACACAGCATATCAGCATCGTTGTCTCGACACCACAATACCATTATACAGCATTTATCATAGGCAGTAGTTTATGTTGTTACTGTGGAACCTAGAGCATTGATACTAATTGAGTACTGTGCCTGCGCATGAATGCACTGTGCTTGAACTAGAGTTTGAACGATAAAGTCATGTCAAAGTTATCTGTTTCAAATATCATCCAGGTCCTCAGAACGTCGGGAGATGACTTGTGCATGCATGCATTTTCAATAGGTCACCAGTAGCGGCTGCCAGTGGCCGAATTTTAACCTCATATTTTGTTGTTTGAAATGTTGCACAAAGTAACAGTAATTACCTTTTTTATTTTTTATTTTAATACAAAAGAATGTACTTTTTATTAATTTTTTATACATTCAATGCTATTAAAACATTTATATAACTAATTTGAGTTTTATTTGGATGTTATTTTAGCATTTCCCCCAAAAAATTCTGACGCTAGAATTCATCACCCAATCAGACCAAGTGTAGAAACTGCGCTTTCATCATCAACAGCATTTGTTTTGTGCACACACCGGTTTGTGATTCCATATATTTAGTTAACCAGTCTGCCTACTGGCTGTGGGCCCGGGCACCACACTCTAAACAAAGTGTAAAACACGTGGATTAATTAGTTAATTTAGTATTCAGTTGTATTAGCCTACGTACAAAAGTATTCTTATTTATTATGGTATATTTGAGCATTTAATATTTTCACCACAGATTATACTCATCAAAGATGTTGGGTAAATGAAGATGTCTTAATCAGGCCATTTACACTGAAAACAATGGTCACAGTTCTGTGGCTCTCATAGACACCAATGCGATAGCGGCTGGGTCTATTTGAACCAGAAAAATATTGGGAGTTGGATGTCTCGCTTCCTCTTCCGTCTCTGTATCCATCACCCATCATGCATACCCACACACATTACATCATCACAATGCATCAGTTAAAAGAAGCGGCAAAGCACATTATTGATTTCAGAGATAAATACTTATTCAGTCAAATCTATCAACCTATAATTATTTTTAATTAAACCCCACAATTACATTTAGCTAATGATAAGTCAGATATCTTCTGTAAATTCATTCAGCTTTACAAATTGGGTAGCTAACATTAACGCTATTGTCAAATGCTGTGCTCGTTGTTGCTGAATTTGTTTTGGTTTGTTTGTTTGTTCATTCTTTATTCAGTTTTACCGTGCCTGGGTCTACTGAGAAGAAATGCATTAGCTGTGACAACCCACTGAGCACAGACGTCAATTCAACGTTTATTCCAATTAATTTAATTGAAATGACGTGAAAACAATGTTGATTCAACCAGTGTGTGCCCAGTGGGAAGGTACTCAAAAATGCTTGCAAAACCTGAGAGCACTGCAAAGCAGTCCAACCTTTCAAAAAATACCATACAATGAGGAAACAGGCCCTGGATGCTTCTATTCTGGAGTGGGCCGAGAAAGCAATGAAGTACAATAATGTGGCCAGGTTCCTGTACTCAACATTTATAATGGTAACGGTCACTCTACATTAGAAAACACAGTGTGCTAGATTTAATTAAAACATAACTAATTCCTATGGAGAAGTGGAGGACATAGTACGATGGGGATTTGAGAATATGGCAAGAGGTCGTGTACTGGTCCATATGTCAATAAACCCATCTGTATGCCCTCATCCTTCCTCTAGTGTATCTCATCGGCATCAGGGATCAGGACATCCTCCCATCTCCAGGCTGATTGGTGACCGCCCTGGGGATATACTTCATCAGCCTAGAGATCGGTAGTCTGATTTAATCAGGCTGTAGTAAACAATAAATTGGTATCTACAGCCTAAAACTAATGACTGCAAAATCTGTTGTGCTGATTAAAGAAGCAATAAAACTGGCCTTCTTGAGACTAGTTGATTATCTGTAGCATCAGCAATTGTGGGTATGATTACAGGCTCAAAATGGCCAGAAACAAATAACTTTCTTCTGAAACTCGTCAGTCTATTCTTGTTCTGAGAAATGAAGGCTATTCTATGCGAGAAATTGAAAATAAACTGAAGATCTCGTACAACGCTGTGTACTATTCCCTTCAAAGGCCATTTTGAGTCTGTAATCGAACCCACAATTGCTGATGCTCCAGATACTCAACTAGTCTCAAGAAGGCCAGTTTTATTGCTTCTTTAATCAGCACAACAGTTTTCAACAGTGCTAACATAATTGCAAAATGGTTTTCTAATGATCAATTAGCCTTTTAAAATGATAAACTTGGATTAGCAAACACAATGTGCCATTGGAACACAGGACTGATGGTTGCTGATAATGGGCCTCTGTACGCCTATGTAGATATTCCATTAAAAATCTGCCGTTTCCAGCTACAATAGCCATTTACAACATGAACAATGTCTATACTGTATTTCTGATCAATTTGATGTTATTTTAATGGTCAAAAAAATTGCTTTTCTTTAGAAAACAATGACATTTCTAAGTGACCCCAAACTTTGGAACGGTAGTGTAAATGTTCCTTACAAGCCAGTATGTTTACTACAATTACATTTGAACTGACTCTACCGGTTGTCTGTGCGGTTGGTCCTTCAGCCACTCGAAATCTGAGCCAAAATATCCACAGGAAGGTATTGTTTACCCAACTTTTAGAGCACCGGTATTGAAGTTAACATTTCTATCACCTGGCACATGCGCATAACCATGTAAATACTGGCTTAAGTCTGTTGATCTGTTGCCCATACAGCTAGCTAGCGCTCAACCTACTAGCTATACTTGTATGGAGTCTGCTAGGAACTCTGTCATTATGAAAAGACTGATGTTGCACTGAAAAGACAGTGTGGTAAATACGGAAGTGTGGTCGCCCAAGGTTGTGGATGGGTTCGAGACTGGCACCGGACAATGGGGTCAACCCGTTCTTTTATAGCTCAATGGGTCAACTATTGAGGGGGGTCAACTGGCCGTCACGTGACCAGGCACACCGGTAAGGGCGGAGCACAAATGTACCACCAGGTCATATTGTCAACAGGGAAGCATGATCATACAACATGTATTTCCCATAAAAACTTTGATTGGAGCAAACGATGTGCATATTGAACCATGGAATCCTAAATCACTTCACATGCTTTGAATGGCACCTGGGGCCTGCACAGGAGGCAGCCGCTGTACAAAACCAATGTACTCACCCGGTGCACCGGTTTATGGACAAAACGAACGACCATCACTGAGTGATTGGATGGTCAGAATCAAAATCTCACGAGTCCTAGCCAGCAGAAAATAGAGCCGCAATGCTATCAAACAATGAAAATATGATAAGGAATATCTTGATCGACATTTACATATTTTACTGAACTTGTACAATTCTTTTTGTGGTAGTGGTAGAAGTTTAAAATGTTTTACTTAAGCCAAGCAGTTAAATATAGTATTGGTTTAATTACTTTGATAGACTTAACTATCAACCTTAATACTTTGGATTGTGGGGTGGTTAGATCACATATTTCATCACAAATATCTACACTTAGACTAGCCTAATACATTTTTAAACACTCTCCTACTAGAATACCACACTATATACAAACTGTAATAATAGAGTACAGAAGACAAGGAGGCATTGTTGAAGTTTAAAATAAATTACTTCAACCATACATTAATTTCTTAATCAAATAATAAAGCTGTTAAAATAAAGTTATGACTGGATAGATAAATAAATAGGATAGATAAATAAATGGATAAATAAATAAAGTCAGGATACATGGATGGAAGACCTAATGGATGGAGGGGATGAAGGGATGAAATTAGGATAAGCTGGACTGATTGGTATGATAAATGTGACTGATGTGGTCCGCTGTAGCTCAATTGGTAGAGCATGGCGCTTGTAACGCCAGGGTAGTGGGTTCGATCCCCGGGACCACCCATACGTATAAATGTATGCACACATGACTGTAAGTCGCTTTGGATAAAAGCGTCTGCTAAATGGCATATTATTATTATAAAGGAATAAATGTATGGTTGAAGGCAGGTTGAAGATGTGGGTGGTGTGTATGTGTGTGTGTGTGTGTGTGTTTGTGTGAGGGGGAGTAGTGATTGGTAGTCTGATTTCAGATTTGAATATTAGAGAAGTAGAACAAGGTGTCATACCTTAAGTTTACTTAACGTTTTTGTCTACGACGCGTTGTTGGGAAAAGTGGTCAAGGTAACTGATGTGTCAAAAGTCACAATGTTTACTCATTGTCTCATGCTTAGAATGTGCTCCCAATTGTTATAATTTGAAAGTTCTGAAAAGTTCTATGGCAGTTAACCTTTTCACGCGTGAGTTCCAAATATCTCTAATGGTCGACCCAGCGTGAGTGTTTTTATGTGAGTGATGTCAGAATGCACTAACTGTTCCAAAATGTGATTGTTACGCAACGTATGCAGAGATGGTTGTCCTTCTGGAAGGTTCTTCCATCTCCACAGAGGAACTCTAGAGCTCTGTCAAAGTGACCATCGGGTTCTTGGTCACCTCCCTGACCAAGGCCCTTCTCCCCCAATTTCTCAGTTTGGCCGGGCGGCCAGCTCTAGGAAGAGTCTTGGTGGTTCTAAACTTCTTCCATTTAAGAATGGTGGAGGCCACTGTATTCTTGGGGACCTTCAATGCTGCAGAAATTTTTTGGTACCCTTCCCCAGATCTGTGCCTTGACACAATCCTGTCTCGGAGCTCTACGGACAATTCCTTTTACCTCATGGCTTGGTTTTTGCTCTGACATGCATTGTCAACTGTGGGACCTTATATAGACCGGTGTGTGCCTTTTCAAATCATGTCCAATCAATTTCATTTACCACTGGTGGACTCCAATCAAGTTGTAGAAACATCTCAAGGATGATCAATGGAAACAGGATGCACCTGAGCTCAATTTCGAGTCTCATAGCAAAGGGTCTGAATACTTATGTAAATAAGGTATTTTCGTTTTTATTTGTAATACATTTGCAAACATTTCTAAAAAGCTGTTTTTGCTTTGTCATTATGGGGTATTGTGTGTAGATTGATGAGGAAAATGTTTTATTTAATCCATTTTAGAATAAGGCTGTAACATAACAAAATGTGGGAAAAGTGAAGGGGTCTGAATATTTTCCGAAGGCACTGTAGAATAGTCAGCGCTGTGTTCCTAAGTTGAATTAAGTTATAAGTCAGTGCTGCCCACACAATGTCAATTGTGTCAATCAGTGTAATATTGACTCCAAACATAGTTGAATCAGCTTTGGCCACTGCTAACCTCTGTCTTATTTACTGCTCCATTCGGAAAGACTGTTGAACATATTTGTTTACTGTACCATCTGGCTCTCTTTGTGTCAAAAAATTATATGAGACATCCAAGGTAAGGTGAAACCCGAGATGTGATATGGTGAAGAAGACAATGGACATTCACAGATCAGATGCTTGTCTCGGATTTCGGATGCTTGTCTCCGTCACCCTATTTCTCCCTCAGATAGATCAAGTCTATCACCATCAGATATGGAAAACAGCCACTCAAATTGTATTAATCTGTTCTCTGATGCAAACAGTATCTCTGAAGGAATCTCATCTTGAAATTAGTATTTTTTTCCCTCCTCTCCTTTTTTGTGCCTATATTCAGTTCCTCTGACTGGGACATTATTGCTTTGTCTTTGCTTCACTCCAGTGTGTTTGATTTAGATTGCAAATGTGACTGTGTCTTATATGCATAACCACGGTATTACAAGTGGCCTGGTTTTCAAAGCAGCAGAAGCATTGGGGCCTTAATGTTGCCTGTAGCTAGTTCTCCAAATAATCAACATGGGCTATACAATACACCCCTAATAGATCTTGCCTTTAGCAACCAAATGTTATTTTTTGCAATACTAAATATGTATAATACCAGTGGGACCAAGTCACTATTATTCGAGTTACCAGTCACTATTATTCGAGTCACAAGCAAGTCTCAAGGTCCAAGTCACAAATCGAGTATCAAGGAGAACGGGTCAAATCTCGAGTCAAGTCCAAGTCGTGCATTCTAAGAGCAAGTCAAGTAAAAAAAAATCTATACATGCAATGACTTGTTCAAAGACAAATATTTTATTGAGGCTACCAGACAGCCCTTTTCATTAATTTGTCTACAACATATTTGGATTATGTAATAATTAATTTGAACAACAAATTCCAAATGCAAGCTTCATTATTAAATTGTAAATTTCAAGCAATTTTGACATACCATAAGACCAGTAGGCCTATGCTAGTCATTTTTACTTGATGCCCCATTGCTGGTGAGCTTGCAAAATATAAAGTTAATATTCTTGATCACCAAACAATTTTTGGAGCTACATATTTAGTGCCTTCAGAAAGTATTCACACACCTTGACGTTTTCCAAATTTTGTTGTGTTACAGCCTGAATTTAAAATGGATTAAATTGAAATATTTTAATCACTGGCCACACAATACCCCATAATATCAAAGTGTAATTATCTTTTTTGAAAATGTTACAAATTAATTACAAATGAAAAGCTAAAATGTTTTGAGTCAATAAGTATTCAACCCCTTTGTTATGGCAAGCCTAAATAAGTTCAAGAGTACAAATGTGCTTAACAAGTCACATAATAAATTGCATGGACTCACTCTGTTGCAATAATAGTGTTTAACATGATTTTTGAATGACTACCTCATCTCTGTACCCCACACATACAATTATCTGTAAGGTCCCTCAGTCGAGCAGTGAACTTCAAACACAGGTTCAACCACAAAGACGAGGGAGGTTTTCCAATGCCTCGCAAATAAGGGCACCTATTGGTAGATGGAGAAAAAAAAAGCAGACATTGAATATCCCTTTGAGCATGGTGAAGTGATTAATTACACTTTGAGTGGTGTATTAACACACCCAGTCACTACAAAGATACAGGCATCCTTCCTAACTCAGTTGCCGGAGAGGAAGGAAACCGCTCAGGGAGTTCACCATGGTTCAGGGTAAAAAAGAAACAGAACGGAGCTAAGCACAGACAAATTCCTAGAGGAAAACATGGTTCCGTCTGCTTTCCACCAGACACAGAGATGAATTCACCTTTCAGCAGGACAATAATCTAAAACAAAAGGCCAAATCTACACCGGAGTTGCTTACCAAAAAGACAGTGAATGATGGTTGTTTAGCAATGATCAACAACCAATTTGACAGAGCTTGAATAATTTTGAAAATAATAAATGGGCAGATGTTGCACAATCCAGGTGTGGTACGCTCTTAGAGACTTACCCAGAAATACTCACAGCTGTAATCGCTGCGAAAGGTGCTTCTATAAAGTATTGACTCAGGCGTGTGAATACGTACAGTACCAGTCAAAGGTTTGGACACACCTACTCATTCAAAGGTTTTTCTTTATTTTTCCTATTTTTTACATTGTAGAATAATAGTGAAGACATCAAAACTATAAAATAACATATGGAATCATGTAGTAACCAAAAAAGTGTAATATATTTTATATTTGAGATTCTTCAAATAGCCACCCTTTGCCTTGATGACAGCTTTGCACACTCTTGGCATAGTAAAAATAAAGAAAAACCCTTGAATGATTAGGTGTGTCCAAACTTTTGACTGGTACTGTATGTATATGAGATATTTCTGTTCTTAATAATTAATCAATTTGCTAAAATGTTTTAAAAAATGTTTTCACATTCTCATTATTGGGTATTGTTTGTTGATGGGTGAGAAAACAAAACAATTTAATGAATTTTGAATTCAGGCTGAAACAAAACAAAATGTGGAATATGTTAAGGGGCATGAATACTTTCTGAAGGCACTGTATTTATGGCAATCCTCTCCCTACAATTTGACGTTTGTGCTGCACCAGATACTATAGCTGTACCACAAGACAGCAATCTGTTCGCTAGCTCACCTGACCTGTGTTGATCAGAGGGCAGAGTGCACGTTTCACTCTTTTGCAAGTGCGATGCTGCGGCTACTGTCTCTGGCTGCATTAAGAGTAATCCACAGAGACTCTGTGCCACAAAATGAATGACAAACGTTACAAAACCTGCCAGATCATTTCAAGTCATCAGTCTCAAGTCAAAGTTGAGTCCCGAGTCATGAGGCTCCCAATCCAAGTTGTCTCAAGTTATTTTATATAAAGTTGAGTCTCAAGTCATCAATTTTGTGACTCGAGTCAAACTTAAGTCCAAGTCATGTGTCTCGAGTCCACACCTCTGCATAATGCTGTTTGTTTTGTAATAGGGAATATATGACTACGCCATTTGGTGCAAACATTTCAACACCTCATCATACATATATTTTCTGACATATTTCAATTTCGCAAGTCAGAGCAAGAAGCTGAACCGTGGGACATGGGATTTCTTTGTTGTTGCAGCGACTGATCAATATGCTAATACTTCTGAGATGGACACTCTTAAAGTGGCAATAAGTGAACTGGAAGTGATGCACTTTTCTACCATCTTCAAATGATTGAACACGTTAACCATCTCCCATGTTGCGGTATTGATCGCTTGATGGGGTGCTGCTGGGACGTGGAAGCTAAAACGATATAGCACACACTTTTCATTATCCTCGTTGTGTTTCTTCTAACACTGAAAATTTTTATTACATTCTTGAGTATCGTGATATCATCTGCGTGTGTAGGTAATTATGTGTACTTTGTATTGAGGGAGCACTCTAGAGACAGCGCCCTCGTTCTCACCCCTCCCTCCCTTTCCTCTGCAATGCAGCATCTCTGCCATGAAACGACTGTATCGACTGTCTAAGACTGCAGTCAGTCGTAGCCTTGTGGCCAAAGGGCTTATGATGTATACCATTGATTTATTTCTGCTCTTCTCTTCCTGTCATTTGTAACGAGTGTCTGCATGCCTGCACGGTGTGGTACTCTACATGGGCAGACTGGGACAAAAATTCAGAAAACCAGCCCCCATCGCAGCTCTTTTTAAGCAGCTCATGTTTAAAGAAAATACAACATGTAAAAATACCAATGGAGTCTGGAGATACAACTCACCACTATCACTGTGCCTCTGAGTTGGTTTTCTCCCTGTTGTGCTGTCTGTCTCTGCATCTTCTCTGCTGTCACCATCTCCCTGTCTGAGCTTCTCCTTGTTCTCCTCTGCTGTCGCTCTGTCTGTATGTCTGTCTGTCTGTCTGTCTGTCTGTCTGTGAATCTCCTTGATCTCCTTTGTCTGTGATTCTCCTTGTTCTCCTCTGTTGTCACTGTCTGTTGTCGTAGAAATATCGGACTAAAAAATAGTCAACTCAAAAATATCTCTCAAGAGACTGGAGCTTGTGAATCCAGAAATTAGACTTTATTATTGCGTAACAAAGCCGAGCCACTCCATGGAACGGCTGTCTCTCTTTGGCTTAGAGATCTCTTATATACACACACAAATGCACAGTCATGTATACATAGCTTACAAAGCTACTCTCGTTAAGATCACTGATTAACATCTTTAACTGCCACGCCACTATTATCTTTGAAAGTCCAATAACACATGTTGTTTACTCCAAAAGGCCATAGGCGCTTTTGCCTCTTTCCCTTATCTCATTATATTGGTGGCATGGCTCAGACACTTTAAAAAAATAAAATACATACATTAATCAAAGCATGTTTACACATTGTATTAACTATATTCCTTATTTAGACATGCATCTGGACTTATAAAATGTCAATCATGTTTACTATATTTTATCTTTGACATTTCCCAACATTTTCCTTAATTATACATAAAATATTACCATATAATCCCCCCCCACATTGTTGGAATGTCCCAAATAATACAAAGATAAATTTTTAAATGAATGTAAGCATGTGCATTTACTTATCTTTATCCTTGCCATATGTGGTTACTTTTCATATGCATATATTTAAAGCAATATATATTCCTCATTGTTTGACCCATCCTGATGAGGACCCAGAGCCCAGTCAGGTATTGGATACAAGTTTGGAAGGTTTTCCTCTAAATTATCCTCCAAGTTTTTCTAATAGGCTTTGTAACCATGGCAGGCCCATCCACCCCCAGGAACAACTTCATACAAACATTCAGGATTCCCAAATTCCCCAAATTTCCCATATTCATTTACCTACTGTCCTAGAGCTCCCTGAACTGGGTGTATTTCTTTATAAACATTGCTCCCCACTTGTGTTTAGTTATAGCATTTCCCATATATGTGTTAGTATCCTATCACATCAACATATGCAACTGTGTCTTAACAATAATATCTAGGACATGTTTAGAATGGTGTCAATATCTTTAGCTTACATAACCTTTTTCACCCATATCACAAGTATTATAACAATCAAAATAATCAATATCAATATCTAATCCGTTAATTGCAATGTCAACATCACTAAGCATTAATATTAATAACTTATTCAGATCAATCAGTCCACTTATAATTTATAATCATAATCAAATGAATTACCCAAAACAACTTTGGAAAGACAATTCTTAGTTAGTCACCTTTGTTCCATCATTCAAAGTTAAAACTCTCACCTTGGCACATATTGACACTGGCAGAATGTATATTTATATTATAATAATTATAGCATTAACTTCCTCATAACGAGAATTACAACAGATCAGTATCTTAATGCATTGTCCAAATTACTATAAATGTAGTAGTGTATAATACCTCCTTAATCAACATACTACCTCAACTAACAGTCCCTTCCTCTACCGGCACTCAATCTTCTTCATTATGTTCTTCAGATAGCTTCATAATTCATTTTGGATTACCCATGGCAATGTCCCGATTCCAATGTCACACCTGAACCGCCCCACCTCCACCATCATTCTGTTTTGTCCATTTGCAAACCAGTATACCCAAACTAGGAAGAACGTGCATTTTTATAGACCTCTCTCCTCCTGCTCACTCCACATGGACTCCTGTCACATTCTTGAGAGAAAAAGCACAAAAGAGAAGGGAATTGCTTGCTTTGATTTGATGCTGGATTCAGGTCTCCTGGCAGAGGTGGTGTCGGACAGGAACGTCTTCAACACCTTTGTTGTTCCTCTTCAGCCGGGTAGAGGGTTTTTTGTTTTTATTGAGGTTTACACCATTCTGAACCGAATTATCTCTGCTATGCATTACGACACCATCCGTAGTAACCTCAGGAAAGGACAGATCATAACAGTTTAGTTGAGTTCATTTCCAATCCAAAACATCCCTATTAACATTGTCTACATGACAAATCATTATGTTTCATCACTCATTCTTAATACCCATTTCTATCTAATGCCTGATAGATTTTTCTTTGAAGGGTCCCTGTATTCCAAAGGCTATCTGTTGAAACACCCCCTATTTTCACATTCTCCCTTGAATTCTCCCAAACTATATAACCAATTGTTTTACTTTAACATTCCTATATTTGACATTACTCTGGTGTTTCCCTTTTCCTTGTTCCTATTCTAACAATTGCTTACACTTCTCTCCTCATCCTGGTTGATCATAAAATTGTATATAGTTAGAATTTCCTAAATATTACAAAAGTTATGATTGAATCCTAGCACACAGTCCTAGTAACTGTGAAGATGTTGGACTACTGTTAACTGTTTAAAACATGTGGTGCATATTATACTATTTTATTTTATTTACTTTTAATGCAATATATTGTACTCATCTATACCAATCATTGTTTAACGGCTCCTTCAATTCCCTTTCTTCTGTATTTGGTATGGCTCTAACATGTACAGGGTTCAGTGCACTTTCCCAAGGAATAACTACTCCAATAACACTTCCCCCTGGAAATCTAACACTAAATACTACATCAAATTGTTTATCTAAGTCTTGGACTGTTCTCCTTATGTCTATGATTCACCTGTCTCTTTCTTTCATTATCTTAAAGTCACACTACCCCATGTGACTTCCCCATACTATTTGTGCTGGTTCCTCACACACCAATAATATTTTAACCCTTGTATTTTAATAGTGATCCCTTCCTGCATTTTAGGTATGGTTCCTACCTGTGCAAGAATATACATTCTAATCCTGTCTATATCCCTTCTATGTCTTGTTCTTCTGCTCTCTACTATTATCAGTACCCCATTCCCCTTATTCTCAGGGAACTAGTCAAGTACAGAGAAATCAATTATGAGGATTTCTGGTGCGTCTTGGAGGTCTTGAAAGTCTCGGCGGTCTGGAAGGTCTTGGGAGGTCCTGAAAGTCTCGGTGGTCTCTTAGTCATCAGTTTCCTCACTCTGGTACAATGGTTTAGATGATACCCGATCGCGCTCCCCTCTATACCGCTGTTGGTGTAACCTGGACGACAATGTATGATCTCCGGATCAGCCAGAGTCCCTCTCAATCTATCAACATCGGTCTGCAAAGTGTCCTTCAATCAGCCATCATTAAGATAGCCAACAACACCTGGTACAGGCCCCTCCACATAGGGTATTTTCAGCTCTTTCTTCTGTAGTCTTTTGCCATCACATAGTCTCCAGGGCGCAGAGAATGCTCAGACTCCTACTTAGTTGGGCAGAGTTATCTTCACCCATGAAAAGAAAATCTTAAGAACATTGTTAGGTTAGGTGAGACACAGTATGCTACTTATGTCCTCTCATCCGTCAAGAGAAGCCTTGAAATTATGAAGCACACCTGCTTCCAGCTTGTTGTAGTCCACTTATCTCATAGACAGATCTCCTCTACACCATGCCTCTTATCACAAAAACAAAAAAGATTTAACCTAACCCATAACACATTATTACTACTGCTCATATCCTCAATACACCTTGCATATTTCCCCACAAAACCATAATAAAACATTAAAACCTCTGTAATCCCAACTTCCCCCCTTGGACACCTGCATCACATCGTGATTCATGTGTACAAAAAAACAAAACAACAACAATATTGCCTATCAAACCTAAAATAATAACTAACCTTAAAATGACAACCCTTGAGCATATCTTTACTTAACTGTATTCCATAACACTATTCAAGGAATAGCTCTCCTTCAGGACTAACCCTCTCACTTCATCCTTGTCCTGTTTGGACTAATTTATATATAGGATTTTTTCCAAATTATAAACTTCTTCACAATTATCCTTATTATATCTAACTCCCTAATTCAGCATGCCTCTATAATTTATAGTGCGGGTGATCAGGTCACACTATAAAGCCAGGACAGATTTCAGAGGTCATTGAAATCATTCAATGAATTGTTTCATCCAATAGTATACTACTCCTAACAACCATCAAGACCTTTCATAAATGTTGTATCCCGAGTGTACAGTAAGTCCTTAGTACAGCTCTTTTCAAAATAAATCACACATATTTACTTATCCCTCAGTAAATAAAACCCAAATTACATGTGTATGCCCCTTTAAGTTATTTCACTTCCATCCCGTCACAAAACCCAAAATAGAAATAAAATCCTATACAGAATAACATTTCATACTAAGTAGTTTGTTTGTGGTTATTCGAACACCATATAGTAAAACAATAAACAAACACAAAATGGCCAGGCCTTATTTATTTTGGTAGCTCCCTATGACAAAATAAAAATAAAACTACTTAATTTTACTAACTAGTTCCACCCTAGCCTACAGACTTTTTGTAACATCCCAATGAGATATAAAGAAATCCCCATGTTCCTGGAAGAGAAAGTATACATGTCGTTGACATAGAATCAACAATCCAAAGATAGTAATTACACACAAAACATCATACATATATCCCCAGTCCTATCTCATCAACAATCATTCGTATCAATCTCACTCCTCAGAACTACTCTCATCGTTCAACGTACTATAAACAAATTATCATTATCTGAAGTAATAAACCATCTTCATAACTCACCGCTGTTTAACCAAACTATATAATGTCATAATAAAATGATCAATTATCAAATATCATTCCTTATTCAACTATCGAGACATGTTCTTCATTAGTAAATCGTCTCCACAAAGCAATACTACCTAATAACATATTCTCATTCTCCTAAATAGAAATAATTACTTCTATTAAACAATCCCATTCAACATCAAGTCAACCTGTCTCATCACCCAATTAACGTACTTTTTTTTTTTTTTACCCTCTACAATATCTATCATACTCCACCGCTAATTTTCCTCATAACGGTACCTCAACAGATGACAAATTATTTTACATTTATAGTAAAAACCAATAAAACATCCAATTCACCGATATGCAATTTTAATTACTATGTTATCCTATCCGACATGGATTGGTAGGACAACATCTTTCCTATAATGTTATCAATGAAACCAGTAATTCACGTCAATAGCATCAATGCAAAAGATTTGCTTTCTGCCCCTTACTGGATTCGAAACAGGGACCCTCTGCACACATCGACAACATTCACCATCGAAGCACCGTTACCCGTCGTTCCACAAAAGCCCCGGCCCCCGCAAAGCAACTACTTCCAGTTCATAGAGCAAGTGACGTCACCCAACGAAAACCGCACTAGCTCTCACCGCTAACTAGCTAGCAATTTCCTGCCGATAATATTCAACCTCCTACGACTTCCTACAAAAACGCTATCCTTGTACACCTAACGTAACCCATAACGTCCCTTATAGCGCTCTCACGTTTCAGCAAGCCCCAATGGTTAACACCCGCAGACAAAAATGGAAATTCTTCCATTTTTACTAGCAGACCTACTAATAAAACACACATTCAAACAGCGTTCTGCATTTACCTCTATCATAGGGTTTAAAAACGAACTTAACAACATTAACCATCCTAAATTGCCGTAGTAACGTCATGCTTGGTTCAGTTTATCTATTACCATATAAGACATTCACTTCTCCATGCGTCATAAACTATATCCTATTTCTCTTGTAATCAACTAAAATCATAGCCACGCAATTAAACCATCACTCCGCCATTATCAGAATGAATGAACTATCCTTTCTAAGTAAGCTACAAGTAACACCAAACACTTGCTGTAGTTTACCATCATATATTGAAATCATCCATTTATCACGATCCAATTTATTTATAGACATATTCCACCATTGTCACTCAATTAATCTAGCAAAACTTTATTCAATGACAAAAAAGTGACTAGTTCACGTAACGAAAATACATTATCATTCTAAAATTCACCAACTATTCGCATACATTACTGGTGTCACGCAAACTATAGAATAAAGTAATAACAATTAGAATTTTGTCAAATAAATGTTTTCCATCCAGCTATTCAAACTTGCTTCAAATTCTCTTTCAGCTCGATACAGTCAAGCAAGTACGACTCTCTTTTACCCGGAAACCAGTTCATGGCATTAGTAAAGTCTATTCACATCCCAACAATAACTAATAATATATTTATATTCATATTATTAAAAGACCTTACTTTCATTCCAGTCTACCTAAACAATTCAAATTATGGCCATAACTCTACCGCAATTGCCAGTACGCTATTCAGATGTATGTAACTGTCCTTTCTGACTATAGTCACTCCTCCTTCTTTCCCGTTGAATAAGTGAGTCCTTCAGTCTGAAAAGACGCAGGCTGCTAAATCGTCCAGTCTTATCCTGAATGTTCCTTCAATCTAAACAACCCACAACCATAGCTGAACTATACTTAGAAAACCTAGACTCTAATCAGCGATGCAGAATCTATGCTTTATTGAAATGACAAGTTAATCCTCCTTTATTCCAATGATAATGGTCAGTAGTTATAGTATCTGGCACATACCACACTTTATCAGAAAATAGCTTTGAAGGACACAGATCTCACACGCTCAACGTAAACAACTTAACAGTCAACGAGTCAAACCCCACATTCATTGATTTGGAACCAGATCTAACGACCTAACCAAATGAATTATATTTTCCCCTAATATACTAAAATTCCTTGACTATATCACCTCTGCTTCTGAAATAATAGATAGTTTATTATAATGCTTAATTCTACCACATGCCCTATGTACTCTCTCCCATTTCCATGTACGTCTACGTGTTTGGACAAGTCAACACCTATAATTTTATCCAATCCCTCGTATTAAATTACACTCACATAAAATTCATTATATTCCAATATATTCATATCTACCAAACCATTCATGTTTCTAATGATTCTTTATTGCCACAAATCAGTTAATCACAATCTAGTCTCAGCGGAACGAACAACAAATTACCCAAATCCTTCCCCTCAGTGTCACGATCGTCTGAAGGAGGAGACCAATGCGCAGCGTTGCGAGTGAACATGATGACTTTATTAAATTAAAGCAACCACGAAGAAAACAACAAATGACGAAACGTGAAGTTCAAATACTGAAACACACTAACAGCAACACAGAAACAATAACCCACAAAACAAAGGAGAAAACACACAGAATATATATGGCTCCCAATCAGAGATAACGAGCCGACAGCTGACACTCGTTACCTCCGATTGGGAGTCATCGACCAATCACCACATGACACAAACAAAATGAAACTCACCCATCCCCAACACCACCAAATGAAATACACCCAAACACAAGAAAATGAACAACCCTGGCTCAATATAAACGTCCATAGAGCCAGAGTGTTACAGTACCCCCCCCTAAAGGTGCGAACTCCGGGCGCACCAACATCAGGACTAGGGGAGGGTCTGGGTGGGCGTCTGTCCATGGTGGCGGCTCTGGCCCCGGTCGTGATCCCCACCCCACCACAGTCACAACCTGCTTCGGTAGCCTCCTCCCAATGACCACCTCCACCTAACCCCACCTGGACTAAGGGGCAACCCCGGACTAAGGGGCAGCATCGGCCTAAGGGGCAGCACCGGGATAAGGGGCAGCACCGGGATAGGGGGCAGCACCGGGCTAAGGGACAGCACCGACTAGGGGCAGCACCGGACTACGGGGCAGTACCGGACTAAAGGGCAGTACAGGACTAAGGGGCAGCACCGGGCTAAGGGGCAGTACCGGACTACGGGGCAGCACCGGGCTAAGGGGCGGCACCGGACTCAGGGGCAGCACCGACTAAGGGGCAGCACCGACTAAGGGGCAGCACCGGGCTAAAGGGCAGCACCGGACTAAGGGGCAGCACCGGGCTAAGGGGGCAGCACCTGACTAGATGGCGGATCCTGGCTGGCTGGCTCGGCGGATCCTGGCGGACGGCTCTGGCGGATCCTGGCGGGACGGTCTCTGGCGGATCCTGGCGGGGACGGCTCTGGCGGATCACGGCTGGGACGGCTCTGGCGGATCCCGGCTGGACGGCTCTGGCGGATCTCGCTGGACGGCTCTGGCGGATCCCCGCTGGACGGCTCTGGCGGATCTCGGCTGGACGGCTCTGGCGGATCCCGGCTGGGACGGCTCTGGCGGATCTCGCTGGACGGCTCTGGCGGATCCCGGCTGGACGGCTCTGGCGGATCCCGGCTGGGACGGCTCTGGCGGATCCCGGCTGGACGGCTCTGGCGGATCCCGGCTGGACGGCACTGGCGGATCCCGGCTGGGCGGCTCTGGCGGATCCCGGCTGGACGGCTCTGGCGGATCTCGGCTGGACGGCTCTGGCGGATCCCGGCTGGACGGCTCTGGCGGATCTCGGCTGGACGGCTCTGGCGGATCCCGGCTGGACGGCTCTGGCGGATCCTGTCTGGCGGAAGGCTCTGGCTGATCCTGTCTGGCGGAAGGCTCTGGCTGATCCTGTCTGGCGGAAGGCTCTGGCTGATCCTGTCTGGCGGAAGGCTCTGGCTGATCCTGTCTGGCGGAAGGCTCTGGCTGATCCTGTCTGGACGGCTCTGGCGGATCCTGGCTCGACGGCTCTGGCGAATCCCTGGCTGGATGACGGATCTGGCTGCTCGTGGCTGGCTGACGGATCTGGCTGCTCATGGCTGGCTGACGGATCTGGCTGCTCGCGGCTGGCTGACGGATCTGGCTGCTCGCGGCTGGCTGACGGATCTGGCTGCTCATGGCTGGCTGACGGATCTGGCTGCTCGCGGCTGGCTGACGGATCTGGCTGCTCATGGCTGGCTGACGGATCTGGCTGCTCATGGCTGGCTGACGGATCTGGCTGCTCATGGCTGGCTGACGGATCTGGCTGCCCATGGCTGGCTGACGGATCTGGCTGCTCATGGCTGGCTGACGGATCTGGCTGCTCATGGCTGGCTGACGGATCTGGCTGCTCGCGGCTGGCTGACGGATCTGGCTGCCCATGGCTGGCTGACGGATCTGGCTGCTTTCGTGGCTGGCTGACGGATCTGGCTGCTCTGCGGCTGGCTGACGGATCTGGCTGCTCATGGCTGGCTGACGGATCTGGCTGCCCATGGCTGGCTGACGGATCTGGCTGCTCGTGGCTGGCTGACGGATCTGGCTGCTCATGGCTGGCTGACGGATCTGGCTGCTCATGGCTGGCTGGACGGATCTGGCTGCTCATGGCTGGCTGACGGATCTGGCTGCTCATGGCTGGCTGGACGGCTCTGGCGGATCCTGTCTGGCGGAAGGCTCTGGCTGATCCTGTCTGGCGGAAGGCTCTGGCTGATCCTGTCTGGCGGAAGGCTCTGGCTGATCCTGTCTGGACGGCTCTGGCGGATCCTGGCTCGACGGCTCTGGCGAATCCTGGCTGGATGACGGATCTGGCTGCTCATGGCTAGCTGATGGTGCTGGCTGGGAGGCTGGCGGTGGAGGCGGACCCCAGCCTCGGATTGCAGTCATCACCTCCAGCAGGGCGGCTCCCATCTGCAGGATCTGCTCTTTCTGGTCCCGAACCCGAGCTTCCAGTCTAGTATGGGCTGCGTCGGCTCCTGCTGATTCCATAGCAGGTGTATGATTCTGTCTGGCGGGACGGCTCTGAAGGCTCATGGCAGACGGACGGCTTTGCAGGCTCAGTACAGACGGGCGGCTTATGCAGCGCTTGGCAGACGGGCAGTTCAGACGCCCTAGGGCAGACGGCAGACTCTGGCCGGCTGGCGACGCACATCGTGGACCTGGTGCGTGAGTAGGAACAGACCGGTCCGTACCGGGAACACCCACCACTGGCCTTAACTGGGGATCAAGAACGGACCGGACCAGACTGGGAACACACTTCAGTCTCTCATGCCGTGCCACAACAACTTCCTCCTCTACTCGCCAATGGCTCCCGTAATCCGATAGCCTTCTCTCCAGCTCTACCTGTGGCAGCCTCCTGCTGCCCAGGCGCCAAGCCATGTGCCCCCCAAAAAAATTTTTGGGGAGTAACCACGGGCTTCCAGCCTCGACTCCGCGCTTCCTCTTCATACCACCTCCTCTCGGCGCAGCTGCCTCCAGCTCTTCACGAGGGCGGTGATATTCCTCCTCATACCACCTCCTCTCGGCTGCAGCTGCCTCCAGCTCTTCACGAGGGCAGTGATATTCCTCCGGTTGTGCCCAAGGACCCTTTCCAGCCCGAATCTCCTCCCATGTCCAAAAATCCTTAGGAGGCGTCCATAAATCCTGCGTAGGTAGGTCCTGTTGCCGCTTGTTACGCCGCTTGGTCCTCTTGTGGTGGGTTATTCTGTCACGATCGTCTGAAGGAGGAGACCAATGCGCAGCTGCTATGAGTGAACATGATGACTTTATTAAATTAAAGCAACCACGAAGAAAACAACAAATGACTAAACGTGAAGTTCAAATACTGAAACACACTAACAGCAACACAGAAACAATAACCCACAAAACAAAGGAGAAAACACACAGAATATATATGGCTCCCAATCAGAGATAACGAGCCGACAGCTGACACTCGTTACCTCCGATTGGGAGTCATCGACCAATCACCACATGACACAAACAAAATGAAACTCACCCATCCCCAACACCACCAAATGAAATACACCCAAACACAAGAAAATGAACAACCCTGGCTCAATATAAACGTCCATAGAGCCAGAGTGTTACACTCAGTCATAGAATCCTCCCATAATCGTATATGTTGGTCACTATTCACTGATCTTACGAAATTCTATGACAGGCATTGTTGTATGAAAATCCAAGATATCATTTACAAGAAAAGCTTATTATTCCAACGTATATATAATTATCATACACACCTCTATATCTCATCATTCAAACTTCAGAATGCGACTCATTTACACCAGTATATCACTCTGCCATATGTGTGTTCCTACCCCTATGAACATTCACACACCATTCACTCTTCCCCTCTTGGTGTGAGACCAGGTGCGTCCTTCCTACCAGATTACACTCAAGCAACGGTCCAGGAAAGGTGCGCCAACCTTTCTCCACCAAACACCGACACTTCAAACGACCTCAAACACAGCTTCTCTCCTCAACACAGAAAATAAGCTGTTATCTGCAGGATTTCTTATTATTCTCATTCATACAGATGAGTAGCCACTTGTGCCCAAATGAATCAGACAGTTGAATGATTCACAGCCGCCCAAGCAAACCACTCACCCACACAAGATGAACAGACCTACTCTATTTAACACTTTCTCTTTATTTTGAAGCCCTTGTGGCTATTTAACCCGTTCACCTACTCAGGATGACCGGTGTTACTCCAATTTATGGTGTCACCTACGCCGGATGACCTAACTTTGTTTTACCTGATCGACCCTGCCTAACTTTGGCATCACCACAACACAGGATGATGCCCCACCTACCCGAGCAGACCTCCAACAATGAATTCCTCATTAGAGCGGTAACCGTAGGTCCCAAATTTAGCCAGCCACCTGCCCGTTCAGCCCTCTGGAGCACTAATTTCAGCTCTCCAAAGCGGTATCCACAGGATTTCTATTTATTTAGCCCCCTAGGTGATACACTTCCTCTACACACCTGGACTTTTACTACGCTTTCCTAAGCGACCTGTAAATTATTCCCTTCTTCTCTGATTCACTTCCTCTACACAGAAAATAAGCAGTATTGCACAGGATTTCACCAACCTAAGCAGCCTATAAACGATACACTTCCTCTACATGTCTATAGCGGTATTCGTAGGACTTAACATGTTATTGTCTGATCGCTCAACCAGATGGACAACCGCCCGTGAAGAAATGACCCAGACAAAGCGATCAGCTGGATGAATCAAATGAATCAAATGAATCAAATGAATCAAATGAATCAAATGAATCAAATCAATTGAACAGTCAGTTCAGACGAACAACAGAGTGATATCGACATGTATTCTTAAATTCAAAAGCTCCCAGTCTCTAATTTTCTGGTTCTTACATTTGGAGAGACCTACTTGGTATTTCTGCAGCTGATGCCGTGCCCCAGATCGAACCACACAAACGTTTATACTATATAAGTAAGAACTTGGCTTACCTTTTAAAAGCGGCCGCTTTTGTTTGTATGGTCCGTCCAAGAAGTTTCATAACTGCAGATGTACACCGTCTCTGGACCCTTTTTTTCAACTCCTGGCTAGCTCGCCAAATATGTCGTAGAAATATTTGACTAAAAAATAGTCAACTCAAAAATATCTCTCAAGAGACTGGAGCTTGTGAATCCAGAAATTAGACTTTATTATTGTGTAACAAAGCCGAGCCACTCCATGGAACATCTGTCTCTCTTTGGCTTAGAGATCTCTTATATACACACACAAATGCACAGTCATGTATACATAGCTTACAAAGCTACTCTCGTTAAGATCACTGATTAACATCTTTAACTGCCACGCCACTATTATCTTTGAAAGTCCAATAACACATGTTGTTTACTCCAAAAGGCCATAGGCGCTTTTGCCTCTTTCCATTATCTCATTATATTGGTGGCATGGCTCAGACACTTTTTAAAAATAAAATACATACATTCATCAAAGCATGTTTACACATTGTATTAACTATATTCCTTATTTAGACATGCATCTGGACTTATAAAATGTCAATCATGTTTACTATATTTTATCTTTGACATTACCCAACATTTTCCTTAATTATACATAAAATATTACCAAACTGTCTGTCTGTCTGTGATTGTCCTTGATCTCCTCTGTTGTCACTCTGTCTGTCTGTGTTTCTCCTTGTTCTCCTCTGTTGACATTTCTGGGGCATTTGCCTCTCTTGCTTGCTCTCTTTCCTCAACTTTATGATGGGCCCGAGCAACATAATTATCTGGTTCACTGTCCATGCTAGGCCTAGCATCATCCTAGTTGTGAATGAATAAATACACTTATTAGACAATTATAGGGAATACACATTATTAACACATTTGCTGTTTTTAAGTGTGTTTATATGTAGACATAATTATGATTATTGTGTCATATGTCATATGTGTTCCCCTCCACCCTAGTGTTTGTTAGTATTACATATTAAGGAACTGGCGTTACATCTGTGTGGGTTTCTCTCTGTTTTCTTCCTACCTCCACTGCACTCGTCCCTGAGCTGTCTCTGCTAAGCCTAGCATCCTTTCTCACGACACTGGTACCAGAATACCAGGGGACCACACTGCCTGTACTGAGCCCAGCAACACCCTAATTGTGAATGAATGAACCCATATTAGATAAAAAAAGAAAAAATACTGAATAAATTGGCTCAGAATACTGTACCTTATAAAAGCCTATCTACTTATTTAGCAATGTAGTGCCTTGCTGTCATCAAATCAAAGGTTATTGTAGTGGTGTGTATTCATGGATGCCAAGGGAAGCCAGGCTTCCCAAAAAAATCTACCAAGAAAAATAGAAAAATAGAAAATAATGTATCTTTCGTCTCTGCGTTTTCTCATCGGAGAAAGCATCCGGCAAACGAAACAGCGCCCCTCTGTCTCTTTATGTGTAGGCCATCTATCTGATGCTGTCTGGTCCAAAAGAGTATGGTATTGCCGCCTGTAGCATTGAATGCAAGGGAAGCCAGCGAGCATTTGGCCTCACTTAATACAAAAATTAAATAAATAATAGCCAATCAGCATTGAGCTAAACTGAGTGAGCTCAACTGTGAATGGTCCTGGTGCACCAAAATAAATAGTGTCAAGAGAAGCCAGTTTGGATTTGGCTTCAATCCAAACACATCGAGAGCATACGTCATTGACAGAAATTCATTGTGCATCTCATTGTGTTGTTGTCCTCCAGTGGCTAGCTAGCTAGCTAAAATTGTCCCTTTACTAAATTAGCCATGGATGGAGATAGGAATTTGGACTTGTGCTTTTACTTAATTCTCCATACTGGCGAATGATTATAACGGCGTTTCTGAACCAACCATAAATTCATACATTGTGCCCCTGGCCTGAGAGGATGGAAGTTCAATATGTAGCTAGATGTAGAAGGCTAATGTTAACTAGCTAACTTTGACCATGAAAGGAAGTTAGGCTAGCGAGCAAGCATTTTAGCCAGGTAGCCTAGGACAACAAAAAATGAAAGTGTGTACTGTATGACAGAGTGATAGACCGTTTTGTCAACATGAAAGAGAGGAGGATGGCATTGGCGGGTGAGTCAACATATTTTTTCTACTTGCACGAACACACACACACACACATCAGAACCATGGACAGCCACATCACGTTGATTGGACTAAATGGTTTTTGGGATCTTTTAGTTGTCACTGTATCAGACTAAGCATAGCTGATTTGATGATGTTGAAATGGTGCTGGAATAGTGGAGGCAGGTCCTGTTTTCTTTGTGACTTGCGGTAACTCTCCATGGTTCTAAGTCAATAGTTGTTTAGTGGTCCGAAAATGTCGGAAACATTAACTTGCTTGACCATGATGTAGGTAACTATTTGTTACATGCAAAATGCTTTCAAGACTTCGCTGGACAGAGGGTGCTCTCCGGTTTTGTGATGAAACAAAAGTGTGGTTGAATTTATTCTGCCACTGTGTCTTCTTATTGTCTCGGCCTTAGGCCTATACATGTATATCTCAGTCGCAAGGCATATGAACTAACAGGTTATAGAGCAAACAATCCAATTATAACAACATATTGGTTGTAATATGGCATTTTTTTATGGCTTTCCCAGTGATTTTACCCACACACTGCTACTGGTTTATTGGTCACATGCCCAGAATACAGGATATAAACCTTGCAGCGAAATGCATACTCACGAGCTCTCCTCAACAGTCCAATACACATACAGTATATAAAAAATACAACCAAGTAATAGAACCATTAAAAAAAAAAAGAAGTAGGAAGGGTAATAGGAATTTATACACAATAGGAATATGCAGAATATACTAGGAATATACTATGAATACTACAGAATATGCTGGGATGTGCAATAAATTAAACTGAACAAAAATATAAATGCAACATGCAACAATTTCAAAGATTTGACTGAGTTACAATTAATATAAGGAAATCAGTCAATTGAAATAAATAAATGAGGACCTAATCTACGGATTTCACATGGTTGGGAATACAGATATGTATCTGTTGGTCACAGATACCTTTAAAAAAAGGTAGGACCATGGATGCAGCGTGACATATCTCCTTAACATAGAGTTGATCAGGCTGTTGATTTTGGCCTATGGAATGTTGTCCCACTCCTCTAATGGCTGTGCGAAGTTGCTGGATATTGGCGGGAACTGGAACACACTGTCGTACACGTCAATCCAGAGCATCCCAAACATGATCAATGGGTGACATGTCTAATGAGTATGCAGACCATGGAAGAACTGGGACATTTTCAGCTTCCAGGTCATCTGATGCAGCACTCCATCACTCTCCTTCTTGGTAAAATAGCCCGTACACAGCCTGGAGGTGTGTTGGATCATTGTCCTGTTGAAAAACAAATGGTAGTCCCACTAAGCCTAAACCAGATGGGATGGCGTATTGCTGCAGAATGCTGTGGTAGCCATGCTGGTTAAGTGTGCCTTGAATTCTAAATACATTTCTGAGGCTGGTAACTCCAATGAACTTATCTTCTGCAGCAGGGGTAACTCTGGGTCTTTCATTCATATGGTGGTCCTCATGAGAGCCAGTTTCATCATAGCGCTTTATGGTTTTTGAGACTGCAGTTGAAGACACTTTCAAAGTTCTTGAAATGTTCCATATTGACTGAACTTCATGTCTTAAAGTATTGATGTACTGTCATTTATCTTTGCATATTTGAGCTGTTCTTGCCATAACATGGACTTGGTCTTTTACTAAATAGGGCTATCTTCTGTCTACCCCCCTACCTTGTCACAACACAACCTGTGTCCTCAAGCCTTTTTTTGGTCTCTCTAACTTTGTCAGCACCACCTTTCTGTTTTTTTATGATCCATGATCTTCTGTTCTGACTGAATGACTGACAGAGAGTCAGAGCAGGCCACAATCTTTTTGATGATGCAAGTTTGACTTTGAATGTGAATTTGGACCATGTCAGCTCAGCCAATCAGAAAACCGGGCCGGCCCATCTTGGTAGGCCAATCCACCCATTCTACTCTGTATACCGTGTCAGTGAGAGTGAACCTGATTCTCTTGGTAATGGGATCCTTCACTGGACCCTTCACTGGTGAAACATTAACAAATGAAAACACCTCTTGCCTCGTATCTTTACAAGATATGATTACACACAAATCTTTCGATATTTAATCATAGCTGGTAAGGCATAAAGAGAGAGAGAGAGAGCAGCTAGTGTGGTGTATAAATCAGGATAAATGTGAGCTGCAAAGACACAATCAAGGACAGCATCGAGCTGTTTTAATGTTATGCATATACTTTTGTTTAATGGTGGAGGCAAGCCAGGTATCTAAATTGTTTGCATTTTAATTGCTTCCTAGCGTTGGCCAAAACGATGAGCTGGGACTGGGATTAGCGTTAGACGGGTATATTATACAGTGCTGTCCTCTGGGGAGCCATTCAGCCCAACATTATTTGTCACGCATGGCAGATGATTGAGGAAAGTTAAAATACAGAGATAAGTAAATATGGGTTGTTTTATCCTTCAAATGAAGTTGGGTTCGGGGGCCTCCCGTTTTTTCTTATATAATCTGTAGAAATACACATAAACTGTTAACGGCTGCTGGGAAAAAACATTTTGCCAACATGGTTAGCTCATATGCTTTCATTAGAGGACAACTGCATGCAGGAGATTTTTTCACTAAGCCATTACTGTCCCACCTTAGTCATTATTGTAGAAATGAATGCCAGCATATAAATCCATAGAACCGCCCTAATGTTCTATATATTTAGAGTAATACTAGAAAATGCAACACTCTTTATGAGGAAATCCAATGGTGGCAGTACTATATAGTGGCAGTATACAGTGAGGGAAAAAAAGTATTTGATCCCCTGCTGATTTTCTACGTTTCCCCACTGGCAAAAAAATTATCAGTCTATCATTTTAATGGTAGGTTTATTTGAACAGTGAGAGACAGAATAACAACAAAAAAATCCAGAAAAATGCATGTCAAAAATGTTATGAATTGATTTGCATTTGAATGAGGGAAATAAGTATTTGACCCCCTCTCAATCAGAAAGATTTCTGGCTCCCAGGTGTCTTTTATACAGGTAACGAGCTGAGATTAGGAGCACACTCTTAAATGGAGTGCTCCTAAATCTCAGTTTGTTACCTGTATAAAAGACACCTGTCCATAGAAGCAATCAATCAGATTCCAAACTCTCCACCAAGACCAAACTCTCATGGCCAAGACCAAAGAGCTCTCCAAGGATGTCAGGGACAAGAATGTAGAGGTTGGAATGGCCTACAAGACCATCGCCAAGCAGCTTGGTGAGAAGGTGACAACAGTTGGTGCGATTATTCGCAAATGGATGAAACACAAAATAAGTGTCAATCTCCCTCGGCCTGGGGGTGCATGCAAGTACTCACCTCGTGGAGTTCAATGATCATGAGAACGGTGAGGAATCAGCCCAGAACTACACGGGAGGATCTTGTCAATGATCTCAAGGCAGCTGGGACCATAGTCACCAAGAAAACAATTGGTAACACACTATGCCGTGAAATCTTGCAGCGCCCGCAATGTCCCCCTGCTCAAGAAAGCACATACAGTGGGGAAAAAAAGTATTTAGTCAGCCACCCATTGTGCATGTTCTCCCACTTAAAAAGATGAGAGAGGCCTGTAATTTTCATCATAGGTACACGTCAACTATGACAGACAAAATCAGAAAAGAAATTCCAGAAAATCACATTGTAGGATTTTTTATGAATTTATTTGCAAATTATGGTGGAAAATAAGTATTTGGTCAATAACAAAAGTTTCTCAATACTTTGTTATATACCCTTTGTTGGCAATGACACAGGTCAAACGTTTTCTGTAAGTCTTCACAAGGTTTTCACACACTGTTGCTGGTATTTTGGCCCATTCCTCCATGCAGATCTCCTCTAGGGCAGTGATGTTTTGGGGCTGTCGCTGGGCAACACGGACTTTCAACTCCCCCCAAAGATTTTCTATGGGGTTGAGATCTGGAGACTGGCTAGGCCACTCCAGGACCTTGAAATGCTTCTTACGAAGCCACTCCTTCGTTGCCCTGGCAGTGTGTTTGGGATCATTGTCATGCTGAAAGACCCAGCCACGTTTCATCTTCAATGCCCTTGCTGATGGAAGGAGGTTTTCACTCAAAATCTCACGATACATGGCCCCATTCATTCTTTCCTTTACACGGATCAGTCGTCCTGGTCTCTTTGCAGAACAACAGCCCCAAAGCATGATGTTTCCACCCCCATGCTTCACAGTAGGTATGGTGTTCTTTGGATGCAACTCAGCATTCTTTGTCCTCCAAACACGACGAGTTGAGTTTTTACCAAAAAAGTTCTATTTTGGTTTCATCTGACCATATGACATTCTCCCAATCCTCTTCTGGATCATCCAAATGCACTCTAGCAAACTTCAGACGGGCCTGGCGTAAGCAGGGGGACACGTCTGGCACTGCAGGATTTGAGTCCCTGGCGGCGTAGTGTGTTACTGATGGTAGGCTTTGTTACTTTGGTCCCAGCTCTCTGCAGGTCATTCACTAGGTCCCCCCGTGTGGTTCTGGGATTTTTGCTCACCGTTCTTGTGATCATTTTGACCCCACGGGGTGAGATCTTGCGTGGAGCCCCAGATCGAGGGAGATTATCAGTGGTCTTGTATGTCTTCCATTTCCTAATAATTGCTCCCACAGTTGATTTCTTCAAACCAAGCTGCTTACCTATTGCAGATTCAGTCTTCCCAGCCTGGTGCAGGTCTACAAATTTGTTTCTGGTGTCCTTTGACAGCTCTTTGGTCTTGGCCATAGTGGAGTTTGGAGTGTGACTGTTTGAGTTTGTGGACAGGTGTCTTTTATACTGATAACAAGTTCAAACAGGTGCCATTAATACAGGTAACGAGTGGAGGACAGAGGAGCCTCTTAAAGAAGAAGTTACAGGTCTGTGAGAGCCAGAAATCTTGCTTGTTTGTAGATGACCAAATACTTATTTTCCACCTTAATTTGCAAATAAATTCATAAAAAATCCTACAATGTGATTTTCTGGATTTTTTTCTTCTCAATTTGTCTGTCATAGTTGACGTGTACCTATGATGAAAATGACAGGCCTCTCTCATCTTTTTAAGTGGGAGAACTTGCACAATTGGTGGCTGACTAAATACTTTTTTTCCCCACTGTATACAGGGCCGTCTGAAGTTTGCCAATGAACATCTAAATGATTCAGAGGAGAACTGGGTGAAAGTGTTGTGGTCAGAGGAGACCAAAATCGAGCTCTTTGGCATCAACTCAACTCGCCGTGTTTGGAGGAGGAGGAATGCTGCCTATGACCCCAAGAACACCAATTCCACCGTCAAACATGGAGGTGGAAACATTATGCTTTGGGGGTGTTTTTCTGCTAAGGGGACAGGACAACTTCACCGCATCAAAGGGACGATGGACAGGGCCATGTACCATCAAATCTTGGGTGAGAACCTCCTTCCCTCACCCAGGGCATTGAAAATTGGTTGTGGATGGGTATTCCAGCATGACAATGACCCAAAACACACGGCCAAGGCAACAAAGGAGTGGCTCGAGAAGAAGCACATTAAGGTCCTGGAGTGGCCTAGCCAGTCTCCAGACCTTAATCCCATAGAAAATCTGTGGAGGGGAGCTGAAGGTTCGAGTTGCCAAACGTCAGCCTCGAAACCTTAATGACTTGGAGAAGATCTGCAAAGAGGAGTGGAACAAAATCCCTCCTGAGATGTGTGCAAACCTGGTGGCCAACTACAAGAAACGTCTGACCTCTGTGATTGCCAACAAGGGTTTTGCCACCAAGTACTAAGTCATGTTTTGCAGAGGGGTCAAATACTTATTTCCCTCATTAAAATGCAAATCAATTTATAACATTTTTGACATGCGTTTTTCTTGATTTTTTTGTTGTTATTCTGTTTCTCACTGTTCAAATAAACCTACCATTAAAATTATAGACTGATCATGTCTCTGTCAGTGGGCAAACGTACAAAATCAGCAGGGGATCAAATACTTTTTTCCCTCACTATATGTCAGGAGACAGGAGCTACATAGCTACCTACCGTGAAAATGGTCTTACAGAGTCATACATTAATGACCTCTGGAATGGGTAAATGGTTGCTAGTCACTGTCCGAGCCAGTGGCCTAATTTACACCGGTAAAAGTGATGGGGTTGCCTGGCAGGCAAGCTAGAGCACTACTGGTTGAATTGATCATAGCTAGGATAGGTCAGACTTATTGGCCAGTGGTATGGCTGCCAGAAACTGTAATCTATCAGGATGGGTGACAAATAACTGATCATTTAAATTGATTGAGGAGACAGAAAGGAGGAAGGGAAAGTATATGGAGAAGCTCGAATTGTAATTTGAACGAAGCGCAGGCTATAATTATAGCCATTTTCCTTAAGCAGTGGGATTGGTGTCACCAATGACTTTTGATATGTGATTTGGGGCTCATGCTATTCAGCATCACAAAAGAGGAGCAACATAGTTCACTCTTTGTGACTCATTTCAGGAAACTAGGCGGATGTCACATGTCACTACTTCACAGGAGAGGCATTTGAATGGAATTTTTTGTTTTAATCGAAATTCATTTTTTTGGCAGAAATGCCTTCTGGAACATGTGAACTTTCATGTTCCTTAATAACAAACTTGTCTGCCATCTGTAAATACGAATACATTTTTAAAATTAGGAGCCTAGTTTGTTTAGCCACGGAAAAAGACAGGAATCTGCCCGCTAGCCATGATTGGCTGAAATAATGGATGGTCTGGACATGCCGAGAGATGAGGTCGGATTGGTCTGCCATGTAGCATGCTTCTGTCTATAACATGAGCTACTCAGTATGTGTAAGTAATCCTTTCTAATTTTTTTTTTTTTTTAAGATATCACGAAGAACTACAAAAGTGTTGCTAATGCTCTCCACTTTCTGGAGGACGATTGTGCCATGCTAACTCTGTCGGACTGAAAATGAATCAGACGATGAGGAAATCCCTAATTTAGGTAAAAGCATTTTAATTGAACCAGACATTGTAGACTCTTCTGAAATGGCGATCAACAGTGTTGTTGTCACGGAAGAAGTTGACCGCGTTTTGAAATCAGTGGAATGCCCAGTATGATAGCTAAGGAGATGGAGAAAATTCTGGCATTTGATTGCAAATATGCATACGGAGTCGAAAAGAGAACACACAGAAGGCTGTTATATAAAACACCTGTCTCCGGATTACATCTTCACACTAAGGGCAACCATCCGTGACAGAGGGAGGTGTTCATCCATGTATACTCATAAGAGAGTCTAGCTAGCTGCATTTTCAGATATTAAACGTTTCTAATTTAGTCAGAAAGTCTTTCATTGCAAGATAAAGTGTACTGTTAGCCAGCTAGCTAACGTTAGCTGGCTGGCTCGTTAGCTAACCTTACGTGTATGATCTGTGTATTAATATTATTCATATCTCAGAAATCCATTTGCATTGCTAGTTATAGCCTAATGTTAGCTAGCTAGCTAACACTGAACCTAGTTGGTTAGCTTTAGCTACCTACAGATTTGTGGATGGTAGTAACATTATGAATTGGGATTATAGTTAATCGTCTAAACAAAAGACTCCACTATGCAAGTAACCATTTCACTGTACCGTTTACACCTTCTGTATCCTGTGACAAATAAACTTTGATTTTATTTGATATAGTGTGTGTTTACCAGAGACTGTAATGTGAAGAACAACATGACCTGCACCAAAGTCAAATTAGGATGTACAGTAACGTTAGGCCAACGAGACAGTGTCCAAGTTCTAAAATTCTACAGTAGAATGCCCTTCTTTCATTTCTTCACAATTACAACCGTAAGCTATTTTCTGTAATTAGCTCGCCATTAACTTAAAATGTACGTTTATTTTCCTGTAATAATTAATCAAAATTAGCTAAAGTTAAGATGTTGTCGGCTTTGATATGATCATTATTTGAACTGGCTAGCCAGCTAACTTAACGTTAGCTAACAAGCTAGAAACGAACCAAAGCATTGTTTAGAAAGTTGCTTTTAGTTGCCTGGTTTGCTAGATTTACATATTCTTAATTCATTTTTAAACAGATGGGTTTGTTGGTGTTAAAATACCCCAGTTATGCTATTTTGGACCACCAGCCTGTCGTTTTTGTGTTAATACTTTTTCTTAACGACAACGACAACATTGATGTACAATAACAATAGAATGTTCATGATGTCACTGCGACAACTGTCTACACACATGTCGATAGACGTAGTATAAACCAGCCTTTAGTCTTAAATTCTTTGGTTGTTTAGTATACTACCATACTCACTCTGTTCAGCACATGGCCTCACGTGAATCCATAAAGAGATGGGTGGGGCTAAGGCTTAAGAGGCTGTAAACGATGCTGAATGGGTGTAGACAAAGAAGAGCTCTCCAGTAGGTGTACCAAAACATTCAAGGGCCATTTTCTCAAAAGTGGGGTTATAAGTTTATCAACTTTCAAAGAATAATTACTTTCCCATTGTTCCTAAACTGTAGTGTATGAAATACAATTTTCTAGCTCTGTGTCTTACTTTTTTTTCCAATGTAAAAAAAAAGTAATAATAATCAAATGTTGCTACATACAGTGCATTCGGAAAGTATTCAGACCCTTTGACCTTTTCCTCATTTTGTAATGTTACAGCCTTATTCTAAAATGGATACAATACCCCATAATGACAAAGCAAAAATAGGTTTTTAGATATTTTTGCAGAATTATTACAAATAACCTGGACAACACCCTGTCGTTCTCCGCTGACATCAAGGCGGTGACCTGATCCTGTAGGTTCATGCTCTACAACATTCGCAGAGTACGACCCTGCTTTACACAGGAAGCGGCACAGGTCCTAATCCAGGCACTTGTCATCTCCCGTCTGGATTACTGCAACTCGCTGTTGGCTGGGCTCGCTGCCTGTGCCATTAAACCCCTACAACTCATCCAGAATGCCGCAGCCCGTCTGGTGTTCAACCTTCCCAAGTTCTCTCACGTCACCCCGCTCCTCCACACACTCCACTGGCTTCCAGTTGAAGCTCGCATCTGCTACAAGACCATGGTGCTTGCCTACGGAGCTGTGAGAGGAACGACACCTCCTTACCTTCAGGCTCTGATCAGTCCCTACACCCAAACGAGGGCATTGCGTTCATCAACCTCTGGCCTGCTGGACCCCTACCTCTGCGGAAGCACAGTTCCCTTTCAGCCCAGTCAAAACTGTTCGCTGCTCTGGCACCCCAATGGTGGAACAAGCTCCCTCACGATGCCAGGACAGCGGAGTCACTCACCACCTTCCGGAGACACTTGAAACCCCACCTCTTTAAGGAATACCTGGGATAGGATAAAGTAACCCTTCTACCCCCCCTTACCCCACCCCCCAAACAAATACATATTTTAAAGTGGTTATCCCACTGGCTATCATAAGGTGAATGCACCAATTTGTAAGTCGCTCTGGATAAGAGCGTCTGCTAAATGACGAAAATGTAAAATGTAAATGTGAAATATCTCATTTACATAAGTATTCAGACCCTTTACTCAGTACTTTGTTGAAGCACCTTTGGCAGCGATTACAGCCTCGAGTCTTCTTGGGTATGATTCTACAAGCTTGGCACACCTGTATTTGGGGAGTTTCTCCCATTCTTCTCTGCAGATCCTCTCAAGCTCTGTCAGGTTGGATGGGGAGTGTTGCTGCACAGCTATTTTCAGGTCTCTCCAGAGATGTTCAATCGGGTTGAAATCCGGGCTCTGGCTGGGCCACTCAAGGACATTCAGAGACTTGTCCCGAAGCCACTCCTGCGTTGTCTTGGCTGTGTGCTTAGGGTCGTTGTCTTGTTGGAAGGTGAACCTTCGCCCCAGTCTGAAGTCCTGAGTGCTCTGGAGCAGGTTTTCATCAAGGATCTCTCTGTACTTTGCTCCATTCATCTTTCCCTCGATCCTGACTAGTCTCCCAGTCCCTGCCGCTAAAGAACATCCCCACAGCATGATGCTGCCACCACCATGCTTCACCATAGGGATGGTGCCAGGTTTCCTCCAGACATGACACTTGGTATTCAGGCCAAAGAGTTCAATCTAGGTTTCATCAGATCAGATAATCTTGTTTTTTATGGTCTAAGAGTCTTCAGGTGCCTTTTGGCAAACTCCAAGCGGGCTGTCATGTGCCTTTTACTGAGAAGTGGCTTCCGTCTGGCCACTCTACCATAAAGGCCTGATTGGTGGAGTGTTGCAGTGATGGTTGTATTGTTGTCCTTCTGGAAGTTTCTCTCATCTCCACAGAGGAACTCTAGAGCTCTGTCAAAGTGAACATCAGGTTCTTGGTCAACTCCCTGACCAAGGCCCTTCTCCCCCGATTTCTCGGTTTGGCCGGATGGCCAGCTCTAGGAAGAGTCTTGGTGGTTCCAAACTTCTTCCATTTAAGAATGATTGAGGCCACTGTGTTCTTGGGGACCTTAAATGCTGCAGAAATGTTTTAGTACCCTTTGCCTCGACACAATCCTGTCTCGGAGCTCTACGGACAATTCCTTCGATCTCATGGCTTTGTTTTTGCTTTGACATGCATTGGCAACTGTGGGACCTTATATAGACAGGTGTGTGCCTTTCGAAATCATGTCCAATCAATTGAATTTGCCACAGGTGGACTCTAATCAAGTTGTAGAAACATCTCAAGGATGATCAATGGAAACAGGATGCACCTAAGCTCAATTTCGAATATCATAGCAAAGGGTCTGAATTCTTATGTAAATACATTTTAATAAAATAAAAAAATATATAATAATTATATACAGTTGAAGTCGGAAGTTTACATACACCTTAGCCAAATACATTTGAACTCAGTTTTTCACAATTCCTGACATTTAATCCTAGTAAAAATTCCCTGTCTTAGGTCAGTTAGGATCACCACTTTCTTTTAAGAATGTGAAATGTCAGGATAATAGTAGAGAGAATGATTTATTTCAGCTTTTATTTCTTTCATCACATTCCCAGTGAGTCAGAAGTTTACATACACTCAGTTAGTATTTGGTAGCATTGCCTTTAAATTATTTAACTTTGGTCAAACATTTTGGGTAACCTTCCACAAGCTTCCCACAATAAGTTGGGTGAATTTTGGCCCATTCCTCCTGACAGAGCTGGTGTAACTGAGTCAGGTTTGTAGGCCTCCTTGCTCGCACACGCTTTTTCAGTTCTGCCCACACATTTTCTATAGGATTGAGGTCAGGGCTTTGTGATGGCCACTCCAATACCTTGACTTTGTTGTCCTTAAGCCATTTTGCCACAACTTTGGAAGTATGCTTGGGGTCACTAGCCATTTGGAAGACCCATTTGCGACCAAGCTTTAACTTCCTGACTGATGTCTTGAGATGTTGCTTCAATATATCCACATAATTTTCCTTCCTCATGATGCCATCTATTTTGTGAAGTGCACCAGTCCCTCCTGCAGCAAAGCACCCCCACAGCATGATGCTTCATAGTTGGGATGGTGTTCTTCGGCTTGCAAGCATCCCCCTTTTTCCTCCAAACATAACGATGGTTATTATGGCCAAACAGTTCTATTATTGTTTCATCAGACCAGAGGACATTTCTCCAAAAAGAACGATCTTTGTCCCCATGTGCAGTTGCAAACCGTAGTCTGGCTAATTTATGGCGTTTTTTTAGAGCAGTGGCATCTTCCTTGCTTTTCAGGTTATGTCGATATAGGACTCGTTTTACTATGGATATAGATAATTTTGTACCTGTTTCCTCCAATATCTTCACAAGGTCCTTTGCTGTTGTTCTGGGATTGATTTTCACTTTGCACACCAAAGTACTTTCATCTCTAGAAGAAAGATTGCGTCTCCTTCCTGAGCGGTATGATGGCTGCATGGTCCCATGGTGTTTCTACTTGCGTACTATTGTTTGTACAATTGTTTGTACAGCTGAACGTGGTACCTTCAGCCGTTTGGAAATTGCTCCCAAGGATGAACCAGACTTGTGGAGGTCTACCATTTTTTTCTGAGGTCTTGGCTGATTTCTTTTGATTTTCCCGTGATGGCAAGCAAAGAGGCACTGAGTTTGAAGGTAGGCCTTGAAATGCATCCACAGGTACACCTCCAATTGACTCAAATTAAGTCAATTAGCCTATCAGAAGCTTCTAAAGCCATGACATGTATATAAACATTTGCAAAAAAATCTAAAAACCTGTTTTGGCTTTGTCATTATGGGGTATTGTGTGTATATTGCTGAGGAAATGTTTTATTTAATCAATTTTAATTTTGCGGAAAAAGTGAAGGGGTCTGAATACTTTCCGAAGGCACTGAACAAAAATATAAACGCAACATGTAAAGTTTTGGTCCCATGTTTCATGAGCTGAAATAAAAGATCCCAGACGTTTTGCCTATGCACAAAAAGCTTACTTCTCTCAAATTTTGTGCACAAATTTGGTTACATTCCTGTTAGTGAGCATTTTATACTTTGTCAAGGTAATTAATCCACCTGACAGGAAGCTAATTAAACAGCATGATCATTACACAGTGGCACCTTGTGCTGGTGACAATAAAAGGCCACTCAAATATGTGCAGTTTTGTCACACAACACAATGCCACAGATGTCTCATGTTAAGGGAGCGTGCAATTGGCAAGCTGACTGCAGGATTGTCCACCTGTTAACAGTTAATTTAATGTTAATTTCTCTACCATAATCCACCTCCATGTCGTTTTAGAGAATTTGGCAGTACGTCCAACCGGCCTCACAATCGTAGACCACGTGTAACCATGCCAGCCCAGGACCTCCACATCCGGCTTCTTCCCTTGCGGGATCGTCAGAGGGGGGAGGGTGGGGGGTGCTGACTATTATTTGTGTCTGTAATAAAGCCCTTTTGCGGGGAAAAACTCATTCTGATTGCCTGGGCCTGGCTCCGTAGTGGGTTGGCATGGCTCCCAAGTGGGTGGGCCTATGCCCTCCCAGGCCCAACCATGGCTGCGCCGATTGCCCAGTCATGGGAAATCCATAAATTAGGGCCTAATTTTTTTATTTAAATCGACTGATTTCCTTACAGTGGGGAGAACAAGTATTTGATACACTGACGATTTTGCAGGTTTTCCTACTTACAAAGCATGTAGAGGTCTGTAATTTTTATCATAAGTACACTTCAACTGTGAGAGACGGAATCTAAAACAAAAATCCAGAAAATCACATTGTATGATTTTTAAGTAATTAATTTGCATTTTATTGCATGACATAAGTATTTGATCACCTACCAACCAGTAAGAATTCCGGCTCTCACAGACCTGTTAGTTTTTCTTTAAGAAGCCCGCCTGTTCTCCACTCATTACCTGTATTAACTGCACCTGTTTGAACTCGTTACCTGTATAAAAGACACCTGTCCACACACTCAATCAAACAGACTCCAACCTCTCCACAATGGCCAAGACCAGACAGCTGTGTAAGGACATCAGGGATAAAATTGTAGACCTGCACAAGGCTGGGATGGGCTACAGGACAATAGGCAAGCAGCTTGGTGAGAAGGCAACAACTGTTGGTGCAATTATTAGAAAATGGAAGAAGTTCAAGATGGTTCCATGCAAGATCTCACCTCGTGGGGCATCAATGATCATGCAGAAGGTGAGGGATCAGCCCAGAACTACACGGCCGGACCTGGTCAATGACCTGAAGAGAGCTGGGACCACAGTCTCAAAGAAAACCATTAGTAACACACTACGCCGTCATGGATTAAAATCCTGCAGCGCACGCATGGTCCCCCTGCTCAAGCCAGCGCATGTCCAGGCCCGTCTGAAGTTTGCCAATGACCATCTGGATGATCGAGAGGAGGAATGGGAGAAGGTCATGTGGTCTGATGAGACAAAAATAGAGCTTTTTGGTCTAAACTCCACTCGTCGTGTTTGGAGGAAGAAGAAGGATGAGTACAACCCCAAGAACACCATCCCAACCATGAAGCATGAAGGTGGAAACATCATTCTTTGGGGATGCTTTTCTGCAAATGGGACAGGACGACTGCACCGTATTGAGGGGAGGATGGATGGGGCCATGTATTGCGAGATCTTGGCCAACAACCTCCTTCCCTCAGTAAGAGCATTGAAGATGGGTCGTGGCTGGGTCTTCCAGCATGACAACGACCCGAAACACACAGCCAGGGCAACTAAGGGGTCGCTCCGTAAGAAGCACCTCAAGGTCCTGGAGTGGCCTAGCCAGTCTCTAGGCCTGAAGCCAATAGAAAATCTTTGGAGGGAGCTGAAAGTCCGTATTGCCCAGCGACAGCCCCGAAACCTGAAGGATCTGGAGAAGGTTTGTATGGAGGAGTGGGCCAAAATCCCTGCTGCAGTGTGTGCAAACCTGGTCAAGACCTACAGGAAACGTATGATCTCTGTAATTGCAAACAAAGGTTTCTGTACCAAATAATAAATTCTGCTTTTCTGATGTATCAAATACTTATGTCATGCAATAAAATGCAAATTAATTACTTAAAAATCATACAATGTGATTTTCTGGATTTCTGTTTTACATTCCAACTCTCACAGTTGAAGTGTACGTATGATAAAAATTACAGACCTCTACATGCTTTGTAAGTAGGAAAACCTGCAAAATCGGCAGTGTATCAAATACTTGTTCTCCCCACTGTATATGAGCTCTAACTCAGAAAAATCTTTGAAATTGTTGCATGTTGCGTTTATATTTTTGTTCAGTATAACATTTTAGTCATTTAGCAGATGCTCTTACAGTTAGTGAGTGCATACATTATTATTATTTTTTTTTTATGTCATACCCCCCGTGGGAATCAAACCCACAACCCTGGCGTTGCAAACACCATGCTCTACCAACTGAGCTACATCCCTGCCGGCCTTTCCCTCCCCTACCCTGGACGACGCAGGGCCAATTGTGCACCGCCCCATGGGTCTCCCGGTCACCTACGACAGAGCCTGGATTCGAACCAGGATCTCTAGTGGCACAGCTAGCACTGCAATGCAGTGCCTTAGACCACTGCGCCACTCGGGAGGCACATATAAGACCGAATCGAGCCGGTCGGTCACATTTAATGAGTCAGGAGCTCTGTTTTGTAACTCCTATTGAAACTGAATTCTTATTAGAAATGAAAGGTTGTTAGAACAAGACCTTGTTGATTATGTTCAGCATTCTAATTGATTCCAGATTCAAACATGTGCAGCTAACTGGGAGAATGTCATGGTGATCTAATGGTTTAAGAATCAATAATGCTTGTTCACTCTGCAGGCCACACTGCAGGCCTTGTTCACACTGCAGGCCACTCATGTCGGTAGCCATGAAGAGCTTTGGAAGGCTGGTGATGGCTCACATCAACACCATCATCCCGGAAACCCTAGACCCACTCCAATTTGCATACCGCACCAACAGATCCACAGATGATGCAATCTCAATCGCACTCCACACTGCCCTTTCCCACCTGGACAAAAGGAACACCTATGTGAGAATGCTGTTAATTGATTACAGCGCAGCGTTCAACACCATATTGCCCACAAATCTCATCACTAAGCTAAGGACCCTGGGACTAAATACCTCCCTCTGCAACTGGATCCTGGACTTCCTGACGGGCTATCCCCAGGTGGTAAGGGTAGGCAACAACACATCTGCCACGCTGATCCTCAACACCGGGGCCCCTCAGGGTTGTGTGCGTAGTCCCCTCCTGTACTGCCTCAATATGAGAAAGATAAAGGCGATGATCGTGGACTACAGGAAAAGGAGGACCGAACAGGCCCCCATTAACATCAAAGGAGCTGTAGTGGAGCGGTTTGAGAGTTTCAAGTTCCTTGGTGTCCACATCACCAACAAACTATCATGGTCAAAACACACCAAGACAGTCATGAAGAGGGCACAACAACACCTTTTTCCTCCTCAGGAGACTGAAAATATTTGCCATGGGGTCCCCAAATCCTCCAAAAGTTCTACAGCTGCACCATCAAGAGCATCCTGACCAGTTGCATCGCTGCTTGGTGTGGCAACTGCTCGGCATCAGACCGTAAGGCGCTATACATCACTGGGGCCAAGCTTCCTGCCATCCAGGACCTATATACTAGGTGATGTCAGAGGAAGACTCAAAATATTGTCAAATACTCCAGTCACCCAAGTCATAGACTGTTCTCTCTGCTACTGCATGGCAAGCGTTACCTGAGCGCCAAGTCTAGGTCCAAAAGGCTCCACAAGAGCTTCTACCCCCAAGCTATAAGACTGCTGAACAATTAATAAAATGGCCACCTGGACTATTTACATTGACCCCCCCTGTTTGTTTTTACACTACATAACTTTTTATTTTATGTTTTACTTTAGTTTATTTAGTAAATATTTTCTCAACTCTATTTAAGGGCTTGTAAGTAAGCATTTCACGGTAAGGTATGTTGTATTCGGCACATGTGACAACATTTTATTTGATTTGATTTAATGCTCAAATCTGTTTTGTTTTTCAAATCTGTTTTGGAATACTGACTGCCCAAACAGCAAGTTACAAGTGACATTTACATTTTAGTCATTTAGCAGACGCTCTTATCCAGAGCGACTTACAGTTAGTGAGTGCATACATTTTCATACTGGCCCCCCCGTGGGAAATGAACCCACAACCCTGGCGTTGCAAGCGCCATGCTCTACCAACTGAGCTACACGGGGCCCTGTAGCTCTAATCAATTTTAGAATAAGGCTGGTCAAAACAAAATGTGGAAAAAGTCAAGGGGTCTGAATACTTTCTGAAGGCACTGTAAATGTTCCATTAGCGGGAAAAAAAACATTCTCAAAATGAGCGCAAATATGATTATGCATGCAGTGCTTTAATTATAAATTTGCATTTTTATGGTGAAAATGATCTTACCCAAACTTGAAACTCACACACTGCGTATGGATGCCAGTTAGGCTCTAGACCCATTGTAAAGAGGATTAATGTCCTTAATTGAAGAAGTTATTTGGCCATTTTAGTTGTGATACAAACCTTATCAAAACATATAGGCTTATCGGCTAGTCTACACGAGGTGTGCGACTATGATTTGAAAAAGTTGCAAAAAAAGGCATGCACTGTTTCTTGCCTTACTGCACGCAAGCTGGGCATCATTCACAAATTATAATATGTCATTCACAAGTGATAGGCTAATATTGTCATCCATCAGACTACTCTTGATTTAATCTTGTCTTTACATATCCTAAATTATATATGTGTGAAATTTGTTTTGATTTAGAATGGACCATTATCATGCACCTGTCTCGAAACAGGGGCAGTGGGAAAAAATACATGTAATCTATGCACTTAAATGGTGAATGGAGGACGCTTTGCCCGTGGTACATTTTCATGCCAGCCAGGTAGGCTATACTCCTGTTGTAAAGAGAAGCAATGTGCTTAATATTAGGAAAGTTGAAAAATAAATATAGTAGGCCTAGCCTATAGAAAGCTGATGGGATCCTCCACTTTTTAAAAGAGGCCATCAATCTGTTTTCTCACACAAATTGCATAGCCTATAAAAATGTTGTGCAACATGAGCTCATTAAGTGTTTGATTAGATTTTTGATTAGATTATCATTGATGTCAGAGTGATTAGAGGGATAATAGAGTGCTGAGTACAAGGCAGTTTTAAGTTTGGTAGGCTACCATAAAGGCCTGATTCACACAGTCTCCTCTGAACAGTTGATGTTGAGATGTGTCTGTTACTTGAACTCTGTGAAGCATTTATTTGGCCTGCAATTTCTGAGCCTGTGAACTCTAATGAACATATCCTCTGCAGCAGAGGTAACTCTGGGTCTTCCATTCATGTGGCGGTCCTCATGAGAGCCAGTTTCATCATAGCGCTTGATGGTTTTTGCGACTGCACTTCAAGAAACTTTCAAAGTTCTAGAAATGTTCCATATTGACTGACCTTCATGTCTTAAAGTAATGATGGACTGTCATTTCTCTTTGCTTATTTGAGCTGTTCTTGCCATAATATGAACTTAGTCTTTTACCAAATAGGGCTATCTTCTGTATACCCCATTAAGAACACCTTTCTAATATTGAGTTGCACCCCTTTTGCCCTCAGAACACACTCAATTCGTCGGGGCATGGACTCTACAAGGTGTTGAAAGTGTTCCACAGGGATGCTGGCCCGTGTTGACTCCAATGCTTCCCACAGTTGTGTCAAGTTGGGTGGATGTCCTTTGGGTGGTGGACCATTGTTGATACACACGGGAAACTGTTGAGTGTGAAAAACCTAGCAGTGTTGCAGTTCTTGACACAAGCCGGTGTGCCTGGCACTTACTACCATACCCCATTCTAAGGCACTTAAATATTTTGTCTTGCCCATTCTCCTTCTGAACGGCACACATACACAATCCATGTCTCAATTGTCTCAAGGCTTAAAAATCCTTCTTTAACCCTTGTCCTACAATGTCCGCCCCTCTGCGGAAATCTAATTAACATAATATAAAAATCCCCATCAACATCCGTCTGTTTAAGCGAGAGATCTCTCTTTTTTTTGTTGCACTGGCTCAATCCACCACATCCGCCTATGTCACACTTCCACATCTGCGGTGAAACCCCAAATGTCCACCCCTTGGCCAAGTCAGCAGTCAGATCAAACAACTCAGCATGGTCCGCAAAGAAACGGGAGCTTGACTAGTGGGGAGTTACAATAGGGTCCAAAAGCAGCTGGTCAGTGGTAAAGCAGGCCACTCAGTGTCATGATTCTCGGTTGACTCAGAATGGACAGTTCTGTGGGAGCAGTAGGAATAGAATAACAATATTGAGTTAGAGTTAAACTGGGCAGCATACCCCACTTGTTACACCGAACAAAACATTTGAAATAGCATGTTATTAAGCTATTTGATCAAGTTTATAAAACAGGAGGCAAGAGGACCACATGCTGGAACTCAAGCCAGTAGCACACGGTTGCTGTTCCTGATGACTTGTTAACTCCTTCCCTGTGTGTGTGTGTGTGTGTGTGCATGACATGGTCTGTCAATATGTGTGAATCGGTGCATATATCATTTTTGCACTTCAATGTGACATCATTATGAAGTTTTAAATATTCATAAGCTTAATCACGTTGTCACAGGTTTACCTTTAATTGGTAATTTTATACTTCAAAAGATTTTCTTCATAACATCAGATTATCTTGAACCATCATCATAACATGGTATGTGCATTGTTACACAATTAATCTCTCACTTTATTATTGTCAGGTAAAATATTTTTTTATTTAACTGGTAACATTGCCCAGCCCCTCAACCCAATAGTACAACACAATACAGAGAGACGGAGGGAACTGACAGTAATCAGACACAGAATGCATGTATTGACTAGGAAACAACATAGCAATAAATGTAGTTAAAGATGCACAACAAATGACTTGGCTAGCTAGCAAGCAACCCTAAATGGAGCAGAAAACTGAATTTCTAACGTTTTTAATTAGATAATGTTACAATTTCTTACCTCCACACCAGTCGCGAAAGAGTGCTTTGTCCTGCCAAAGCATCAATGGCCATTTTTAGTCCCTGAAAGAAAACAGATTGAAACAGATGATTTGCAACATTTCTCATTTGCTGGCTAACCGTTCACAAATTCAGGATTTTAAAACTGAGCGGTTCTTCATAATTGACACATTCCTGAATGAACTAGTTAGTTTAACTTAGGTTGTTTGTCTAAACAGCTGATGAGATCACCTGCTAGCTATCTGTAGTGTCCAACGTTAGCTAGTTAGCTAGCTAGCAAATGCACATTCCACAGTTATAAATGTTAGGGATTTCTGAGCATTTGCTCACATTGTTCTACATTTGTTCAAATTGTACTTTTATCTGTGAGATGTTGAATATTGTCACGATCGTCAGGGAGAGAAGTAGACCAATGCGCAGCGTGATGAACGAACATGTTACTTTATATTATTAAAGCACAAAACAATAAACGACTCGTGAAGTCCACGGTGACAATGACCGAACACGGAACAAAAACCCACAAACCCAAAGTGAAACACAGACAGTTAAATATGGCTCCCAATCCGAGACAACCAGCAAACAGCTGACACTCGTTGCCTCTGATTGGGAGTCACTCAGTCAAACATAGAAAATGACGAACTAGAACACCCAACATAGAAACAGAACACATAGAATGAACACACCCTGGCTCAACATAATGAGTCCCAGAGCCAGGGTGTGACAGTACCCCCCCCTAAAGGCGCGGACTGCGACCGCGCCTCAACTACAGGGGAGGGCTGGGCGGGCATACCTCCTCGGCGGCGGTTCTGGCTCCGGCCTTGACCACCACCCTCCAATACACCCCCCATAGTGCCCCTGGTCCAGTCTGTCGACTTGCACCCCTGGCTTGGTGCGTGGAGGAGGAACGGGCCTTACCAGGCTGACTTCTCGCACCCCTGGCTTAGTGCGAGTGGCAGGAACAGGCCGGACCGGGCTGGCGACGCGCACCGTAGGTTTGGTGCGAGTGGCAGGAACAGGCCGGGTCGGGCTGGCGACGCGCACCGTAGACTTGGTGAGGGTGGCAGGAACAGGCCGGGTCGGGCTGGCGACGCGCACCGTAGACTTGGTGCGGGTGGCAGGAACAGGCCGGACCGGGCTGGCGACGCGCACCGTAGGTTTAGTGCGTGGAGCAGGGACAGGCCGGGCTGGGCTGTCGACGCACACCGTAGGCTTGGTGCGTGGAGCAGGGACAGGCCGGGCTGGGCTGTCGACGCACACCGTAGGCTTGGTGCGGGTGGCAGGAACAGGCCGGGCTGGGCTGTCGACGCACACCGTAGGCTTGGTGCGTGGAGCAGGGACAGGCCGGACCGGGCTGGCGACGCACACCGTAGGCTTGGTGCGTGGAGCAGGAACAGGCCGGGCTGGGCTGTCGACGCACACCGTAGGCTTGGTGCGGGTGGCAGGAACAGGCCGGGCTGGGCTGTCGACGCACACCGTAGGCTTGGTGCGTGGAGCAGGGACAGGCCGGACCGGGCTGGCGACGCACACCGTAGGCTTGGTGCGTGGAGCAGGGACAGGCCGGGCTGGGCTGTCGACGCACACCGTAGGCTTGGTGCGTGGAGCAGGGACAGGCCGGACCGGGCTGGCGACGCACACCGTAGGCTTGGTGCGTGGAGCAGGGACAGGCCGAACCGGGCTGTGGAGACGGATAGGAGGCCTGGAGTGAATAGCGGCCACCACCCGTCCTGGCTGAATGCCTACCCTCACACACTCTGTGTGAGGCATCCGCACAGGACGTACAGGGCGGTGTACCCCTGGCCTGGTGGCCTTCTGGATTCGCCCCCTTTTCTCCTCCGTCAGCCCCGTCGTCCATGCCGTGTGCCCTCCCCTAAAAATTTTCTGGGGTTGCCTCACGACCGTCCGACGACGACCCTGATCACGCCGTAGCTCCTCTCTACGGCGCGCCTCCACCGTCTCACTCCATGGCCGGCGATCCATCCCGGCCAGGATTTCCTCCCAGGTCCAGGACCCCTGCCCGTCCAAGATCTGCTCCCACGTCCAGGCTGCCTGCTCCTGGACACGCTGCTTGGTCTTGGTATGGTGGGTTTTTCTGTCACGATCGTCAGGGAGAGAAGTAGACCAATGCGCAGCGTGATGAACGAACATGTTACTTTATATTATTAAAGCACAAAACAATAAACGACTCGTGAAGTCCACGGTGACAATGACCGAACACGGAACAAAAACCCACAAACCCAAAGTGAAACACAGACAGTTAAATATGGCTCCCAATCAGAGACAACCAGCAAACAGCTGACACTTGTTGCCTCTGATTGGGAGTCACTCAGTCAAACATAGAAAATGACGAACTAGAACACCCAACATAGAAACAGAACACATAGAATGAACACACCCTGGCTCAACATAATGAGTCCCAGAGCCAGGGTGTGACAAATATATTTACAGATAATACGTTTATTTGTGACTTATGGTGAATATTATTAAAATGTTCTTTACAGATGGTGGTTTTATTTACGAAATATTTTAAGATATACACAGATTTATTTGTGAGATATGTTGAATATACGCACATATCATGGTAGACATATTTACAGAATAAAAAATCACACTCCATAGACACTACATCTTTGTCAACATTACAGCAATTTGATAATGTGGAGATAATTGTACTTTTTAATATGGAATTCCAGTTCATTAAATACCAAAGCACAAATCTAAATAATGCTGTCATGACTTCCTCCGAAGCTGCCTCCTCTTGTTTTTCGGGCAGGCTTTGGAGTTCGTCGTCACCGGCCTTCTAGACACTGCCACTCCTCATCTCATCATTCCATTTGTTTTGTCTTGTTTATTACACACACCTGGTTCATACAGTGGGGTAAAAAGTATTTAGTCAGCCACCAATTGTGCAAGTTCTCCCACTTAAAAAGATGAGAGAGGCCTGTCATTTTCATCATAGGTACACGTCAACTATGACAGACAAATTGATTTTAAAAAATCCAGAAAATCAGATTGTAGGATTTTTGATGAATTTATTTGCAAATTATGGTGGAAAATAAGTATTTGATCACCTACAAACAAGCAAGATTTCTGGCTCTCACAGACCTGTAACTTCTTCTTTAAGAGGCTCCTCTGTCCTCCACTCGTTACCTGTATTAATGGCACCTGTTTGAACTTGTTATCAGTATAAAAGACACCTCTCCACAACCTCAAACAGTCACACTCCAAACTCCACTATGGCCAAGACCAAAGAGCTGTCAAAGGACACCAGAAACAAAATTGAAGACCTGCACCAGGCTGGGAAGACTAAATCTGCAATAGGTAAGCAGCTTGGTTTGAAGAAATCAACTGTGGGAGCAATTATTAGGAAATGGAAGACATACAAGACCACTGATAATCTCCCTCGATCTGGGGCTCCAAGCAAGATCTCACCCCGTGGGGTCAAAATGATCACAAGAACGGTGAGCAAAAATCCCAGAACCACACGGGGGGACCTAGTGAATGACCTGCAGAGAGCTGGAACCAAAGTAACACACTACGCCGCCAGGGACTCAAATCCTGCAGTGCCAGACGTGTCCCCCTGCTTAAGCCAGTACATGTCCAGGCCCGTCTGAAGTTTGCTAGAGTGCATTTGGATGATCCAGAAGAGGATTGGGAGAATGTCATATGGTCAGATGAAACCAAAATATAACTTTTTGGTAAAAACTCAACTCGTCATGTTTGGAGGAGAAAGAATGCTGAGTTGCATCCAAAGAACACCATACCTACTGTGAAGCATGGGGGTGGAAACATCATGCTTTGGGGCTGTTTTTCTGCAAAGGGACCAGGACGACTGATCCATGTAAAGGAAAGAATGAATGGGGCCATGTATCGTGAGATTTTGAGTGAAAACCTCCTTCCATCAGCAAGGGCATTGAAGATGAAACGTGGCTGGGTCTTTCAGCATGACAATGATCCCAAACACACCGCCCGGGCAACGAAGGAGTGGCTTCGTAAGAAGCATTTCAAGGTCCTGGAGTGGCCTAGCCAGTCTCCAGATCTCAACCCCATAGAAAATCTTTGGAGGGAGTTGAAACTCCGTGTTGCCCAGTGACAGCCCCAAAACATCACTGCTCTAGAGGAGATCTGCATGGAGGAATGGGCCAAAATACCAGCAACAGTGTGTGAAAACCTTGTGAAGTCTTACAGAAAACGTTTGACCTGTGTCATTGCCAACAAAGGGTATATAACAAAGTATTGAGAAACTTTTGTTATTGACCAAATACTTATTTTCCACCATCATTTGCAAATAAATTCATAAAAAATCCTACAATGTGACTTTCTGGATTTTTTTTTCAATTTGTCTGTCATAGTTGACGTGTACCTATGATGAAAATTACAGGCCTCTCTCATCTTTTTAAGTGGGAGAACTTGCAGAATTGGTGGCTGACTAAATACTTTTTTCCCCACTGTATCCCCTCATCAGTAACCTATATAAGCGTTCCCTCTGCCCCCTTGTCTTTGTGTGTGATTGTTTATTGTGGAGGTTAGAGAAGTTCGGTGGAGCTCCTTGTATTTTGTATTTCCGGGATAATTCCGTGTGCCTTGTTGTTTCCAGTGCGGTTGTTTTACGCAGTGGAGTGTTTTGACGCATTACTGCTTAACTCTGTGTTTCGGAATAAATCCTGTTATTCTGTGATTTACCCTCCTTCGAAATCACTCATCACAGCTAAGAAAATGAGTGGATATTAAATAATTAAGTGGAGAAGACAAAGGTAAGGGATGCTTACCATTCACTGATATAGCATACATGAATAAGTAATGAATTCAGAGTTTAATTAATTAGTGCCATAGCTGGCCTGCCTGGTCAGTCAGCTGTGGATGCAAAGATAAATAATTGGTGCCCATCTGAACACATTAACTTTTGACTAACAAAAGCTATGTCTACTTTTTGCATCATTTTTAGGCGATGCTTTATGCATTTGTGATGAGTGATTTCGAAGGAGTCAGGCGCAGCATGGTAAATCACAGAATAACAGGATTTATTCAGAAATATAGAGTTACGCAGTAATGTCAAAACACTCCAGTGCGCAAAACAGGTGCAATGGAAACAACAAGGCACACTGGGAATTATCCAGGCGATACAAAATACAAAGAGCTCCACCGAGCTTCTCTAACCTACACAATAAACAATCACACACAAAGACAAGGGGGCAAAGGGAACACTTCTACAGGTACTGATGAGGGGATATGAACCAGATGTGTGTGTAATAAACAAGACAAAACAAATGGAATGATGAGATGAGGAGCGGCAGTGGCTAGAAGGCCGGTGACGATGAACGCCAAAGCCCCCTCGATGTCCAGAGGGGGCGGAGGAACCTTCCTCACCTCAGACTCCTGGAGCAGACCAGCCACCACCGGCCTGAGGAGAGACCCATGGAACGAAGGGGTTAATACGTTAATCTGGAGGGAATAATAACCTAAATGTAACCTTGTTTATCCTCCTCAGGACTTTGAACGGCGGGCTCAGCTTCCGGCAGGGCAGGCGGAGGGGCAGATTCCGGGCCGAGAGCCAGACTCGATCACCCGGTACCAAGATCGTGGCCTCTCTGCGGTGGCGGTCAACGTTGGCCTTCTGGCGACGCACAGCGCGCTGGAGGTGGACGTGAGCAGCGTTCCACGTCTCCTCCGCGTGCCAAAACTAGTCATCCACCGCAGGAGCTTCGGTCTGGCACTGATGCCACGGTGCCAGAACCGACTGATAACCTAAAACACATTGAAATGGCGATAGATTAGTGGAGGAGTAGCGAAGAGAGTTCTGGGCATATTCTGACCATGGCAAGAACACCGACCACTCCCCCGGCCGGTCCTGGCAGTAGGACCGCAGGAACCTACCCACATCCTGATTCACCCGTTCCACCTGCCCATTAATCTCGGGGTGAAACCCAGAGATCAGGCTGACCGAGACCCACAGACGTTCCATGAACGCCTTCCAGACCCTGCATGTAAACTGGGAACCCGGTCAGACACTATGTCCTCTGGCACCCCGTAGGGCCGGAAGACGTGAGTAAATGATGTGGAAAATAATCACTATACTTTATTAAAAATCTAAGTTCTTCCAGAGATTTTGTAGAATCAAGATGACTTTATTACAATTCAACAAAGCCGGGCTGGTCTGCAGAGTAGCCTCCCTTCTCTCTCTCTGCTCCCCATCTATATAGTCCCATTCACATCCCTCCTAGCTCAAAACCCCTCCCTCTTGGGTTCTCCTACCATTATCTTCAGTTTCCCGCTCTCTATCGCTCCGCCCACTCCCTTTGTCTATGATGGCGGCTAAATGTAACTTTTATTCAGTTCAGAATCAATAGTAATACAATCAATCAATCCCTTATCTTGCAAAAACACTCATGTTTAGTTTAAACTCTGTTCAACCCCAGCTCTTCCAAGCTTGACCTGAAGATTGATTGTTGGACATGACAGGTTCACACTTAATCTTTCAAACATACCCAAACCTACTCCTCTTACCCCTGTCATGCTGTAATTACTCATGACTAGTCTAAACGCTGTTCAACTTTGGCTCCGCTCTCAGAACCTTTGTTTGAGGAGAGATGCATTAGGCAACAGTCTGGTTTCAGACTCTGATAAGGTAAAACAGCCATGGACTAGGTAAGAGCGAGCAATTCGACCCTAAGTCAGATCCCCATTTCACATACAGTGGGGAGAACAAGTATTTGATACACTGCCGATTATGCAGGTTACCTACTTACAAAGCATAGAGGTCTGTAATTTTTTATCATAGGTACACTTCAACTGTGAGAGACGGAATCTAAAACAAAAATCCAGAAAATCACATTGTATGATTTTTAAGTAATTAATTTGCATTTTATTGCATGACATAAGTATTTGATCACCTACCAACCAGTAAGAATTCCGGCTCTCACAGACCTGTTAGTTTTTCTTTAAGAAGCCCTCCTGTTCTCCACTCATTACCTGTATTAACTGCACCTGTTTGAACTCGTTGCCTGTGTAAAAGACACCTGTCCACACACTCAATCAAACAGACTCCAACCTCTCCACAAAGGCCAAGACCAGAGAGCTGTGTAAGGACATCAGGGATAAAATTGTAGACCTGCACAAGGCTGGGATGGGCTACAGGACAATAGGCAAGCAGCTTGGTGAGAAGGCAACAACTGTTGGCGCAATTATTAGAAAATGGAAGAAGTTCAAGATGACGGTCAATCACCCTTGGTCTGGGGCTCCATGCAAGATCTCACCTCGTGGGGCATCAATGATCATGAGGAAGGTGAGGGATCAGCCCAGAACTACACGGCAGGACCTGGTCAATGACCTGAAGAGAGCTGGGACCACAGTCTCAAAGAAAACCATTAGTAACACACTATGCCGTCATGGATTAAAATCCTGCAGCGCACGCATGGTCCCCCTGCTCAAGCCAGGGCATGTCCAGGCCCGTCTGAAGTTTGCCAATGACCATCTGGATGATCCAGAGGAGGAATGGGAGAAAGATAGAGCTTTTTGGTCTAAACTCCACTTGCCGTGTTTGGAGGAAGAAGAAGGATGAGGTCAACCCCAAGAACACCATCCCAACCGTGAAGCATGGAGGTGGAAACATCATTCTTTGGGGATGCTTTTCTGCAAAGGGGACAGGACGACTGCACCGTATTGAGGGGAGGATGGATGGGGCCATGTATCGCGAGATCTTGGCCAACAACCTCCTTCCCTCTTTAAGAACATTGAAGATGGGTCGTGGCTGGGTCTTCCAGCATGACAACAACCTGAAACACACAGCCAGGGCAACTAAGGAGTGGCTCCGTAAGAAGCATCTCAAGGTCCTGGAGTGGCCTAGCCAGTCTCCAGACCTGAACCCAATAGAAAATCTTTGGAGGGAGCTGAAAGTCTGTATTGCCCAGCGACAGCCCCAAAACCTGAAGGATCTGGAGAAGGTGTGCCAAAATCCCTGCTGCAGTGTGTGCAAACCTGGTCAAGACCTACAGGAAACGTATGATCTCTGTAATTGCAAACAAAGGTTGCTGTACCAAATATTAAGTTCTGCTTTTCTGATGTATCAAATACTTATGTCATGCAATAAAATGCAAATTAATTACTTAAAAATCATACAATGTGATTTTCTGGATTTTTGTTTTAGATTCCGTCTCTCAGAGTTGAAGTGTACCTATGATAAAAATGACAGACCTCTACATGCTTTGTAAGTAGGAAAACCTGCAAAATCGGCAGTGTATCAAATACTTGTTCTCCCCACTGTATACACAAGCCCAGTGAAAGGAACCATTCTTAGTTCTTGCCTAGCAACAGAGACGTCCGTGATTTAACTTTGTTTAGCACATAGTTCACTAAAAAATCCCCCTCATATCCCCCCAATGTGGGACTCATTGTCCCACAACCCCACAAAAGTATATAATGATTAATTATGGTCATGACATCAGAAACAATCCTGGCATTCAAGGTTATAGTTTTCAAACATTAAAATTCAGAAGTTTCTACTCAAACCAAGTCCAATATAAGTGTTAGTATCCTAACACATTATCATACCTAAAATAAATGCAACTTTTTTTTAACAATAATATCTAGGACATGTTGAGAATAGTGTCAACATCTTTAACTCACATAACTTCATTCAGATCAATCAGTCAGCTTACAATTCATAATCATAATCAAATTAATTACCCAAAACAATTTTAGAATGACAATTCTTAGTTAGTCACCTTGGTTCCATCATTCAAAGTTAAAACTCTCACCTTAGCACATATTGACACTGGCAGTATGTACATTTATATTAACATACAGTATAATTATCCATAATTCTAGCATTTGCTTCCTCATAAGAAGAATAACAACAGATCAGTATCTCAATGCATTCTTAGTCTAAATTACTATAAATGTAGCAGTGTATAATACCTCCTTAATAAACCTACTACCTCTAATGACAATCCCTTTCCTCCCCCGGCACTCAATCATCTGGCGTGTCTTCATTATGTTCTTCAGATAGCTTCATAGTTCAACTTGGATTGTCCATGACAATGTCCCAATTCCAATGTCACACCTGAGCCGCCCCACCTCTACCTCCATTCTGTTTTGTCGATTTTGCCCACCTGTATACCAAAACTATGAGAAATGTTGTATTTGAATAGTTGTACTCTTCCTGCCCACTGCACATGGACTCCTGTCACATTCTTGAGAGAAAAGGCATAAGAGAAAAGGCAGTTGATTGCTTTGATTGGATGCTGGTTCTGATTCAGGTCTCCTGGTAGAGGTGGTGCTGGACAGGAACGTCTTCAACGCCTTTGTTGCTCCTCTTCAGCCGGGTAGAGGGTTTTTATTGAGGTTCACACCGTTCTGGACCGAATTATCTCTGCTATGCATCAAGACACCATCCGTAGTAACCTCGAGAAAGGACAGATCATAACAGTTTAGTTGAGTTCATCTCCAATCCAAAAAATCCCAATAAGCATTGACTATATGACAAATTATTATGTTTCACCAATCATTTTTAATACCAATTTCTAATACTTGATCCTGCTGCCTGCTAGATTTTTATTTGAGGGGTGTCTGCATTCCAAAGGCTATCTGTATAAATGCCATATAGTTTCACATTCTCCGTTGAATTCTCCCAAATTATATAACCCAATTGTTTTATTGTAACACTCCTATTTTTGCTCATAGTCTATTTGATATTACTCTGGCGTTTCCCTTTTCCTTGTTCCTATTCTAACGTCTAATTGCTTACACTTCTCACCCCATCCTGGTTGATTATAAAATTGTTTATTTAGGATTTCCTAAATATGACAAACATTCTGCTGGGCAATATGTCTTTTCCTAGTTCCTTAGATTACAGAAGTTGTGGTTGAACATAGCACAGCCCTGGTAACTGTGGAGATTTGGAACTACTGTTAATTATTTTAACGTGTTGCATATTAGACTATTTTCTTTATTTAATTTTAATGTTATATATTGTACTCATCTATACCAGTCATTGTTTAACGGCTCCTTACATTCCCTTTCTTCTGCATTTGGTACGGCTCTAACATGTACAGGGTTTAGTGCATTTTCCCAAGGAATAACTACTTCAACTACACTTCCCCCTGGAAATGTAGCACTAAGTACTACATACAATTGTTTATCTAAGTCTTGGGCTGTTATCTTTATGTCTATGATCCACCTGTCTTTTTCTTTCATTATCTTAAGGTCACACTACCCCATGTGATTTCCCCATAATCCTTGTGCTGGTTCCTCCCACACCAATAACCATTTAACCCTCGTACTCTAATAGCGATCCCTTTTTGTATTCTAGTTATGGTTCCTGCTTGTGCAGGAATACATTTTAATCCTGTCTATATCTGTTCTATGTCTTGTTCTTTTGCTCTTTCTTATTGTCAGTATGCCATTCCCCTTATTCTTAGGGGGACTAGTCAAGGCCAGAGAAATCAATGATGGGGATATCTGGTGCGTCTTGGATGTCTGAAATATCTTGAAGGTCTTGAAGGTCTACCCCTCCGCCGAGAGAATCATCAAGAACACATAGCTCATCAGTAATTGCCGTCCTCCCCCATCTCCTGATTCTCGCCAGCTCCAGCATCCTCAGCTCCCTCATCTCTAAGTCATCGTTTCCCTTGTGGTATTCTGGTACAGTGGTTCAGTTGATACCAGGTCGAGCTCTCCTCTATCCGTACAGCCGTTGGTGCAGGGTGGGTGATGCTGTATGGTCACTTTAGCCCTTAACCTTCTTCCATCAGTAGGGTCTCCGGATCAGCCAGAGTCCCTCTCAATCCATCGACATTGGTCTGCGAAGAGTGTCCTACCAGCCTATCCATAGGGAAGCTCTGAGTTACTGCTGCAAAGACACACAAACACAGACAAACATAAAAAACAGTGCTACCCAATGGTGGGGCCATCTTTCTTTCCTGGGGTTGGAACACTCCTACGGTGGGAAACATGGATCTCATTATCTGTCTCTGCCACTTTCACCGTCATTAAGGTAGCCAACAACACCTGGTATGGGGCCCCCACCTAGGGTCTTTCCAGCTCTTTCTTCTGTAGTCTTTTACCGCAACATAGTCTCCAGGGCGCAGAAAATGCTCAAATTCTCCTGCTCAGTTGGGCAGAGTTACCTTCACCCATGGGAAGAAAGTCTTAAGAACATTGTTAGGTTAGGTGATACACAGTATGCTACTGTACCATGTCTTCTTATCAACCTGCCTCCTACCACAAAAAACATTTAACCTAACCCATAACTTACTACTGCTCATATCCTTAATATAATTTGCATATTTTCCCCAAAGAAACATGCAACCAGTATTCCCCCTATTGGACACATGATTCACATCGTGATTCATGCGTTCAAAAACCAAAACAACAACATTGCCTGTTAAACCAAAATAATAAATTAAATTAAAATCACAACCTTTGAGAATATCTTAACTTAATTGTATCCCATAACCTTATTCAAGGAATAACCCTCATTCAAGACTAACTCTCTCACTTCATCCTTGTCCTGTTTGGAATGATATATAGGATTATTGCCAAATTATAAACTTCTTCATACTTATCAGCATTATAAATGACCCTTAACTCGGTATAATAAATTACCTTAAACTCATCATCCTATGTCACTCGATTTTCCAGTGTGGGTGATCAAATCACACTAGAAAGTCAGGACAAAGGTCAGAGGTCATTCAAACCCTTCAAATAAGTGTTTCATTCTATAGTAGACTAATCATTAACAACTGTCAAAACATTTCAGAAATGTTGTATCCCAAGTGTACAGTAAGTCCTTAGTACAGCTCTTTTCAAAAGAAATCCCATGTATTTACTTAAAACTCACTCAGTAAATAAAACCTCAAATTACATGTGTTTGCCCCTTTAAGATATATCACTTCTATCACGTGAAAAGAACCCTAAAATAAAAATAAAAATCCTATACAGCTAACATTTCATACTAAGTGGGTTGTTTGTGTTTATTTGAAAAACATATAGTAAAACAACAAACAAAAAATGGCCAGGCCTTTTAATAGTCTCGGGAAACATTTCAAAGAAAGAGAAAATCACTACTCCATTTTTCTGGAAGAAAAAGTACAGATTTCGTTAGTTTCCATTTTGATACCTCTTAACATTACATTTACATCATTTAGCAGACACTCTTATCCAGAGCGACTTACAAATTGGTGCATTCACCTTATAGCCAGTGGGATAACCACTTTACAATATGTTTTTTTTTTCTTCTTTTTTTTTTCTTTGGGGTGGGGTAAGGGGGGGTAGAAGGATTACTTTATCCTATCCCAGGTATTCCTTAAAGAGGTGGGGTTTCAAGTGTCTCCGGAAGGTGATGAGTGACTCCGCTGTCCTGGCGTCATGAGGGAGCTTGTTCCACCATTGGGATGCCAGAGCAGCGAACAATTTTGACTGGGCTGAGCGGGAACTGTGCTTCCACAGAGGTAGGGGGGCCAGCAGGCCAGAGGTGGATGAACGCAATGCCCTCGTTTGGGTGTAGGGACTGATCAGAGCCTGAAGGTACGGAGGTGCCGTTCCCCTCACAGTTTCGTAGGCAAGCACCATGGTCTTGTAGCAGATGCGAGCTTCAACTGGAAGCCAGTGGAATGTGCGGAGGAGCGGGATGACGTGAGAGAACTTGGGAAGGTTGAACACCAGACGGGCTGCGGCATTCTGGATGAGTTGTAGGGGTTTAATGGCACAGGCAGGGAGCCCAGCCAACAGCAAGTTGCAGTAATCCAGACGGGAGATGACAAGTGCCTGGATTAGGACCTGTGCCGCTTCCTGTGTAAGGCAGGGTCGTACTCTCCAAATGTTGTAGAGCATGAACCTACAGGATCGGGTCACCACCTTGATGTTAGCGGAGAACGACAGGGTGTTGTCCAGGGTCACGCCAAGGCTCTTTGCACTCTGGGAGGAGGACACAACGGAGTTGTCAACCGTGATGGCGAGATCATGGAACGGGCAGTCCTTCCCCGGGAGGAAGAGCAGCTCCGTCTTGCCGAGGTTCAGCTTGAGGTGGTGATCCGTCATCCACACTGATATGTCTGCCAGACATGAAGAGATGCGATTCGCCACCTGGTTATCAGAAGGGGGAAAGGAGAAGATTAGTTGTGTGTCGTCTGCGTAGCAATGATAGGAGAGGCCATGTGAGGATATGACAGAGCCAAGTGACTTGGTGTATAGCGAGAATAGGAGAGGGCCTAGAACTGAGCCCTGGGGGACACCAGTGGTGAGAGCACGTGGTGCGGAGACAGATTCTCGCCACGCCACTTGGTAGGAGCGACCGGTCAGGTAGGACGCAATCCAAGAGTGAGCCGCGCCGGAGATGACCAACTCGGATGACCAACTGGCTTAAGCAGGGGGACACGTCTGGCACTGCAGGATTTGAGTCCCTGGCGGCGTAGTGTGTTCCTGATGGTAGGCATGGAATTCAAATGAGGAGATAGACAGATGCGTCAGGGGGAAAAGAGAGAATGTCCACTTGGGAGAGATGAGGATTCCTGTGCCACCACCCCGCTGACCAGATGCTCTCGGGGTATGCGAGAACCCATGGTCAGACGAGGAGAGAGCAGTAGGAGTAGCAGTCCAAACAATACAAATTCGAAATTCTCACTCTCTATTGAATTAATTAGTCCATATCTCCTGATCCCCCCACTCAGAAAACCCTCAAGAACATCACTCGTGACTGCTCCCTTCCCCGGTGAATTTCACAATCCAGTGCACATAAAACGAAATAAAGTCTCATGAGATTTAAACCCCTAGACTTTTACTTAGTCGCACTGCTCCCACTCGATCACGCCCAATATGCTTCGTGACTTCAAAAACAAAAATCCCCAAATATGCTATCTCTTGCCTCGTTGGTTGTACCTTCCCACATGCCCTGTGGCCCCCCTCCACCAAAACAGTTTACTAATGTGATGATGGTCTGGCCCATCAGTGTTCTCGTTCTTCGACGCCCATAACACTTTACTACAACACACAACCCTCAAATTCACCCTTTTCAGCGATTGTTTAAATGCAGCGTGATACAACATTTAACTATTTGGAACCATCATTCGTGCTGTCACCCATACATACTGCGAATGTACATGTCACCTTTCAGAATCCATTATCTTTGAGCCTCGGAAGGATTCTTTAATTCACTAAATGTAATACTTTTACCTGTCGCCAATACAGTCAATTTCTCAGTGTAAGGAATCAGTGATATTTGATCCCAAGCATCTATTAAAATGTTGTTTGAGACGTGGTCTCCTACATCTCCCTTATCATTCATACTGTAGGGGATTCAATCCTAGAAGAGAAACTCCCAATCAAGACACATCAGATATTACCATGTTTCATTAAGTGGAATATACACCTATAACATAACAAACCCATAACCACCTTTCCATAACCTAATCATTACAACCTGTTGCATTGATTTAGTAAAAATATAAATTTGTTGTTTCCTCAATTGTCGTGGATAATTATCACTATACTTGTTAAAAATCAAAAGTTCTTCGAGAGTTTTTGTAGAATTTAAATATACTTTTATTACACGAAGCAACGAAAGCCGAGATGATCTGCAGAACATCTATTTTCCCTGACTCGGAGCTCTCCTTTTATATAGACACAAATGCATAGTCATGCTTATACAACCTACACAGTTACTCCATTATATGTACGTGATTAACATCCTTTGGTGTCACATGTTGTTTACTCACGAGGGCTACGTGCACTTCTCTAAATGAGGCTTCTCATTATATTGGTGGCGTGACTCAAATAATTATATACATACGTACGTTAAAGAACAATCACACTCTGTATTGACTATATTCACTATCCAGGCATGCATCTGGAGTACAAAGTATCAATCATGTTCATTCTGTTTTACCCTTATCATTTCATAACACATTATAAAACATATCCATCAATACTTAAACATGGTTTAAACATATCATGTCCATCACCCATTCTCAACCACATACATTTAAGCCTGTCCCAACAGCCATCCTCCCTGGACCTTAAGCCACTATGGTTTTTCCTTGTGACTATGTGCATGTGACTATGTACAGTGGGGAAAAAAAGTATTTAGTCAGCCACCAATTGTGCAAGTTCTCCCACTTAAAAAGATGAGAGAGGCCTGTAATTTTCATCATAGGTACACGTCAACTATGACAGACAAAATGAGAAAAAAAAATCCAGAAAATCACATTGTAGGACTTTTAATGAATTTATTTGCAAATTATGGTGGAAAATAAGTATTTGGTCAATAACAAAAGTTTCTCAATACTTTGTTATATACCCTTTGTTGGCAATGACACAGGTCAAACGTTTTCTGTAAGTCTTCTCAAGGTTTTCACACACTGTTGCTGGTATTTTGGCCCATTCCTCCATGCAGATCTCCTCTAGAGCAGTGATGTTTTGGGGCTGTCGCTGGGCAACACGGACTTTTAACTCCCCTCCAAAGATTTTCTATGGGGTTGAGATCTGGAGACTGGCTAGGCCACTCCAGGACCTTGAAATGCTTCTTACGAAGCCACTCCTTCGTTGCCCGGCGGTGTGTTTGGGATCATTGTCATGCTGAAAGACCCAGCCACGTTTCATCTTCAATGCCCTTGCTGATGGAAGGAGGTTTTCACTCAAAATCTCACGATACATGGCCCCATTCATTCTTTCCTTTACACGGATCAGTCGTCCTGGTCGCTTTGCAGAAAAACAGCCCCAAAGCATGATGTTTCCACCCCCATGCTTCACAGTAGGTATAGTGTTCTTTGGATGCAACTCAACATTCTTTGTCCTCCAAACACGACGAGTTGAGTTTTTACCAAAAAGTTATATTTTGGTTTCATCTGACCATATGACATTCTCCCAATCCTCTTCTGGATCATCCAAATGCACTCTAGCAAACTTCAGACGGGCCTGGACATGTACTGGCTTAAGCAGGGGGACACGTCTGGCACTGCAGGATTTGAGTCCCTGGCGGCGTAGTGTGTTACTGATGGTAGGCTTTGTTACTTTGGTCCCAGCTCTCTGCAGGTCATTCACTAGGTCCCCCCGTGTGGTTCTGGGATTTTTGCTCACCGTTCTTGTGATCATTTTGTCCCCACGGGGTGAGATCTTGCGTGGAGCCCCAGATCGAGGGAGATTATCAGTGGTCTTGTATGTCTTACATTTCCTAATAATTGCTCCCATAGTTGATTTCTTCAAACCAAGCTGCTTACCTATTGCAGATTCAGTCTTCCCAGCCTGGTGCAGGTCTACAATTTTGTTTCTGGTGTCCTTTGACAGCTCTTTGGTCTTGGCCATAGTGGAGTTTGGAGTGTGACTGTTTGAGGTTGTGGACAGGTGTCTTTTATACTGATAACAAGTTCAAACAGGTGCCATTAATACAGGTAACGAGTGGAGGACAGAGGAGCCTCTTAAAGAAGAAGTTACAGGTCTGTGAGAACCAGAAATCTTGTTTGTTTGTAGGTGACCAAATACTTATTTTCCACCATCATTTGCAAATAAATTCATTAAAAATCCTACAATGTGATTTTCCGGAAAAAAAATTCTCAATTTGTCTGTCATAGTTGACGTGTACCTATGATGAAAATTACAGGCCTCTCTCATCTTTTTAAGTGGGAGAACTTGCACAATTGGTGGCTGACTAAATACTTTTTCCCCCCACTGTATGTCAGGTCATAAGCACAAACAAGTGACAAAACTAGTTCCATTGTTACTCATATCTCCACACAGCTACAACGAGAAGTTTTATCTACATCACATGTCATTGACATACCCTGACCAGCTGCAGGGAGTTAGAGGGAATCATCCATTATCAGAAGCACAGCGTTTGCACTAAATAAATGTCTCTGCTCTGTTTTAACCCTTTAATTGGTTCTTAATCCATAAGCATTTAAGGCATATAGGTGTTTCATTCTACAACATATGTACTAGAAAATCATCCTTACAATCCAGAACCTACAAAAGGTTGGTGCGATCCCATCAGCATAATAGTTCAAACTACCTGAAATCCACTGATCCACGTACCGAAAACAAATTTTTAGAATTCATTAACTTTTTGCATACACCACTGGTGTCACGCAAACAATAGAATAAAGTAATAACAATTAGAATTTGTCAAAGAATGTTTCCCATTCAACTATTATTCAGACCCCTGCTTCATACAGCTCGATTCGTACTCGCTGGACTGTCTCTCTTTTACCCGCGAACTAGAACATGGCCTTAGTAAAGTCTATTCACAAACCACCAATAACTAATAACATATTTGCATCCTCATTACTAGAAGGCATTATTTCAATTCCAGTCTTCTCAAACAATTTCGATTCGACACTTATTATTTCCCAATTAACCTACTTTCCCTTTAACCCAGAAAGCCCTCTACAATCTATCATCCTCTACCTCTGTTTTTCCATCCAACGTTACTTTACCATATGAACAGTTATTTTTAAATTATAGTTAAAACAAACAAAACATCTATTTACAAGGAGGCCTCTAATTACTATGTTACCCTAGGCCGCCATGAGTTGGTAGGACAATCCCTTTCAGATAATCCAATCATTGCAACCAGTAATCCGTGTCAACATCATCAATGTAGCAGATCGGCTTCCGTCCTTCTCCTCGCCCCTACCTGGGCTCGAACCAGGCATCCTCTGAACACATCAACAACTGCCTCCCACAGAGCATCATTACTTATCGCTCCACAAAAGCCTCGGCCCTTGCAGAGCAAGAGAAACTACTTCCAGGTCTCAGAGTGAGTGATGTCACCGGTTGAAACGCCACTAGTACGCGCCGCTAACTAACTAGCCATTTCACACCAGTTACACTCACCCCCTCATTTTCCCCAGCAACCAGTGCTCCGGCTACACCAAATTTAACCCATTATCTCCCTCACAGCTCGCTTGAGTTCAGCGAGCCCCAGTCACGAACACCCGCAGACTAAAACATGGAAACTCTTCTCTTTTTATGAGTAAATAACAAATAAAACCATTCTCAACCAATGTTCTGCATTTACCTCTATCGTAAGGCTAAAGACAACTTTCACAATACTAGATTGCTGTTTTAGCCTTATGTTTGATTCAGTGTCTTTCTTAGGATGTTGGGTCAGTAATATTTCTGTAGTGGGTTCAGCTAAACGTTTTTACATTCCTCTGTTTATGGTATCTTTCTCCCTAATATATCTTCATACTCTGCTTCTTTCCAAAAATATGTTTCTATCCCTTGTGCCCCTCCTTTTAATATTATTTTATTCTCTCTGTCCCCTATCTTCACTTTCCATTAAGATAAGACACTCGCTCCCCTGTGCTTTCGTATTATACTCTTATTTTCCTTTGTTCCCTTATCTTATCCCAAACCTATAAAATAGCCCCCTCACTTTCCTGTCCCTAGGTATTTTCCCAGTAGTCTATTCATTCTAGTTCGCTAGACCACCCCCTATTTACCCCTAATCCTATTCACGTTTCTATTTTCTTTAATCTAGGTTTTTCGTATCTAAATTCCTATACCTTCTTTACCTGTCTTTCAGTATATCTATATCATATGTTATTATTTTTATGTTTCCTGTCACTGTGTAATCCACTATTGTATCTCCCCTTATCCTATACATAAATGTGTCTGGTTCTCGTTCTAATCTTCGTCTTGGCATTTATTCCCTAACTCATCCTTCTTTGTCTTTCTCTTTTACTTGTCTACATCTGAACGCCTAGTTCATATCCTAACTTCTCCTACCTTCTCTGTTATAACTAGTTCTTACTCCCACCACTGTTTTAATAACTGTGGTTTGACTGCTATCTTTTCTCCCTATCTGCGCCCCCACCTTCGAATTTCATGTACCAATTTGTGTAATTCTATTTGTGCCCATTAGTTCTTACCATTCCTACCAACCATAACAGCTTTATACTTCACACTCAAAGCTTTATTTTGAATGACAACCAAATGAATGTTAATGTTTGCGTTATGCGTATGTTGGATTATGTTCTGTTTAAATGTATGTTAATTTATTGAAATATTTATTAATTCTGTTGAATGTTTTTTTATGTTGCATTTCAAAATGTGTTTGAGTTCGATGCCAAAATTGCTCTGCTCTAACTGTATTGTACAAACTACACTTACGTTTATGTATCTATCTAGCTCGTTTCGGAATAACCCTTGTGGCCCTTTCTGATAATGTTATCAATTAAGATCATGGCCACAGCTCTATCGCAATTGCTAGTCCACTATTCAATTTATGTAACTGTCCTTTCTGATTAGGCTCTAATTAATAAAACAAATACTTACTATTGTTGACAAGCATACATTCAATTCATATCCATCTTCTAAGCAACCCATAACCATAGTTGAACTACAATCAGAAAACCTAGATTTTAGTCGTAATGCAGAATCTATGCTTTATTGAAATGACAAGTACATCCTCCTTTATTCCAATTATAATGGTCTGTAGTCTTAGCATCTGGCACATACCACACTTATCAGAAAATAGCTTTACAGGACAAAGATCTCACAAGCTCGAAGGGATTGACTTACCAGTCAACAAGTCAAATCTACATTCATTGATTTGGAAACAGATCTAACGAGTTTAATCAAATGGATTATGTTTTTTCCCCTAATATACTAAAATTCCTTTACTATATCACCTCTGCTCCAAAATGATAGATAGTATTATAATGCTTAATCTTATTTCTATCAAAGGATCTATGTACTGTCTCCCACCCCTCACGTACGTCTATGTTTCAGTGCGCAAGTTAGCACCTATACAATATTCCACTGATTATTTTATCCATCACTTACACGCACATAAAATTCATCATATTGTAATATATTCATGTCAACCAAACCATTCGTATTTCTAATGATTCTTTATAGCCACCAATCAGTTTATCATAATCTAGTCCCAGCGGAACAACAGCTAACTAACTAGACCCTTCCCCTCAGTCATGGAATCCTCCCAGAATCCTATAGACTGGTCACTATTCACTGATCTTCACTATTCTATGCCAGGCAGTGTGGTACGAAACCCCAGATATCATTATATAAAAAGCTTATTATCCAAACCTATATAACATTATCATACACACCTCTTTATCTCATCATTCAAACCTCAGAGTGCGACTCATTTTCCACATTTATAACATTCTCATATCACATTCACACAATGTTGTTCTCAAACATGCTTAAATCACTATTTGTATAACCTACAGGAATATTTTATTCTCTCAAAGTGGCCAAATTTGGAATGTTAACCCATTCACATTTTACATTTCACTATGGTCAATTTTACCATAATCCTACATTACTTCAAAATTTCCCAAATCTAATGAAACCCTAAAAGATTGGCTGAAATACAATGTGCATACGTCACACGATCACACCTGTACACATGACCTGTTCCTCCAACAGGATTTATCATACCCCTCCTGGCAAAGACTTCGTTAGTAAATGAATATCCACATACTATTAATTCTCCTCTTCCTAATTCAAGATTGGGCATGCCCTTTATCCACCAGTCTTAGAAGCTTTAAGTGACCTAAAAATATAGTCCCTCTCCTGACACTCCCTCCACACAGAAAAGGCTATTATTTGAAGGATTATTTTCTCACACAGATAAGCAGCCACTCGTGTTTAAATGAATCAGACAGAATGACCAGTAGGACAAACAAATGTATCAGACGATTGAACAAAGCTAATTGACCAAGCTGACCAAATGAGCAACCTGAATGAGACAGATGAAACACAGCCGCTCAAGTAAACCATTCCCCCACACGAGATGAGCAGACCTACTCTATCTAATACTTTCTCTATACTTTGAAGTCCCAATGGCTTTTCACAACCGTGCACCTACTCAGGATGCCCGGCGCTACTTCCAATTTATGGTGTCACCTACTCCGGATGACCTACTTTTTTACCCGAGTAGCCCTGTCTAACTTTTGCATTACCACACACAGGATGATGCACACCTACCCGAGCAGACCTCTAACAATGAACTCCACGTTAGAGCGGTACCGTAGGCCCTCTCAATCTTATGTACAACTCTTGGCTAGCCACCTGCCCGTTCAGTCCTCTGGAGTGCTAACCTTAGCTCTCCACAGCGGTACCACAGGATTTAACTTATTTACACTTATCAACAATAACATTGCATGCATGCTTATTTCTCATTCCAACAAAAACTCTGTACTTTTCCTAAATTTAGTCCTTCATGCTGGAGAGACCCCTCTCGTACCTTACCCTCAGATTCAGCTTGACCGAATCACACAGTTCCTATGCTAGAAGTAAGAACGTCGCTTACCTGTATTTAACAGTGGCCACTGTATTTGTGTGATTCGTCCAAACTTTCTCTCAAAGATCTCTTTGCCCAGCTCCACGTTGGGCACCAATTATGATGTAGAAAATAATCACTATACTTGATTAAAAATCAAAGTTCTTCCAGAGTTTTTGTAGAATCAAGATTGACTTCATTACAATTCAACAAAGCCGGGCTGGTCTGCAGAGTAGCCTCCCTTCTCTCTCTCTGCTCCCCATCCATATAGTCCCATTCACATCCCTCCTAGCTCAAAACCCCTCCCTCTTGGGTTCTCCTACCATTATCTTCAGTTTCCCGCTCTCCATCGCTCCGCCCACTCCCTTTGTCTATGATGGCGGCTAAATGTAACTTTTATTCTATTAAGTTCAGAATCAATAGTAATACAATCACTCAATCCCTTATCTTGCAAAAACACTCATGTTTAGTTTAAACTCTGTTCAACCCCAGCTCTCCCGAGCTTGACCTGAAGATTGATTGTTGGACATGACAGGTTCACACTCAATCTTTCAAACACACCCAAACCTACTCCTCTTCCCCCTCGTCATGCTGTAATTACTCATGACGCTGTTCAACTTTGGCTCCGCTCTCAGAACCTTTGTTTGAGGAGAGATGCATTAGGCAACAGTCTGTTTTCAGTCTCTGATAAGGTAAGACAGCCATGGATTAGGTAAGAGCGAGCAATTCGACCCTGAGTCAGATCCCCATTTCACACATACACAAGCCCAGTGAAAGGAACCATTCTTAGTTCTTGCCTAGAAACAGAGACGTCCGTGATTTAACTTTGTTTAGCACATAGTTCACTAAAAAATCCCCCTCATAAACAGGGCCTCCGCAGTCTGCAGGGCCGTGGGGAGACCGTGCAGAGGAAGGAGGTGGTAGGCTTTTGAAAAGCGGTCGAAAAAGACCAGGATGGTGGTGTTACCCTGAGAGAGGGGAAGATCAGTGTCACGATCGTCTAATGAGGGAGACCAAAGCGCAGCGCATTGAGCGAACATGACTTTATTAAATTAAAGTACTCACTACAAAAAAACAACAAACAACGACGAATCGTGAAGTCCTCAGTTATAATGACTGACAAGGAACAAAAACCCACCACACTAAGGTGAACACTGACAGTTTAAATATGGCTCCCAATCAGAGATAACGAGCCGACAGCTGACACTCGTTACCACTGATTGGGAGTCACACGACCAAACAAGGAAACACAACCAAATACAACACAACCAATACCAAACACAACCAAATGAACACACCCTGGCTCAAAATACACAGTCCCGGAGCCAGAGCGTGACAGTACCCCCCCCCTAAAGGCGCGGACTCCGACCGCGCCTACACCCCAAATAGGGAAGGGCTGGGTGGGTATTGCTCCTCGGAGGCGGCTCCGGTTCCGGACTTGACCACCACCCTACTACAATCCCCCCGTAGTGCCCCCAGTCCGATCTGACCCAGTTAGCTGGATCAGGACTGCCGACGCGCACCCCTGGCTTGGCGCGTGAGGCAGGACTGGACCGGACCTGGCAGACGATACGCACCCTTTGCATGGTGCGTGGAGCCGGAACAGGCCTCACCAGGCTGAAGACTCGCATCCCTGGCTTGGTGCGAGTAGCAGGAATGGGCTGAATCCGGCTGACGACTCGCACCCTTGGCTTGGTGCGAGTAGCAGGAACGGGCTGAATCCGGCTGACGACTCGCACCCTTGGCTTGGTGCGAGCAGCAGGAACGGGCCGAATCCGGCTGACGACTCGCACCCTTGGCTTGGTGCGAGTAGCAGGAACGGGCCGGACCAGGCTGGCGACTCGCACCCCTGGTTTGGTGCGAGTGGCAGGAACAGGCCGGACAGGGCTGACGAAACGCACCATAGACTTGGTGCGGAGAGCAGGCACGGGCCGGACAGGGCTGGCGACGCGCACCACTGACCTGGTGTGGGGAGCTTGGATGGGCCGGACTGGGCTGGCGACGCGCACCACAGACCTGGTGCGGAGAACAGGAACGGGCCGGACAGGGCTGACGAAACGCACCATAGACTTGGTGCGGAGAGCAGGCACGGGTCTGACAGGGCTGGCCACGCGCACCACAGACTTGGCGCGGAGAGCAGGAACGGGCCGGACAGGGCTGACGACGCACACCACTGGCTTGGTGCGGGGAGCTTGGATGGGCCGGACTGTACTGGGGACACACACCACTGGCCCTACACCGGGATCTGGAACGGGCCGGACCGGACTGGCAACACACGCCAGTACCTCTCGCCGTGCCTCTACTTCCTCCATCCCCTCTTCGACCAGTGGCCCCCGTAACCCGACGGCCTCCTCCGGCAACCCACTGGACCGCTCTATCGCGGCCTCCTGCTGGTCCGACGTCGTGAGCCCCCCCCTAAAAATTTTCTGGGGTTCTCTCCTCTTCGTGGACCAGGCCTCCATCGTTCTCGCCAGACTATCACCCCACTGCTCCAAAGTCCAGCCTCTCTCCTCTTCTCTTGGCTTGGCCCAGTCGAGACTCCTACTCAACTGCTCCCAAGTCTATCCTCTCTCTTCTTCATGCTGCTTGATCTGGTTAAGGTGGGTTTTTCTGTCACGATCGTCTAATGAGGGAGACCAAAGCGCAGCGCGTTGAGCGAACATGACTTTATTAAATTAAAGTACTCACTACAAAAAAACAACAAACAACGACGAATCGTGAAGTCCTCAGTTATAATGACTGACAAGGAACAAAAACCCACCACACTAAGGTGAACACTGACAGTTTAAATATGGCTCCCAATCAGAGATAACGAGCCGACAGCTGACACTCGTTACCACTGATTGGGAGTCACACGACCAAACAAGGAAACACAACCAAATACAACACAACCAATACCAAACACAACCAAATTAACACACCCTGGCTCAAAATACACAGTCCCGGAGCCAGAGCGTGACAATCAGTGAGAAAGTCAATACACAGGTGGGACCATGGCCATTGTGGAACTGGTAAGGCTGTAACTTACCCCCTGTGAGGTGCCTAGGTGCCTTACTCTGGGCGCACACCGAGTAGGAGGAGACATACACCCTCACGTCCTTAGTCAAGGTAGGCCACCAGTACTTTCCGATCAGGAAGTGCACTGTATGGCCGATACCTGGGTGACCAGAGGAGGGGGACGTGTGTGCCCAATAGATCAGATGTTCACGGACAAGAGACGGCACGTACTGCAGCCCAGCTGGGCACTGAGGTGGAGATGGCTCTGTGCGTAACGCCCGCGTCCATCGCCCACACTACCGGCGCCACAATGCAGGAGGCCGGGAGTATGGGGGTGTTGTCTCTGGGCCTCTCCTCTGTGTCGTACAGCCGTGACAGTGCGTTTGCCTTCACCTTCTTCGTACCCAGGATGTAAGACAGTGTAAAATCAAACAGGGTGAAGAATAGGGCCCACCTGGCCTGGCGAGGGTTCAGCCTCCTCGCTGCCCGGATGTACTCCAGGTTACGGTGGTCTGACCAGACGAGGAAAGGGTGTTTCGTCCCCTCGAGCCAGTGCCTCCACACGGTCAGGGCTCAGACAACAGCCAACAGCTCCCGATCACCAACGCCATAGTTCTGCTCCGCTGGACTGAGCTTCTTGGAGGTGAAGGCACAGGGGCGGAGCTTGGGTGGCGTGTTCGAGCGTTGAGAACGGTGCTGTCCTATCCCTACCTCGGACGCATCCACCTCCAGTACGAACGGTAGTGATGGATCGGGATGGGCCAGTACCGGGGCTGAGGTGAACAGAACCCTCAGGTTACTGAAGGCCCTGTCAGCCTCAGCAGACCAGCGGAGCCGGGACGGCCCACCCTTCAACAGAGAGGTGATGGGAGCTGCAACCTTGCTAAAGCCCCGGATAAACCTCCGATAGTAGTTGGCAAAGCCAATAAAGCACTGCACCTCCTTTACTGTGGTTGGAGTCGGCCAATTACGCACGGCTGAAATGCGATCTCCCTCCATCTCCAAACCTGAGGTGGTAATGCGGTATCCGAGGAAGGAGAGACTGTTGGAAAAACGATCATGTTCCAACAGTCGGCCCAGCACTTTGCGAACCAGGGACACATGCTCGGCGCGCATAGCGGAATACACCAGAATGTCATCGATGTAGACCACTACACTGCGACCAAGCATGTCCCGAAACACCTCGTTCACAAAGGACTGGAAGACGGATGGAGCATTCATCAAACCGTACGGCATCACCAGGTATTCGTAATGCCCCGTGGTTGTGCTGAATGCTGTCTTCCACTCTTCCCCCTCTCGGACACGCACCAGGTTGTACGCACTCCGGAGATCTAATTTTGTGAAGAAGCGCGTCCCATGCATTGACTCGATTACAGATGGAATGAGGGGTAGAGGATAACTATAACGTATTTTCCCCTTGTTCAGTGCTCAGTAATCAATGCAAGGGCGCAGACCTCAGTCTTTCTTCTTCATAAAAAAGAAACTTGAGGAGGCAGGCGAAGTGGAGGGATGTATGAACACCTGGCGCAGGGACTCGGAGACGTATGTCTCCATCGCCTCCGTTTCAGCCTGTGACAGGGGATACACATGACTACTGGAAGGCACAGCGTCTACCCGGAGCTTTATCCCGCCCGATGAGGTGGTAATTTGGTCGCCTGCGTTTTGGAAAACGCGTGCGCCAAATCGAGGTATTCGGGGGGAATGCTCACGGTGGAGGTCGTGTCTGGACTTTCCACCGTGGTTGCACCAACGGAAACAGCTAGACACCTACCCTGACACTCTCGCGACCACCCCGTGAGAACCCTCTGCGGCCATGAAAAGGTGGGGTTGTGTAGAGCTAACCAGGGAAGACCTAACACAACAGGGAAATCAGGAGACTCAATAATAAAAAAGGTGACTTGCTCTTTATTGGTCTTGTGCGTAACCATAGTGACTGGTGCTGTAACTTCCCTAACGAACCCGGACCCTAATGGTTGACTGTCAAGTGCTCTGATGAGGAGTGGAATGGATAGGGGAACCAATTTAAAACCAAGAATATTTGCTAACGACCTGTCCATAAAGTTCCCAGCTGTGCCTGAATCGACCAGCACCTTACACTGGGGAACTACCGTGTAATCAGGGAAGTGGATGTGTAGGGTACGGTGTGCAGCAGAGGGCTCTGAACGAGTGTGGGTGTTCGATAGCTGGGGTCGACGCAAGAGTGCCCTGCCTGCCGCCGTCAGACCCAAAAGAACGCTGACGACAGCATGCAGTAGAATGTCCTCTCGTGCCACAAGAGTGACACTGGCGCTGTCGTCCTCCGCTCTCCCGGATCGCCATGTCCACCAGTTGATTGAAGGACAACATGGTGTCCCGACAGGCTAGCTCCCTTCTGATGTCCTTTCGCAGGTGGCACCAGAAGTGGTCGATGAGGGCCCGCTCATTCCACCCGGACCCAGCAGCTAGAGTACGAAACTCCAGGGCAAAGTACTGCGTGGTCCTCGTCCCCTGCCTTAGGTGGACCAGCCTCTCTACCTTCGGGCGGGAGATCGAAGACTGCCCGGAAGAGGCGAGTGAACGCCCCGTAGTTGTCCAACGCGTCTCCTCCTTCACTCCAGACCGCGTTGGCCCACTCCAGTGCTTTCCCGAGAGGCAGGAGACGAGGGCGGACATCTTCTCCTGCGCCGATGGAGCCGGGCTGATAGTCGAGAAGTACAGATCCAGTTGCAGAAGGAATCCCTGGCAGCGGGCAGCTGTCCCATTAAAATCCCTTGGTCAGATATATGAATCCTTCTGGGTGCTGGGGTGTGGGTGGCTCGATCCGGTCACTCAGCTGGTCCCGAAAGATTGGGTCCTCTCCTCTCCAGGTGTTGTACGACCTGGAGAACCCGATCCATCACTTCTCCTAAGCTGGCTATCATTGTAGAATGCTCCCGGACCCGTATCACGACTCCAGGCATGTGCTCCTCTCCTGCTGACTTCATGTCTTGGTGTGTGAAACACAGAGTTACCATTGTCCCTTTGGTGCGGTGAAGTTGTCCTGTCCCCTTAGCAGAAAAACACCCCCAAAGCATAATGTTTCCACCTTCATGTTTGACGGTGGGGATGGTGTTCTTGGGGTCATAGACAGCATTCCTCCTCCAAACACGGCGAGTTGAGTTGATGCCAAAGAGCTCAATTTTGGTCTCCTCTGACAACAACACTTTCACCCAGTTCTCCTCTGAATCGTTCAGATGTTCATTGGCAAACTTCAGACGGGCCTGTATATGTGCTTTCTTGAGCAGGGGGACCTTGTGTGTGCTGCAGGATTTCAGTCCTTCACGGCGTAGTGTGTTACCAATTGTTTTCTTGATGACTATGGTCCCAGCTGCCTTGAGATCATTGACAAGATCCTCCCGTGTAGTTCTGGGCTGATTCCTCACCGTTCTCATGATCATTGCAACTCCACGAGGTGAGATCTTGCATGGAGCCGCAGGCCGAGGGAGTTATTTTGTGTTTCTTCCATTTGCGAATAATCGCGCCAACTATTGTCACCTTCTCACCAAGCTGCTTGGCGATGGTCTTGTAGCACATTCCAGCCTGGTGTAGGTCTACAATCTTGTCCCTTACATCCTTGGAGAGCTCTTTGGTCTTGGCCATGGTGGAGAGTTTGGAATCTGATTGATTGATTGCTTCTGTGGACAGGTGTCTTTTATACAGGTAACAAGCTGAGATTAGGAGCAATCCCTTTAAGAGTGTGCTCCTAATCTCAGCTCGTTACCTGTATAAAAGACACCTGGGAGCTAGAAATCTTTCTGATTGAGAGGAGGTCAAATACTTATTTCCCTCATTAAAATGTAAATCAAATTATAACATTTTTGACATGCGTTTTTCTGGATGTTTTTGTTGTTATTCTGTCTCTCACTGTTCAAATAAACCTACCATAAAAATTATTGACTGAACATTTCTTTGTCAGTGGGCAAACGAACAAAATCAGCCGGGGATCAAATACTTTTTTTCCCCTCACTGTATGCTCTCTCAAGGCAACTGGCCATTGTCTAGAACAACAGTATAAGAAAACGGGGCTCTGTTCATGCACAGATATATGAGCAACATCAACTAGAATACAAACGGGCCATAAATGCACCTCGGACATCCTACTACTCCCAACTGATTATCAACGGAAGTGGAAACTCCCGGGTGCTGTTCTCTACTGTGAGCAAGCTCCTCCAACCTGTGAACAATTCTGCTACCTCAGCATCCCCAAAACGGTGCAAGCAATACCTATACTTCTTCCAAAGCAAACTTGAAAACATCAATTACACCATCCTGTTCTCTCCAGCCCTGGTAGTGGAGCTACCCAGTCCTACATTCCCCACTTTCACCACTTACACTGCAGCTGAAGTAACCAAGCTGGTTAGGACAATGATGCCCACCACTTGCTCACTTGACTATATCCCCACCTCCCTTGTCAAGACCTGCTTACAGTGGGGGAAAAAAGTATTTAGTCAGCCACCAATTGTGCAAGTTCTCCCACTTAAAAAGATGAGAGAGGCCTGTAATTTTCATCATATGTACACGTCAACCATGACAGACAAATTGAGATTTTTTTTCTCCAGAAAATCACATTGTAGGATTTTTTATGAATTTATTTGCAAATTATGGTGGAAAATAAGTATTTGGTCACCTACAAACAAGCAAGATTTCTGGCTCTCACAGACCTGTAACTTATTCTTTAAGAGGCTCCTCTGTCCTCCACTCGTTACCTGTATTAATGGCACCTGTTTGAACTTGTTATCAGTATAAAATACACCTGTCCACAACCTCAAACAGTCACACTCCAAACTCCACTATGGCCAAGACCAAAGAGCTGTCAAAGGACACCAGAAACAAAATTGTAGACCCGCACCAGGCTGGGAAGACTGAATCTGCAATAGGTAAGCAGCTTGGTTTGAAGAAATCAACTGTGGGAGCAATTATTAGGAAATGGAAGACATACAAGACCACTGATAATCTCCCTCGATCTGGGGCTCCACGCAAGATCTCACCCCGTGGGGTCAAAATGATCACAAGAACAGTGAGCAAAAATCCCTGAACCACACGTGGGGACCTAGTGAATGACCTGCAGAGAGCTGGGACCAAAGTAACAAAGCCTACCATCAGTAACACACTACGCCGCCAGGGACTCAAATCCTGCAGTGCCAGACGTGTCCCCCTGCTTAAGCCAGTACATGTCCAGGCCCGTCTGAAGTTTGCTAGAGTGCATTTGGATGATCCAGAAGAGGATTGGGAGAATGTCATATGGTCAGATGAAACCAAAATATAACTTTTTGGTAAAAACTCAACTCGTCGTGTTTGGAGGACAAAGAATGCTGAGTTGCATCCAAAGAACACCATACCTACTGTGAAGCATGGGGGGTGGAAACATCATGCTTTGGGGCTGTTTTTCTGCAAAGGGACCAGGACGACTGATCCGTGTAAAGGAAAGAATGAATGGGGCCATGTATCGTGAGATTTTGAGTGAAAACCTCCTTCCATCAGCAAGGGCATTGAAGATTAAACGTGGCTGGGTCTTTCAGCATGACAATGATCCCAAACACACCGCCCGGGCAACGAAGGAGTGGCTTCGTAAGAAGCATTTCAAGGTCCTGGAGTGGCCTAGCCAGTCTCCAGATCTCAACCCCATAGAAAATCTTTGGAGGGAGTTGAAAGTCTGTGTTGCCCAGCGACAGCCCCAAAACATCATTGCTCTAGAGGAGATCTGCATGGAGGAATGGGCCAAAATACCAGCAACAGTGTGTGAAAACCTTGTGAAGACTTACAGAAAACGTTTGACCTGTGTCATTGCCAACAAAGGGTATATAACAAAGTATTGAGAAACTTTTGTTATTGACCAAATACTTATTTTCCACCATCATTTGCAAATAAATTCATAAAAAATCCTACAATGTGATTTTCTGGATTTTTTTTTCTCATTTTGTCTCTCATAGGTGACGTGTACCTATGATGAAAATTACAGGCCTCTCTCATCTTTTTAAGTGGGAGAACTTGCACAATTGGTGGCTGGCTAAATACTTTTTTTCCCCAATGTACCTTCTCTGGTGCCTTTCTTCACATAAATCATCAACAAGTCCCTCATCACTGGATGTGTCCCTCCTCAGCTCAAACTGGCTGCAGTCACACCAGTACTTAAAAAGCCTGGATCGAACGTGCAGTTTCTAGCCAACTCCAAATCCACCTGGCCACTCACAACCTACTTGAGCCCTTCCAGTCGGGTTTTAGAGCTAGACACAGCACAGAGACTGCCCTGCTAAGGGTCACCAATGACCTCATGAATGCAGACTCTGGGGCTGCCAGTATCCTCATACTGCTGGACCTCAGTGCAGCATTCGACACGATCAGCCACGGCATCCTGCTGGACCACATGGGGAAGCTCCTGGGCCTGTCAGTCC